>NC_138379.1:55572683-55680771 GCF_054177405.1 Leptonychotes weddellii
ACTGAGCCACCCAGATGCCCCTACTTCTCTATTTCTGCTAGAATCATTAGCTTGTATTCTTCTGTGCAAAAGAACTTTCCATTTATTCTCTCTCTCTCAGTATCATTATGGACTCATGTTTTTGTTTTTATTTATCAAGATACAATCCGTTACTGTGCAGTAGACTTTTTAATTTTTTTTTAAGATTTATTCACCTTATTTTAGAGAGCGGGGAGGGGCAGAAGGAGAAGGAGAGAGAGTCCCAAGCAGACTCCAGGCTGAGCACAGAGCCCAACGTGGGGCTTGATTTCATGAACCCACCACGACCTGAGCCTAACAAGAGTCAGATGCCCAACTGACTAGGCCCCCCAGGCGCCGCTGTGCAGTAGACCTCTAATTGACTTGCAAACCTTCCTCTAAATTCTGTTTCTCTCTCTCCCTCCCTTACTCCTTCTGTTTTCTCTACTCCTACTACTTTGACAGCCATTTTGTATATCATGGACAGTCTACTCTTCTCTATATACTGCTTTTCACATTTTACACATGAAGCAGATGCTCATATTCTTCTATGTTCCTCAATGCTTGTAGGTTATGTGAAAATTTTGTTATCTTCCTTTTTAAGGCCTTGCATAATCTGGCTTTTACTATACCTCTCTAGTCTTATAAGACCATAAACAACTCTGATGAGAGTTGATCTTGTCAATCCTCCCATTTCACAGGTAAGGAGACTGAGGCCCAGGAAATGAAGTCGACTTGCAGGGCCACTCTATAATTGTGGCAGAGGTCAGATGAGAATGCTAGTGTTTGCTCCCCTATATTATTACATACCTTCTCTCCCAAGCAAACCCTCTGCTGCAACCAGAAGCTTCCTGCACATCCCTATCTCAACACCATTCCTTATGGATATTTTCCTCCCTGTCCGGCTTCCTGTTGCCTAGGATTAACTGAAGTCTGAATCTTTCTTCGTGTCCACATCAAGTTCTACTTTCCCAGGCCTCCTATTAATGGTCTGTACCACTCATTTGGCCATTAGCCTCACAACCTGGTAGCATTACAAGCACCTTATAGTGCTTTATTATTTTTTAAGGTATAGAATTCAAGTTCATTTTAAATAATTAAAACAATGCAGAAGAACAGCAAGGAAATGAAACATCTTTTTTCTACTCTTTCAGGTAACCACTGATAATAAATTGAATATATAACTTCTATACATTTTTCCCCACACACGTATAAATAATACCCCCAGTTATAGTCCTGATGTCTAGAATAGTACCTGATACACGTCAGTGACTGAACATATATAGGTGCAAAAATACATATATTTACCTTCCTATGTAGTTACCGTTTTCAAAAATAGATCACAGAACACAGTATTATGTAATTTGCTTTCTTTTTCCATTTAAATTACTTTTTTATGGATCAGTGTCAGCAACTAGACTGTAAGCCCTATGAGGGCAGTCCCAGCCAATGTTTTACTTCTCTTGTATTCCCAGGATGTGGCACAAATTTCCTTCCTCATAAATTATTATTTAGGGTGATTACAATTACATGTGCCTCATGAATCTCTTCCTCTACTCTAAAGAGGTCTTAAGGTTCACAAAGACTCCTGTTCCTCTAAAGAAGCATCACTAACTAGCTCACCAAGAATTTGGTAGCCAGTTCCATTGGCTAATAAGGAAAAGGAGACACCCTAGAAAGTGAAGACAGGAGAACTACTGGAAGGGGTATGCAGAATGATGACAAAGAGGAAGTCAACTTTCTTTAAGGATGGGGCGTTTTCTATGCTGGAGCTGCCATCTTGAATATGGCCTCTTCTGGGAAGTGGATCACACAACATAGAGCCTTAACTCTAAAAGTCAATGATTTTATGAAAAGTTTCTTTCTGGTCACTGGAAGAACCAGAAGAAGCAAGAGATAGAGTTCAAAACTCTTCTGAAAGGACAAACTCCATAAAATCAAAAAAGTGAGGAAGAACGGCATCCTCTGGAATTACCTCTCTGTTATCACGTCCTTTGTTCTCTCAAGTATGTATCAGGACTTCATAAAAGCAGCCCAGGCTGTGTGCAGTCTTTTACCATCAGTCCCAAGTGAATATTGTAAACATCAGAAAATTTTCCATTTGCACAGTCATAGAGGTATTTTCAGTCATTTAAATTTTCTAATTACTAACCAATTCCCTCCTTCCAGGCCTCCCAATTTAGTGCACAGAATGTTGCTCCCCACAGAAAACAACTCCCCAGCGAAGTGAGTTTCCATGGTTAGTTGCCAGAGCTCTGGATGTGAACAAAGCCAAAAAGCCACTCTCCCTTAGGGAAAAACCATCAAGAAATCAGGTTCCACTGCCATGGTTCGGTTCCTAGCACAAAGTAAATGCTCAATAAGTAATGGGAAGGATGGAAATAAAATTGAGGAGAACAGGAAAGAAAAGAGAGGAACAAAGAGGGAAGAAATCCAGTGAAATTGGCTTTCTTCAAACTTCGAGCCGAAATTTAACTGTGGGAGCAAGGAAGTTACTGATAAGTATGATACTAGTCACCAAATACTGGGCAAGAGGGTACCGTGCTGGGCTTGTTAATGCTAATCTTTCCAAGAACTTTTCTGAGGTCAGCAACTAGACTGTAAGCCCTATGAGGAGGAAACTGAGGCACAGAGAGGTTAAAAGCTTCCCAATCAGCAGAAGTGGGTTAGAGCTCTGCTCTGTGTGATACAGACGGTGTCCTTTCTCCCTGACACTTAGCTGCCCTCTTCTGTCATCCCGGCTGCCTCCAGCCTCAGTTCTGCAGGTGACACTCCTCTGACAGCCATCAACACTGGGGTGCTGCTGAATCGATCCCCCCACATCTCTTCACAAGATGTCACAAAAGGATGACTTCTTTTTTTTTTTTTTTTTAAAGATTTTATTTATTTGACAGAGAGAGACAGCGAGAGAGGGAACACAAGCAGGGGGAGCGGGAGAGGGAGAAGCAGGCTCCCAGCCGAGCAGGGAGCCCGATGCGGGGCTCGATCCCAGGACCCTGGGATCATGACCTGAGCCGAAGGCAGACGTTTAACCATCTGAGCCACCCAGGCGCCCACAAAAGGATGACTTCTAACAGCAGCCTTAGCTCCTGCCAGTGCCTGCCGTCACCGTGGGCTGCTTTGCCTTCCCATGAACAGCCCCCTCTGGGCATGTAGTCTGTCAGGGCTGCTCTCTTTAGTGCCTCCCCCCGCCCCCTCCCCGCCGTCATCATCATCATCCTAGTGCAGGGCCAGCTCCCTTCAGCAGCGCAGACACTTTGGGCATTATGGAGAGTTCCACAATCCCTCAGAGCATTGGAATCACTGTCAAACCCTTTTATGTTCCTGTGGCCAAGTTCAGTGCTTCCCCACCCGGCTTACTCCTTGAACTTACTATACTTCCCCCTATGCTGGGGCCAGCCGGGTGAAAGGTTGGCTGCAGGTGCTGACCGGCCACAGGCTCTGCCACATCTTGTGAGATGGGCCAGCATTAAGTTAGTTGACCCAGAAAGAGGAGCAGCCCTGGAGGCTGCCTGAGACCAGGACCCGGAGCTCACACTCCATCCACTGCACTAACAGTTGCCAGCACCAGAATGAAATACATACAATGCGCCCTTGCTGTTCTTGGTGCTGGGAGTTCCATGGAACCCAGACACGTAATTGCAGAGTCTTTAAAATCCCCTTCTGTTATCTTTTCCCTTTACAATCTAGCGTCACATGCAGCTTCCTATTGTATTGTTTCCTCTTTTGCCAAACGTCTAGCCACCTGGAAAAGTTACCACATACACTGCCATGCAAGGTAGGGTCCCTTGATTCTCAGACGCGGTTTCCCACTCTACCTCTTCTGTCTTTTCTTCCCGCCACCCCCTGAGAGTCTCACCTCTTTGATCCGCTCTTGATCTCTGCATCTGCATCTGTGACAACATTCCCTTAGCTTCCCCTTCCTTACCTTTCCTCCGCGGCGGTCTACTCCCTCCTCTCGCCGCTGATCTCTCTCGCCTTTCTCCTACCTCCTCCGTCTGACCGATCTGCCTCCACTTTCTTGCTACATCTTCTTTTCCCTCCTCTGGTTGATTTCTCCTGCTCTGTTGCGAGGACAGCCTACGACTTACTGTGTTTACCACCTAAGCACAATTTTATTCTCCATTTGAAGCCCAAACTGACTTTCTGTGAGAGCCCTACAATTACACTAATAGAAAATTAAAAAGTTTTCTTATTCTACCATTAATACAGCTAAAACATTGGGTTGGCTGTCAAATATAGGCAAACCAGAGGAGCTTGCTCTCCAACTGAAATAAAATTATCTCGGCTTGCATTTTCAAGTGCTACCTCAGGCTGTCTTTATATTTAATGCTCTGTGGCTCTAAGTCAAGGACAAGCCTTAAGTTAGGGTTTCTAGGGAAGCTCCCTGTGATTTATAGAGCCCTGGAGCTGCTGTAAAACATTTTTTTAAAAAACCCACTTGTTCCTGTCTAATGTAGACAGCTGCTGCAGATCAAGAAACTGATAGAATGTTTGCCCTCCTTCTTAACATTGCTATTACAAGCTGAATATTCTAGATTCCAAGGTTGCCTCCCCATCTGCCCCTAGCTCCTTACCTAGCATCAGCCAGTTCACAGCAGCTTAATTTTGGGCTTTGGGTATGGGCACAGCTCAAGGCTTACATCCCCTCCATGGTAACCTCCATTTTTTATTCATCCTTCACCAAAAAATCATTCCCTCTTAAAAGCATGAAAACATCACTGTGTTGATGTAAATTTTAGTATGTACCCCAAATATAAAATATGGGGTTGAAGAAGCACTTAGGGGAAAAGTCACATTGGAAACCTGTAAACTGAGGAATTGAAAAACCATGACTAGACAACAATAGGTGATTATGCATGCATACCACCCATTTACAGAGAACATATCCATTCTAAATATTACTTCTCTTCAAAGCCAGGCATCACAAGAAAGTCAGGTAAACCAGAAAAAGGTGTGGCTTTTTCAATGAATAGAAGATAAAATAAATGTGGGTAAGAATCATAAATCACTCAGAAAGGCATGTATAATTGTACATTGGGTTTTTTTAGGATAACATATGTAAAAGTATCTGTTGTATCTATGAAAATTTACCTTTTTTTTTCTTTGTTAAAGCTGGCTTATGGGTGTCTGGACATGTAAGTTTCCTTTCTGGAGTATGAATACACCCTAGGATCAGTAAATGTGTGGGGTTCTCAAAGCAAAAAACTTGTATTTGACTTACAGGCATGATATTCTTGGTTAATATTGATCCTTATCAGTTACATGTATTGAATAAAAACAATTAACTTTATTATTTCCTTCTTTTTAAAAAAGATTTTATTTATTTATTTGAGAGAGAGAGCTCAAGCAGAAGAAGCGGCAGAGGGAGAGGGAGAAACAGACTCCTGCTGAGCAGGGAGCCTGATGCAGGGCTTGATCCCATGACACCGGGATCATGACCTGAGCTGAAGGCAGACACTTAACTGACTGAGACACCCAGGCACCCCAACTTTATTATTTCCTTAAAGAAAGCAAGCTGTTCTGCTCTTATTTATATATATGTGTATACGTCTTTCATATATACATTTATGTATTTATCCTATGTATCAAAATATAAATAAGTTAGGATAATTCCCTATTTTAGATTAGTGCTTTTATGTCCCAATAGGTGGCAAAATCCAGAGACCAGTATATTTTCCAGAATGCTCAGTGGCTAGGATTCTGTCACCAGTTAGCTTTGGAGTGTTGTACTTTAGTTCCTTCATTTATTAAACACACAGACATTGTGCAAAGGAGTCTGTGAGGTTCCATTCAGAGTTATGATTCTGTGATTCAATATTGTGGTTTAAAAATATGTATATACTGTAAAATATTTGATTCTGCAAAGAACTATGTACCTATTCTGCCTCCCTCTATCTATAAAAGTCATTCATTTATTTATTCATCCAAACATTCATTCTAGAAGCATTTATTTGGGACTTAGTATGGTTCAGGTCCTACGGCATGTCTCACGGATGCCAACATTATTTAGACACAACCTCTTTTCTTGAGCTCAGGCTCTAAATGAGGAACTCCTATTTTATAGGCTTTTATCTCAAAGATTGTAATTGCAGAAAGTCCAAGTTTCTATGCAAGAAACTTAAGATGTGCTGATGACAATCAGTAGTTCATTTTGGAGAACTGTTTACCTGTCTCTTTCTCTCTCTCTCTCTTTCTTTAAATCAATGAGGGCAGGGGCACCTGAGTGGCTCAGTCAGTTAAGGCTCTGACTCTTGATTTTGGCTCAGGTCATGACCTCAGGGTCATGAGATCCAGCCCAGCATCCGGGCACTGCGCTCAGTGGGAGTCTGCTTTAGATTCTCTCTCCCTCTCCCCCTCTCTGCGCTTGTGCACGCATACACTCTCTAAAATAAATAAATAAATCTTAAAAAAAAAATCAGTGAGGGCAGTGTGATAGAAGGGAAAGAGTGTGGGTTTTGTATAGCAGGTTCAAGTTTGGAATTTTGGCACCCATGGGTGATTCTGAACAAGTTACCTGCTCTGAGACTGTATTTTCACATCTATGAAGTGATGATAGGAATATCTACTCTCCAAGAGTTGCAGAGTTACACTGGGGACTGAGTAAGATAAGATGAAAACTACCCAGTGGATGGTGGCTGTTGCTTTGAATATGGGAAGTTAGAAAACACTCCTGCTTTAATAGCCTTTTCAAGTAAGTAAACCAATACAGATGGCTTGTTTTTTGGCCTGAACCCTCTGAAGACTCTTTACATGCTACCATCTGTGGCTGTAACCTCTACCCAAAAGGTGAAGGGCTGAGACATCTGTGGGGGTTCTATGGGTACCAGATAGTTACAAATCCATATTAGTTTGAATATTAGTTTGAACCATACAAAACTGCCAGTATTTGACTTGACCTTCAAAAGCGACAGTTTTGCATGGTTCAACTTAATACTACTGGTGGATGATACTACTAAAAGCAAATTTCAATTTTATACTTTTTAATATGAATGGCATATAAAATTTAAAAATTGCTTTGGGGGATTATTTCCTGGTTTAAAAAGGTTTAATGGGTAAAATTTATGTCATTTGCTTTTTAGATTAAGGAAGAAATGGTAAAATAAATCTGCCTGGTTCTTTTTCCCAGAGGAGTCTTAGAAGGCTCAAATTTGAGTTTGATGTTGTAGAAATTTCAGCCTCAGGCAACAGGGTAAGGGACATTAAAATCCATTATTTATTGGCTGTTAAGGAAAAGAGCAAATCTGACTATTTCAAGGGAATGACATAAGAATGTCAGCTAATGAGCTGAAACCTGTTTCTGACTGTGACATATTACTGAACAAAAGATTAGAGGAAATTAGTACGAGAGAGAGAGATTTCGTTTACTTTTTTTTTTTTTTTTGGCTACGTACGTGGGAGAGACAGAGGATTGGGAGTGCGTAGGAGAAGTGTGAGAGGATATGTGGGAGAAGAAGTGTTTAAAATGTTCAAAGGAGGGCGCCTGGGTGGCTCAGTCGGTTGAGCGACTGCCTTCGGCTCAGGTCATGATCCTGGAGTCCCGGGATCGAGTCCCGCATCGGGCTCCCTGCTCGGCGGGGAGCCTGCTTCTCCCTCTGACCCTCCCCCCTCTCATGCTCTCTCTGTCTCTATCTCATTCTCTCTCTCAGATAAATAAATAAAAAATCTTTAAAAAATAAAAAAAAATAAGATTTTATTTATTTGGGCGCCTGGGTGGCTCAGTCAGTTAAGCAACTGCCTTCGGCTCAGGTCATGATCCTGGAGTCCCGGGATCGAGTCCCGCATCGGGCTCCCTGCTCAGCGAGGAGCCTGCTTCTCCCTCTGACCCTCCTCCCTCTCCTGCTGTCTGTCTCTCATTCTCTCTCAAATAAATAAATAAAATCTTTAAAAAAAAAAATAAAATATTCAAAGGAAACTAAGATGAAGACATGAAAATGTACGCAGGGTTATCGGTTTCCAAAACCAATGATTCAGACCAGTACTCCCAGTGTTGCCATCAGCATCCTTTACCAGTAGCTTTCGAACTCCCATCCGTGCTCTCTACTGGGCCGAGAAAGCTCTATCTTCTTTGATAGCCACTTGTTCTATTCACCCTTGCCTTGGGAAGCCCAGTTCAAATCCTACTTCTATGAAATTCCCCCTAGTAAGGAAAGGACATTTACTTTGTCTAGCCTTAAAACTTAAGCACATAAAAATACTTCTTTTTCTTCCAACTCCCTCTTTCCAAGTGTTTTGCAAATGGCGGGTGTTGGTGTTCGGCTGTGGTGCGTGAGCTTAGAAAGACATCTGTACATCTGACATGGCCTGTAGACTTTTTCTTGGTTTGCACCTGCTGTGATAATCCCTAAATTGGATTTAACATTCATGAAAGGACTGCCACATTTAAGATCCACTGTCTCACCTTGCAGTTTCCTTTCAACATCCACAGAGGCAAGTGCATCACTCAAGCCTTCTAATAAAATGGGGATAGCACAGGCCATACCAGCCCAAACACTTCCTATAATGGAGACCTTATCGTGATGAATTACCTCCATGGAAGTGAAATTCATTTTAAGTTTATATTTATACTTGACATTGCTATCCTAGAGATGAGGGTGCGGGGCCAGCTAAGCCCAGGCAGGATGTCTACCTTCCACGGGAGACAAAGAGCCTTCTCTGGGCCAAAGAAATGCCCTCCTGCGGCAGCCCATCTCCGGCTGACTTGTAGGACTCCAATAGCTCTGCTCATGGCCTCACTCAAGAGATGAACAAGAGATGGAGGCCCTCTCACTGAGCAAGGAAGGAGGAAGCCACCGGCTGTTTTAACTCCCTCTTGCCTGGCTACTACAGCTGTGTGAGGCCAGCCCCACCTCCTGTAGTCCTTAGAGGGGCCTCCAGAAAGGACTTCTCATGTCTCCTCAGATAGAGGCAATCAAGGGCTTCTCTAGGAAGTGAATCCTGAGTTCTACCATTTTACAAATGACTTCCATGTTGGAAACACATAATGCACCAACCTAGATCCCCGGATTTATTAGTTTTCTATTTTTAGCATGTATGCCAAGTTAGAACCACTATTTCTGATTCCAGAGCCAACACACTTAAGAATCCCTATATCTAACTCCATTTCCCTTGATCTCACCCTCTTCAGGGCACCCCAATTTCCCTTTCATTTTCTAATACATCATGTACATTCATCCTGGTCTGTTGCTTCTTGATTCCTTTTTCAAAATGCAGCAAATGGGGTACCTGGGTGGCTCAGTTGGTTAAGTGTCTGCCTTTGGCTCAGGTTATGATCCCGGAGTTCTGGGATGGAGCCCCGCATTGGACTTCCTGCTCAGTGGGGTGCCTGCTTTTCCCTCTCCCTCTGCCGCTCCCCCTGCTTGTGCTCTCTCTCTTTCTCTCTCTCTCAAATAAATAAAATATTTAAAAAAAAAATGCAGCAGCTAGAATGCAACATTGTCCCTAGGAAGGTCCTAACCAGTGTGGAGTCCAGAAGCTCCTAGGCAGATACTGTGGCAGCAACATCAGATGGCTACCTGTGGTCACCTAAAACCAAAAGATCTTCTTCTAAGGAGCTGCTGCCAGATATCTATTCTAAACTGGTGTAATTAATTTTGGGAACTGTGTTTTCCTAGACTGTCTACCTGGGCAAGGAATTTTGTATGCCCGGTAAGTGTAAACAGTCAGTAAGTATTTACAGCTTTGGTGCCAGTAGTTTGCTTTCTAATGGATACTTATTTAATACCTCAGAACCTGTTTTTCCATTGGAAAATAGACAAGAATATATTCCCTGCTAGTTTTGAGGGAAGTGCAAATGAGATTATACACAAAATGTAAGGGGATATTATTATCACAGATAATCTAGGTTTTAATACCACACCAGAAAGGTAATTATAACTGTTAAACCTGTAATCACAGGAACTACAGCCTAGAGGTCCTATAAACTACCCCAAACATAAGATCATCTATCTAGATTTTAATCGAAAAAAAAAAAAAATTACAATTCTGTTTACCCTTTAAAAGATGTTCAACGTTTGCTTTCACTGCCCTCTAGTGGTTGTTATATAGAAGACGGAACTACATTTTTGACATTTTTATTTTTGAGATATTAGGCACAATCTCATAAACAGTTATACTGTTATGTTACATACCTTCCCATCATTTGGTAACACGTTAAGAGTCAGCCTACAGGGACAGTACCTAGCACTGTGTCCTGCACAGCGTAGATGCGCTACGTCGTGAATTAGTGGTTACGCATCATTTCATTGTCTCCACAAAGAATCCGCTGACTTCAAGTAATAACCTAACTTTACTCACTCAGTAAATATTTAGAAGCAAAGACAGACATTTTCCCGGCTTACATTCTAGTGAGAAAAATGGAGTGTTAAATACGTCATTGCAAACTAGCATGGTAACCGCAATAGGGGAAGAACCGGGTATATGTGTGCATTGAGAAACTCTAACCTGGACATGTTTCTGTGTGTTGGAGAGGCTGGGCGGGATGTGAGAGAGAAGCCATTGGAAGGTGTTCTGAGAGTATAACAAGTAACCCGGGACCTGAGGGATGAACAGAAGCTATTCAGAAGGATGTGGGGTGGGAGGACACGGTGCTAAAGGAGGTTAGCTAATAGAGAAAGGAGGGTTTTAGAGATGAGGCTGGACAAAATTTTTTAAAAGCTATATTGGGGAGTTTAGCCTTTATTCTCACAATTAATTTATAACCAGTGGACTCTGACAAAGCATGAACTCATGTCTTCACTTTTTATTTTTTTTAAGCTCATTATTTAAAGGGAAAATTCTAGTTATTAATTATAAAGCAATTGTTTAAGAAACTTTCAGTGTGTCCTTTTTCAAACCCAAAGTGCCCTCAAACACATACATTCCTAGAATGTTGGAGCTGGAAGGGCCTTCAGAGGTCATGAGTTTCCCTGGTTTCACTTTAGGAGGGGAGGGGAGGATGGGGAGGTCCTCAGATTGCACTGAGTGACTGCACCTGGAAACTGCTTTTCCTTGATCTCAAATTCCTCAGTCTGGGATTCAGAGGCCTGCCTAGTGTCCTCTATTGCACGTCTGATGGGTTCAGAGCATTCAGAATTCTTAAGCACCTGGCTTTTCACCTCTGCACTGGATTGCATGCTCTTCCTTTGTGGTCTGATAAAAAGGAGGTTTATCTTAGACTTGCAGAGGACCTGGGAGGGTCTTCTTATGACTAATTAGAGCGCCAGCCAATCCAGCCCGGACCACCCGTCAGGTTTTTGCCTCTGTGAAGGAACTCCCTGGCCTCTCTGTACTTTTCTTATGACACAACTCTATGTGAATTGACTCATTTCTTCTAGACTACAAGCATCTTGAGGACATGACACATGGCTTAGTCATCACTATGTCCTATATAACAAGGTAATGTGGGCACTGAAAACCCCTATCAAGTTTGCTGTAGGCACAGGTGGGTGGATAAATGAACAGAGTGGGAGATCTCATTTCCTAACAGAAGGTTTAAGTAGATGTTAGTAAGGGAATGAAGGATAGATTATCTTAATAGCTTGTATTAGATTTTTTCCACAGGGAAGAATCTGATTTTAGAAAATAGAATGAGGAGCCATCTGAAGTGAAAGGAGAGTCTCTTACAAGAAGCAAAAATAATAATTGTACTCTTTTTCGTAAAGAATGACCATGACTTTGAAGGTAGTAAGAGATTAGAGAAGAGACGTCAGGATAGACAGAGAAAAATCCGGGCAGCATGGGAAAGTGCCTGCCAGAGAAAGATATCTGATGCTTAATTTAAAATTTGTTTTACAGGTTTGATGTAAACCACTGCCATCTTTTTGAGCCTTATATACAGCTTACTACACACAAAGGGGATGCTAACGAACACCCATTTATGTTAGATTGAGAAAGAGTGTGCTTTTCTGCGATGTTCACAATTCCAGAGACACCTAACTCATGCATGTGTATGCTGAATATAAAGGCAGATCAAAAAATGAAAGAAAAATGTAATTTATACCTTCCTTAATTCTACCATAAATGTGTCAGTAGAATAAAAATACATGAAAAAAAAAAACACCCAGCCATAATTTAGTGATTATGCTGCACACAAAATATGAGAGATATAGGCAAGAAATGTTTTTGTAGATTGGAATCACAGGATCATTTCCAGCATGGTCCATCAGGAAAGTTTTCCCCCAGGTAGATTTGAACATAGAGAAATAACAAGCAATTAAATTATATGGAAGATTAACTACTGGCCCTTCACTGATCCCTCTCTTTCTTCAAGCAGTAGAATCACTGATCAATCCCTGTTATGAAAAGGACAACATTTCTCATTTTGAGCTTTCTCAAGCAATTTTGGCTTCCTAGAGCTCCTGGCTGATTCTCAGTGCTTTGTTACTTGTAAAAATGGGACTCCCTCAATATTAAAAAAAAGCAACAAAGCCATACATTCTACTTTCAGGTTTTAATTCAATTTGTATTCCTTGAATTATATTTTAAAAATCTAGCATTATGATAACCAGTTTTAAAACTGCAGTCAAATACAATCAGTACAAAATCCCAGCAAACAGGTCAGATACCACCAGCGTACACAGTTCTATGCAAAAATCTTTTACTGCCATCTTGTGGATTCTCAAGAAATAGCCTCGGGGCGCCTGGGTGGCTCAGTCATTAAGCGTCTGCCTTGCCTGGGGATCAAGTCCCACATCAGGCTCCCTGCTCAGCAGGAAGCCTGCTTCTCCCTCTCCCACTCCCCACTGCTGGTATTCCCTCTCTTGCTGTATCTCTGTCAAATAAATAAATAAAATCTTAAAAAAAAAACCCAAAAAACAAACAAAAGAAATAGCCTCAGTCGCAACATGCTATTTAGTGTAGAGTACTAGGTTTGTATGCCACAGTATATGAAAATATCTGGGAAATGTATTAAAAAAAAGAGCAATTAAGTTTTCAGGTTCCCATTTAATTTGACCACTTTGGATGCACTATTTAACTTCTACATGGCTTAAATTCTTCATGAAAAGTACGAATTATAATAATGGTATATCCCCTGCCTGTTGCGAGTTTGCTTTGAAAATTAAAACATAAAATTGCTCTGTAAACCAGAAAGTATTCAGAAACAATCAATTATTATCCTTGTTATCATGCAGCACTGCTAGATTGATGATACCTAAGCAAATGCATTGTTACGTAAGCAACAAGATAAATACGGTTCTGATGGAAGAGACCAGACCTTAGTGCCTGTCTTCAGAGTGATGTATCTTGTATTGAGGGCTTTGGGGACAAGAGAGAAAATGTTTCCAGTGAAAAGAAACCCTGGAGATCATATCTCCTGGAGCAAATAACATGGGCCTGGGGACTGAGGAAGGGGTATTTTCTTTCTTACTGGTTTACTGATGTGCAAGTGGGTCCTGACATTCCAAAAACACAATAAATATGCAGTCCAGAGAGAGCTGCTTCTGCTACCCTTGGGATACCATCCACTGACCCATACTTCAGTCATTTTTTTGTAACCTTTTCAGCTTTATTTTGTCACCCAAACACTTAAATGGAAAACAGAGGCAACGTGTTGGATCATAGATGACACTGACAACTTAAAAAAAAAAAAAGTCATCTGTGCATTTCAGGGAACAGTTTGGAACAAAACCTTCAAAGGGTTTTTCTTTCCCTAGGGAAGGTTTCTTCAGGTTCTTTTCATTCACTAACTTACTCAGCACTCGCTAACACCTCCATGTGCACTGGGTTAGGCCCTGGGACGCAGTTATGGTCAAGACACATCTCTATCCTCAAGGAACTCTGTTGAGGAAATATTTATGAAAACAAACCAAGACCAAAAGGTCTTGAACTGTGGGGACACAAGGATGGGGAGGAGGGGAGAGGCCATCTCCCTGTGTACCTGAACCCCACTTAAGGCTTAGGGGTCTTTTGTATGTCCTTTAATTTGGCCTCCTAGCCCTCGTCAATAAATTTCTCCCTCCTCTGAACTCTTGAAGCTCTTAACTATAATAACTAGTTCACCTGGCAATTACCTCAGGTGCTTTGCCTGGTTAGTTTTCACCAAACCACTCTCTATTATACGTCTCTATCTGCTGTTCATCTTAATAATTAAAATCATTTATAGGCGCCTGGGTGGCTCAGTTGGTTAAGCATCTGTCTTCGGCTCAGTCCGTGATCCCAGAGTCCCGGGATCGAACCCCGCATTGGGGTTCCTGCTCAGCGGGGAGTCTGCTTCTCCCTCAGCCCTTCACCCTGATCGTGTTCTCTCTTTTGTTGTCTCTCTCAAATAAATACAATCTTTAAAAAAAAATAAAATAAAATCATTTATAAGTCTATGGCTTCAAATATCCTTATTCCTTTCTTCCTTATATGTTTTTATAATTTAATTTAAAAAATGTACTAACCATCTACTATATGTTAGGAATTTTGCTTTTAGCAGTTCTCAGCATTCAGTTTTGAAACACTGTAATTTCAGAACATGAACAACCCCCCCCCCCGCCATGGGAATTTCCATGAGATGATATAAGATAGGATTTTCTGCAGGGGAACAATTCGTAGCATCTAGAACTATTGTGGCATCTGTCTGTTCTTATTCCTTTCTTTTTCCCACGATTCTCTTTATTACCCCTGTATACTCTCCTAGTTCCTTATGCCCCTTAATATGGTCTTATTTAAGGATTTGTCTTCCTTATCCCTGCTCTGATCTGCCACTAGTCTGGAGGGCAAAGATCCTACTATTTAACTCTTTATTCTTAAATCTTGCCATGTCATCATGATCTTCATGTGGGTCTCAGAAGGAAACTTCCCATTCTGCATGTGTCTCTCTTCTCTTTTGCTTGTGTGAGTTAGGTGGGTCCCCCAACCTACACACTAGTTGGAAGTTCATACCTCATGACTCATGACTGCTGTGGCTTCAAGTCCTGCAGTTGCTTAGAACCTGGGCAGAAGTTAGGAAGCAGAGCAAAGGCCAAAGCCTCCCTTGAGAATTTGGGGTAGTAGAAAGGGAAGTAGCTTATACAAGTGCAGAGTGCTGCTGATGGGTGCTCACTGACTCTCCTTTCATGTGTCAGTTATTGGGAATGGTCGCTCTATGTGGGGAAATGAGTGCTGGTGGTGGTGATGATGAGGATGATGATGATGATGAAGGTGATACTTGGTATCAAGGAATTTATTATTTATTTTAAACAACAAAATAGTAGGATGAGAATGCTAAAACAATGTAGTTGTTCCTTTCTATCACATCTGCACTATAACCATGCTCATGTTCTATATCTCTACTAGGTTAGCACCCCATGAAGGTGGGATCAATGTCTGGTTCACCTCCCTCTTCCCTATAGCACCTGGCATAGTACTTGAATTATGCTCTCACATTCAGCACCTAGGAAGTGCCAGGACCTGTTTAGGAGCTAGGAATACAGCAATAAACACAATGGATCAATAGCAGGTATTTAACAAATCAAAGAATTAAATAAGAATTGCAGTCATGTATATAACGTGTTTTCCATTTCTTCCACTCAATATACATATATTTAGGTGAACTGATAAATAAACCACTAATTTCCCCCTCTACATCAACACCCAAACACTATTTCCATCCACATAAAAAGTTGTAAAAAACAAACAAACTCTACCCCCTAGTGGCCATCCCATTCCATTCCCCTTCTCAGCAAAACTCAGAGGAGATACCTGCAATCATGGCCATTAACTCCTCTCCTCCATTCCCTCAGAAATCTGCTCTGTATGGCTTCTCACCCAATTATACTACAGACACTGCTTTGTTATTTGAATCAGTAAGTTCCATATTGTTAAATTCAGCAGTTAATTTTCAGTTCCCATCTTATGTGCCTGCCCAACAGCTTTTGAAGTAGTTGGTCCCACTCTGGAAAAACTTTCTCTTCTTAGCTCCCGGGTCCTACCTGACTCCTCTTACTTTGCTGGTCCCTCCTCTTCTCCTATAGGCTCCATTTGTTCCCTGCTCCACCAAGAGGAGTGTCTCCATCTCAACCAGTAGCCTCTCTGCTTCGTTCATGTTCAGGCAGAAAACCTTGCAGCCATCCTCTACAGCTTCCTTTTTCCCCACATCCAATCTCTCAGGAGATCTGTTAACTCTCTCTTCTAAACAAACCCAGCATCACTCCTCACTTCCTCCACTAATACCACAGTTGTCCATTCCTCCACTGTCTCTCATGCTGATTATTCACATAGACTCCACAAGCTTGCCTCCTGCTTCCATCCTTGTCCCTTGGCCCACTGTCAATATAGCAGCCAAAGAGATCCTCTTAAAATGTAAGTGAATTCATATCATGTCACTTTCCTGCTTATAATCCTCCATGACTCTTCATTTTCTCAGAGTGAAAGTCAAGCTGTTACAGAGGCCTGCGAGGCTGTGCTCTCTGTGACCTGCCCGCTACTCCATGTCCTCACCTCCTACTCCTCTCCCCCCACCGCCCCGGAGTGGCTTCCTCAATACACTGGGCATGCACTTTACCCAGACTTGATGCTGGCTGTTCCCTCTGTCTGGAACTACCCCCAGATACCTGCATGGCCCACTTTCCCTTCCTTCAAGTCTTTGCTAACATGTCACCTTCTCAATGAGGCCCACCCTGACGTGACCTTATTTAAACTTCAACTCCTCTCTCTGCACTCCAAATTCCCCTTACACTGCTCCACTGGTTTTCCAGACCTTCTAATAGATTCTATAATTTACTTATCCATTACTTAAAAAATATATTGTTAGTTTTTCCCACTAGAATGTAAGCACCATGAGGCAGCAATTTGTCTGTTTCCTTTTATTTTAACTCTTATATTCTTAATAATGCCTGGCACATAATGACTCCTGAAGAAACTGTTGCATAAATGAATGAATGCATGAATGAATAATTAGTTCTCATTAGGCACTGTGCTAATGGCTTAAATACATTATTTTATCCAATGCCCTTATCACTTAGGAAATTCTAAGGGTTTTAGGAGCTCTGTGCCACAAATGGGGATGAATACTAAATACAGCACCTCCAGCAGTGTGGCCTGGTGGTAGTTGGCCAGTGGTGACGGCCTCAAGGATAGCATCTTTAAAAAAAAAAAAGATCTTATTTATTATTTGAGAGAGAGAGAGAGAGCGCACAGGAGAGAGGTGAAGGGCAGAGGGAGAAGCAGACTCCCTGCTCAGAGGAGAGCCTGATGTGGGGTTCGATCCCAGGACTCCTGGATTGTGACCTGAGCCAAAGGCAGATGCTTAACCAATGGAGCCACCCAGGTGCCCCAAGGATAGCATCTCTAACAGACTGTCCTTCTACAGGATTTCCTCCCTGGCCTCTGACCCTGGTTCCCCAGCCTGGCTGAAGACCCAAGGAGCTGTTTGTTATTTCTCTAACAAATTCTTTTTTCATTTAAGCACCCAGAAGTCTGTTGTCTGGAGTCTAGAACTCCAGCACATAAATTCACCAACCATGCTCCCATCAGGCACATTTCTAAAGTAGTTAGCATTATAGGTGAGGAAGCTGGTTGTGATGGAAGGAGGCCTACCCCTGGTGTCCCATTGGCTTTGGGTTAGAAAATCACTCAACTCTTCAGTTTCTCCCTGTACAAAATGGCAAATGATCCCTTTCTAACCTATCCTGAAGGAATCTTACACGGAGCAAATGAGATAATGTTCAAAGCAAGGGGCTTGGTACATGGAAATGGTGAGGCAAATGGAAGGGATTAGAGATTAAGTTAGTCAGAGGCAAAAGCAAATGGGAGCTAAAAATTAGCCCACTTTCGGTTGAGGATCACTCCTCTTTACAACCTGAGATCTGTGCCAGGTTTTCCCTTTATCAGGGGTCAGCTTATGTGGAGAAGGCTTAGGATCAAATGTTTACCCCTTGAGGCTTATATAGGAACTCTTAATCATCTAAACATCTTTTTGGAAGAAGACTATATATTATAAACACATTTTAAAATTAAACATCACATGGGGAGTCTGGGTGGCTCAGTCAGTTAAGCATGTGCCTTTGGCTCAGGTCATGATCATGGGGTCCACTCAGTGGGGAGTCTGCTTGTCCCTCTTCCTCTGATGCTCCCCCTGCTTGTGCTCTCTTTTTTCCTCTCTCTCTGGCTCACTCTCTCAAATAAATAAAATCTTTAAAAAAATAAAATTAAACATCACATTTAGCATGTAAAAGAATATTTATTTAATATTTTCTGATCTGTTGGAATTCCTATTTGTCTATTAGGAAAGGATCTGTCTGATTTGGAATACATTCCATTGGCCAGAAAGCTAAAAGTTTTAAGATATTCTGAATCTTCAGGACAGAGGGGCCCCATGGGCCATGAGTCAGAATAAATACAACTGAGAGGAGCCCTGGGGTTCCCAGCTGCCTTAGAGAAGTGGGCAAGGATGAGTCTCTTATTCATTCATTCATTCATTAAACATTTGCCCAGTAGCTGGGTTTCTGTTAAGCAATGGGATGCAGAGATGAATCAGACATAGTTAGTCCTTGCCCTCAAGGGAAGCTTCAGAGAATTTAGATGTTGCTTTAAGTCACCTTAATTTTAGAATCTATATGTAAAATGACTTCTGTGGTGGCTCATATATCTCCTTGTAAATGCTCTACTATTTCAGGCATTTATGCTTTTCTCACTAAATGGACTTAAAGTGTGGACAGCCTCAGACATAAGCAAACCGACAAATTCAATTTTCTTTCTGAAGTCTGCCATTACAGAAAAAGCGTAACTTTGAAATCAGAAACAACAGAGGTTCAAATACCCCTGTCATTGCTGATTAGCTGTGTGATCTTGGGCAAATCATTTCATGTTTCTGAGCCTTCAGCCCAACATGGTTGTTGCTAGAATTTGGTGAAATCACAGTACGTTACGTTACTTGGTACTAAGCAGATACTCAAAAAATATTAGGCATTTTATCCCTAATTCTCCACTGTTCTTGCTTTTTCTTTGTTGGGAAGCATCTCCTATGGAAAGCCTTCTCGCATTCCCAGGCTCGGCTAATGATAGCCTCTTTGTGCCCATGTGCTTCCCCAGAACTTACCATCAGTACTTCCCGTATTATATTGGAAATAATCTATTTACGTGTGTGTCTCCCCACATGAGCCTGAATGTTCACTAAGGACGTAGCTATATTTTTCATGTTGGATCTTTAAAGCCTTGTAGTTTTTGGCACTTAGTAGATGCTTAGTAAATGTCTGCAGCTTGATTTTATGTGAATAGGTAAATAAGTTCTATGTAAAGAATATCCTTTATCTAATGCTCCACAAACCCCTTCCTCATTTATATTTCTGTCTGATGAGGATCTTTCCAGATTTCCTCTTTAGTCTTAGTCTTAGGTATTTGGGTTGCAGTCTCCCCACTGCACCTCTGAACTCTGCAAATAATGTTTCACTGTGGAAATGTTACTTCTCCTAAATAAAACACTTGTATGAGTTCTACTGGAGATTAGTTTAAGGCAGAATTTCTAAAAGTATATTCCATTGGATAGTAATTCATATTCCAGGGGAAAAAAGATTCTTTAGTCAAATAAGGTTAAAAAAAATGCTTTAATAGCACTTCTTTATTTGCTATAAGACTTCTCAGATCCTTCATTTGATCATGAGCCTTTTTTCATGGAGCATTTCACAAATCTAGTATAATATAGAATGCATTTGTAGAACTATTTCTTGGAGAAAAATTGGAACTGGTATCACTGAAGTTCAGACTTTTGAAGGCTGCATAAAGCTGGGTAATGAAATAGTTTTTCTGTGGGTTATCTATTAGAAATCTGACTTTTTAAAAAAAAAAAAAGTAAAAAAAAAAAAGAAATCTGACTTTTAAGTGCATGTTTCCCGATACTATTCTTGCTGCATCTCTACAAGTTGTGATATAGAGAGTGTTAATAACCATAAGCAGTACTTAATAAATGTATCAGAAAATAGCAATGTTAATTTCGTCTTGCTAACATGCCCATAAATTTTATCGGGTTTATTCATTTGATGGTATCATTCACTAGCCAGATTCTATGTCAGACAATGAAGATGCTTCCTAAGTGGAGTCTGGGGCAATGCACAAATTGTCTGGAGCCCTTTGGGTCATAGAAGGCCCTTGCTCATTCTGAATTCCTTTTCAGAGGAAATTTAGTACATGCACAGGTGCCTGGTGGGAGTTTGCACCCATCAACATGGCTATGCTTTCATTAGAGCAGTGGAACACTTCCATGTGGATCGCCAGTAAGTAATTCCTGCCCTGAGACCTCTCAAGTGACCCACAACCCTGGCTGCCCCAAGACTCCACTTCCATCCAATCCTGTAGCTGGGGCCCTATGGCCATGCATTGTATGGGCTGGTGCTAAATCGTATGTGCCAAGTTGCTAAATATTTTGAGTAGTACCCCTGATTGGAGGAGAAAAAAAAGCCAGGGTGGCTGAGATATATATGAGAGTAGGGGAAGTGGTGTATATGCAGCCAGGGAGGCAGGCAGGAGCCAGGTCCTACAACACCTTGTAGGCTATGTTAAGAATTTTGGACTTTATCTTAAGAATGACAGAAAGTGGGCGCCTGGGTGGCTCAGTTGGTTGAGCGACTGCCTTCGGCTCAGGTCATGATCCCAGGGTCCTGGGATTGAGTCCCGCATCGGACTCCCTGCTCTGCAGGGAGCCTGCTTCTCCCTCTCCCACTCCCCCTGCTTGTGTTCCCTCTCTCGCTGTGTCTCTCTCTGTCAAATAAATAAATAAAATCTTAAAAAAAAAAAATAAAATAAAATAAAAAAAAAGAATGACAGAAAGTGACCGAAAAATTTTAAGAAAAGGGGAGAAATGACATGGTCGGATAGGCTTTTAAAAGGCTCGCTCTTCCCAAAGGTTGAAAGTCGATATGGGATGGGGGATTTCTGTGCATCCTGGGACATCTATAGGAATAAAGGACTTGGGAGGCATAGCTATGCCCTGCTAATCCCTACCCTTTGGCAGATGGGCCAGGGGTCAGCCTGGATGGTGCGGCTCTGAAGCCAAGGCTGAGGAAAAGCCTCTCCCACAGAGCCTTTCCAGTGGCCACACTGTTTTTATTTGAGGTGGTCCCTGAGCAGGGGAGCTGTGGGGCCCGGAGGTGGGCATTAAGACAAGTCCAGTAAGGTGGAGAGAAGTCTGAGTGAGTTCCACAATGGAGAGACAAAAGCCAGAGACCAAAGAGCCAGTGAGTGTAGAGAATGTGGGATTCAGCAGATGCCTGGAACAGGCACACGAATTCGGGGCAGGCTTTGAATGCTCTCTGGGCCAGAAATCTGAATTTAACAGGTCAGGGTTGGGGCAAGAAGTCTTCATCTTTTCAAAAACATCATCAATTCTGCTTGGTTAGATTTTACTTCAAAGGTGTTTAATAGGGTGCCCTGGCTGAGAGAGGACCCCGAAGTTCCTGACACCTTAATGAGACAGAGCAGGAGGGCAGGGTAGGGATGCACAAAAAATGCATTGTTGTTTAATGTACCAAAAATGTTCATAATTCCCATCAGCAAATACTGTTTTCCTTGAGCAAAATTATAAGATGGGCCATTGGTTACAAAGCTGTATACAGAGGACAGATATCTACCCATCTTCTTAGGGGAAGCTGTGAAATCCCCCTTAGCCCAAAAGCAGATGTTGAGTTGTTCCTGTTTGGAAATACATACTGCTGTGTTTAAGCTCATTTTAGTCTCTGACTCTTGTTGTCTGTCTCTTGGTGGGGGAAGGTGGGAGTGGGTAGAGGTGAGCCAAGGAAATGCTAGGGGAGGGGGAAGGTTTTGCTGGAGTTTGGGTGACTCCAAGTGTTGAAGAGGAGAGGAGAGAAGCTAAAGGTGTTGCTTAGGTGAGAGGCTTTGTGAGACTTCTAGTCTAAGCTGTTGTGCTTTTGAGACAAAGGGACGACAGCACAGAGCTGGGGAGATTGCTCCTGTCCCACATGCATGCAGGCCACAGAGCCTCTCTGGTATGTTGGGGAGTGCTGGTTTTAGGAATATTGAGAAATAGTCCCTTAAGCAGAAGCCCTCAGGGCGCCTCGGTGGCTCAGTCACTAAGCGTCTGCCTTCGGCTCAGGTCATGATCCCAGGGCCCTGGGATCAAGCCCCACATCGGGCTCCCTGCTCAGTGGGAAGCCTGCTTCTCCCTCTCCCCCTCCCCCTGCTTGTGTTCCCTCTCTCGCTGTCTCTCTCTCTGTGTCAAATCAATAAATAAAATCTTTAAAAAAAAAAAAAAGCAGAAGCCCTCAAGCACTGAAAACTATGAAAGCAAAGCTCCTACATGGGGCTGGGGGTTGGAGCCAGAGAGGAAGGACATGGCTCATGCTGCATGATCACTGAAAGGGATGGGTTTTGTAAGCTCTTAAGAGGATCACCTCAGGGAATCAAAGAGATAATTTGGGACTTTTGGGGGAGGGCAGGAGGAGGGCTGAATTTCAGGCATAACATTAGAAGTGACGATGCAGAGTTGTCATTTGAGGTAACAAGAGAAGGGTGACTTTATCAATACCCCAGGATGACGAAGAGTGTATATAGTGCTCACATTCTATTTGAATAACATAACAATAAGGATCTGGCAAATAGGCTCTGAACATGAAGATAGCAAGGTAACCTGAGAATTAATGAAACATCCAGGTGATCTGTGACTCATTTTTACTCTTTCTAAATCCACAATACAATTTCAATTTCAATGTAAAAATGCACAATTATCTATTGTACCTTCACCTCAACGACTGCAGCCTTTCACTATTTCCAGCCGTGCATCTTGGAACACAGTTTAACACTTAAAGTCCATCAAGGGTGAGCTGTGGAGTTAGCAAGGTCAGCTGGGGTGCTCTTTCTGAGGTTCCGAAGGAGTGAAAAAACTACAATTGCTCAGTGACACAGAAAAGATTCTCTGTAGGGGTATGGCCTCTACATGCTCTGCTCCACATTTTCATAACAAAGCACTGAAACAAATAATAACAGGAGCATTTTTATCTTTTCCTCTGCAGGAAGAATGCCTGAGGAGGCTATTGCACTAGTTAATGTGATTGCACGCTGAATGTCCTAAATTCTCCTCCACCAACACCTCAAGAGTATGGTTCAATTATTGGATAAGACTTCTACAACAAATGCCCGAGAAACGGAATACATAAAGGAGAAGTTAGAAAATATCACTCACAGTACGTGTATAAAACGTAGCCTATGGTGATGATTTCTTTACTTTCATCTTCCTAGCTACTTTAGTTCTATAGTTCTGGTGGGGAGGGGGCAGGGGAGGTTAATAAAGCCCTACAATGGAGCTTCGCGGCCCTCCATCCTCAGGTTGCCATGTTTAGACAATGCATGAACACTAGATGGCGCCCATAATCTTAAACATAGTAAAAGTCTGGTGGTTTTTCTTTATAAAGAAGTACGGCTACCTTGTTAGGAAGAGTCAAGTATGGGACTCAAGCATTTCCTACTATTGTTGTCCTGTGAAGTGCTTCTTATGTGAGGGTTTGGTGGTCAAATAAGTTTGGGAAAACACTGCCTCTGAAGAGACTCCCAATGCACACTGGTAAACCAGATGTTTTTCACATGTAATAGATATATTGATATATTTGCTTAGGCTGTGAATATTTTAAGTACAGGATATTTATCTCATTCTTTGAGATCTCAAGTCCTAGTACAAAATCTGTGACATAGTAAGTCATTAATAAAATAAATTATCTCTAAAGTTTGTATAGTCTGTGTAGAAGAATAATTCTGGAATGCAGGCATGGACATTCTGCCCCTGATTAGAAGGTTAACTATCTCTTATTCAAGTCTCTTAAGACCAGTTGAGGACAGGGACCTACCCCCCCCAGCTCCTCTCTCTGGGGATTCTAGTTCTCTTTTCTGAACTTACTACATTACTGTTAGCATAAGTCATTTACAAAATAATTTTACATGATCTAGTAATAGAATTTGCATTTAACTCTTGATTGCTATTTTGAGTTTTTGTTCTTGTGTTTTCCAGGAAGGTATAGTTTGTCCTTATATATCTAGTGTAAGCTGTAGATGCAAAATATCATATCCTCCACATTCCATTGTTAATAATTCTGTTCTTCTGCTGTCCTTCCATATTGTAATATTTGAGTGTTTCGAGCCTGTTTATTCTTTTCTTTCAGTATTAACCTATGAAATTCCAATACTGATCCTTGAAACTAGCCAACTTCTAGCTACAGTTTAAATAACTTCTTGCAAACTAAAAAAGAGAAATGTTCCCTCTTCCTTGTCAATTGCAAAAAGTAGATAATATTTTTATCATTGAACTGTCTTTGCAAATGTTATACATAAGAAAGGATAGGGTATCTGAACATCAGAGACTATTGTAATATTCTATGGACTGTATGGTGTACACACTCTTGTGATACTGGGCAGTGAGCATCAATTCCCACTCAGCCACGCCATCACCAAGGTAAACAACTGATACACTTACAACCATTCTGCACCCATATATAATCATTATTTTCATTTTCAGTAGAGTATTCAGTAAATCATATGAGATAGTCAACCCTTATAAAATATTATAAAGTAGGGTTTGTTTTAGGTGATTTTGCCCAAAAGTAGGCTAATTTAAGTGTTTTGAGCATGTTTACTAAATGCATTTTTGACTACAATATTTTCAGCTTACACTGGGCTTATCAGGATATAACCCCATTGTAATTCCAGGAAGATATGTATCATTTAAGTGTAGAAGAAGTATGCAGAGGGGAGTAGTCAAAGGGGTGACATTCAGCTCTTGGATGACAAAACAAGGTCCTACCATGGGATCTGACCCTATTTCTCCCATACTCAATCCATCCAGACATCTGCTAGCTAAGGAATAAGCAGAGGACTTAATGTATGGGAGAACTACCAGAATGGATAAGGAAAGGCCATCCATTCAGACCCCTGGACAATTTGCTCAGGTCAATTGACTATATTACCCAGGTATTGTGTGTGTGAGGGAAAGGTGGGGATGGCATGATAGCTAACAAAGATAAGGTCACTTGGAAAATTCTAGTTCTAAATCACAGCTATAAAACAAAGACAAGTTTTTCTAAGTACACAATGAAAACCACAAAGTAAGTGCTTCATTGAGTTATGAACCATAAACTCAGCCATAGGAACTAGGCTCCTTAGATTATTTCCCATTATTTGAATGATTACCAAAATTTCAGTATGGTCATGAACACTCACAATGTTTTTAACTACCTGTCACAGAGTTTATACCAGAAAGAAAGCTTGATCTATTGGAAAGAAGCAGGCAATAAATATTTCAATAAAAGAAAGGAGAAGAAAGGAGGAAGGAAGACAGATGGAAGGGAGGAAGGGGGAAGGGAAGGAAGGAGGGAAGAGAGAGGGCAGGTGTGATGGGCATTAAAATTGAACATTTAGGGGGGCTTGGCTAGCTCAGTCAATAGAGCATGTGACTCTTGATCTCAGGGTTGTAAGTTTGAGCCCCATGTTGGATGTAGAGATTACTTAAAAATAAAATCTTTTAAAAAAGCCCTGAATATTTAAATCCCAGCTCTTATTCTCTCTAGTTAGGTAAACACTGACTTAACCTCTCTGAACTGTATTTTTGTCCTCTGAACATGGGGCAATAGCTTTCATGGTGATTGTGAGAATCAAAAATTATTTCTATAAAATGCTTGATTAATAATAAGTGCTTAATAACTTGTTGCTGGTAATTCTTGCATTTAGGTAAATGGTGCTGCTGCTACCACTTATCAGTGGCATCCAACTGCGTATTTCATGTACTTTCTTATATAGTTATATGCAACAAACTATATGCTTATAAAGGTGCTATTTTTAGAATATAGTCATGGATTTGGGAAAAAATCTGCATTAAAAATAAATAATATCTTAAAAAGGCATGATTCTCAATGCTCTTTTGGATGCATTATACGTGTCATAAAGTCTACATGAAAACACTAGCACTTTTACCTGTATCTGAGGGAACTGAGTTACAAGCACCAAGTACTTCAACACCATTTAAACCGCAACATGTGCTGGAAGCCATAATGCTCTCCTCCATTTTTCCTTTTTAATTAAGGTGCTTCTGGAGTCAAAATTGAAAGTGACTTTTTCTCAAATGGTGTCAGATATGGAGGAATAAAGATTAAGAAGAAATACTCACGGATAGGATCTGGTCTCCTCTCTGGAGCTCCCCACTCAGGTCTGCTGGTCCACCAGCCAGAATGAAGGATACAAAAATACCTTCTCCGTCTTCCCCACCTACGATGTTGAAGCCCAGGCCAGTGGAGCCTTTGTGCAGGACCACCTTGCGCGGCTCCCTGAAGAAACAAGTAGAAAACAGAGCTCACAGGGTGACCCATTCCAGATTTAGGTTGCTTTTACTTTCATTGAGATATATGATACCAGCAATTCACTACTGATAAAATGGCTTCCCAAAATAAGATACATTAGCACTCCAAGAAAAATGCTAATATCAGGGCAGATATATAGTGCATTTTTCACTATAACAAATGCTAAAGTACCATGCAAAGTCATTCTTTAATTCCAAAATATTTTCTTAAACTGGCCTTACTCCCACTTTTCCTTTATTTAAAACATCTGTTCTTGTATTTTTTTAAATTGAGACATAATTGACATAGAACATTATTTAGCTTCAGGTGTACAATGTAAGGATTCAATATTTGTATACATTGTGAAATGATCATCAGAATGAGTCTAGTTAACATCCTCCACCACACGTAGTTAACAATTTTTTTCTTGTGATGAGAACTTTTAAGATCTACTCTCAGCTACATTCAAATATACAATGCATTATTATGCACCATGTTGAATACCATGTCCCAAGGACTTACTTATTTTAAAACTAGAAGGTTGTATCTTTCAACCACCTTCACCCACTTCACTCTCCCCACCCACTTGCTCTTCTATTGAGCACCGCAGTGGTGCTCAGTAGGATGAATGTGTCCAAAAAAGGGAAGAGAATTTGGGGGACAAGAGACAAGACTGAATAGGCCAGATCATGAAATATCTTACATGTTTGTTTGACTGTTAATTAAAATTTACTCCATAGTAGTGAGACCCATTGGAAGATTTTGAGGCATTGAGAATATTTAAATCCATTTCAGGAGCATTAACAAACATTCATATGTAGGATTGCTGGAGAGAATGCAGATATGATGGGAGGTAGGAAAATTGGTTTGGATGTTGACGAAATAATCCAGGTTTGAGAAAGTGAGAGTATGAACAAGGGTGACAGCAGTGATAATGAAAACAAAGGGTGACATGAGAGAGGAAATCCGAAAGGAGAAACAGTGGGTCCAGAGACTGACTCAGGTAGTAGAGGAGAGAGGGATAAATATCTAAGTAACTGGCAAAAGGAAGGGGAACTAGAACCCAGGATCACAAGGATGAGTATGATTTTGACATGCTTCATTCCAGATAATGGTGCATCACCCATGTGACATTTGGAAGCTGTTGGAGACAAAAGGTTAGGAATATGGATCCACAAGGAGGACTGCAAATGCAGATTCAGGGTCATCCATAAAAAGATGAGAGATAAAATCTTGAGCCATTAGTTAATTGAGTTTGTGTAGAGGCTAGATAACTATAGAATATAGAATTTTAAGGTATCTTAGAAGTCATCTAGTTCTATTTTCTTTTAAGTAGTTTCGAAAAAGGTATTCTGTAAGCCTTGGGTTTGACTAAGGCACCTTTCATATCACCCATCCTCCTCTCAGAAGTATCCCAGTTTCAGTCATTGAAGTTTCTCTCATATTTTCTTGCACTTAATGATATAAGAATGGCAAAGAGCGATCCAATATATTTTTATACTAATGACTGCACAGAATCTATTATTCATGATCACATTGCCATGTACAAAGCTATGTGTTACATATCTATGTTTAGCTAGTTTTGAGGAAGGCTGTAAAATGCACATATACCTTGGACTATAAATATTACAATGCAATGCATTAAGTCAGAGGCAACTTGACATAGAGTTCCTTTATTTTATTCTACAAATACTTCGTAAGCACTACCATACCAGGAATTGTTCCAAGTACTTAGAAAGTTTATACGCAAAACAAACATCCCTGCCCCATTTAACTAAATACCTGGGTGCCCTGTGACCCAGTCAAGATGACATATATAATTAACTAACTATCACAAAGACTGAGCACCCTGTTTCCTTGTTGGCTGCCAGTTGGGGGTGTCTCTCAGGTTCTAGAGGCTACTCACATTCCTTGTTATGTGGCCACCTCTATGTTCAAGGTGGCAATGACACACTGAATTGGAATTTTCTCATTTGGAATTTCTGTGGCTTGCTCTTCCACAACTAGATAGATCTGACTTTTTGCTTTTCAGTGGTTTGTGTGATTAGGTTAGGCCTACCCAGATAATCTCCCTACCTTAAGATCAAGTGATTAGTAACCTTAAGTACATTTGCAAATTCTTTTTTCCATGTAAGGTAATTTAACTGTGGGAGTAACATCAGGGGGTAGAAATCATGGGCCCATCTTAGAATTTTGCCTACCACAGGCAAAGAGACAACAGGGGACAAAGGGCCTTGTGTAAAAACACTGATTTTTACTCTGACAAAATGGGGAACCACTGAGAAGAAGATTACTTGATCTAATTTATGTTTTTTTTTTAAAAGATTTTATTTATTTATTTGACAGAGAGAGAGCGACAGCAGGAACACAAGCAGGGGGAGTGGGAGAGGGAGAAGCAGGCTTCCCACTGAGTGGGGAGCCCGATGTGGGGCTCGATCCCAGGACCCTGGGATCATGACCTGAGCCGAAGGCAGACGCCCAATGACTGAGCCACCCAGGCGCCCCCTAATTTATGTTTTTAAATGGTTACTTTGGTATAAAAAAAGATCCAAGGGGCCAAGTTCGAAAAAGTGATACGAGTAATGTGTCTAGTTGCTATATGCAGGCAAAATAGTGGCTTGGCTGAGGATGGTATTAAAGGAAGTGGTAGGCAATGGGTACATTTCCAGTAAGTCCTCTCTCTGTCCAGACTGAGTAATTTCTGTTTTTCTATCTGCACATTCAGTGATTCTTTCTTCTGTCTTATTTATTCTGTTCTTGAGCCCACTCAATGAGTTTTTTACTTTGGTTTTTGTATTTTTCAGCTTTAATATTCCATTTGGTTCTTCTTTATACCCTCTTTTCCTTTGCTGAGACTTTCACTTCTTTTCCCATTTATTTAAGTGTATGTGTAGTCACTTACTGAAGCATGATGAGTACTTTAAAATTCTTGTCAAATAATTCTAACACCTGTGTTACCTCAGTGTTGTTATCTGTTGGTTATCTTTTCTCATTCAAGTTGAGATCTTCCTGGTTCTTGGTATGAGAAGTGATTTTATTATATACTGGACATTTGGGTATTACAGTGTAAAATGCTATATCCTACATAAGTGTAGTTTTTTGTAGATCAGTTTAGGTATAGCCTGCAGATCCAAATGAGATGGATATTCTCATACTTATCCCTGGTGACACCAGGGAGGAAAGTGGGGTACTAACTAGTATTCTACTCACTCTACCTCATTGCCACTTAGTAGGGGTAGAAGCTTAGCTCCCTATGGGTCCACTGACACCAATGACGGAGTGAAAATGGGGTGCTGACTAGCACTGCCTTGAACCATTTTGTTCGATTCCTTGCCTCTAGGTGGGGCTAGAAGTTCAGCGCCCCACCTCTGCCCTGCTGACACTACCCTAGGGGGAAAGTGGTCTGTCAACTAGCACTGCTTCCCTCTTCCTCCTTCTACCTCATTGCCACTGGCCAGCAGTAGCAGTTCAGCTTCTGGCTGGTCTCCACCAGTACCAAGGGTAGGGAAATGGAAAGCTAACTAGCATCACCTTATTCCAGCTTGTTGCTGCTTGGTGAAGGTGCAAGTTCAGCTCCCCACTGGAAAACGGAGTGTCAGCTAGCATCATCTCATGCCACCTTGTTCTACCTCTTTGCTGCTGGATAGGGGTGAAAGTTCAGCTCTTATTTGGCCCACTGACACTAGCCCAGTGGAGGAAGTCCAGGGCCATCTTAGAATTGCTCTACTGGCTTCCTTTGGTGGGGACAGAAGTCTAGCTATCAGCTCAGTCCACTGGCACTGCAGTGAGGGGACAGTTTTTCCTTTGGTGTTTGGCTAGAGTTGGAACAGTATTATCAAAAGGTTGGGGAAATCGGAGGGGGAGATGAACCATGAGAGACAATGGACTCTGAAAAACAAACTGAGGGTTCTAGAGGGGAGGGGGGTGGGAGGATGGGTTAGCCTGGTGATGGGTATTAAAGAGGGCATGTTCTGCATGGAGCACTAGGTGTTATGCACAATGAATCATGGAACACTACATCAAAACACTAATGATGTAATGTATGGTGATTAATATAACAATAAAAAATTTAAAAAAAAAAGGTTCCCTGTTCTATTAGTCTACCCTTTTGCCAATTCTTGGGTTACAGGTTGCAGGCTTTTCTTGAAGCTTTTTTAGTCTGTTCCTGTTGACAGAGGTGCCAGGGTGTAGGTGTCTCCAGGGCTCCATCCAGGATACACAAGAAGTAGAAAGAAAATTCAGGGAACTCACCACAGTGTCATTCCTCTCTGAGCCAGTCTTATTTCCAGTTTGTGTAGTCTTCCCATGTTTATCATGTGTAAAGTTGTGTGTGTGTGTGTGTATGTGTGTGTATTAATAAGAGGGAGGATTAGAGAGAAATGGGGATACTCTATTTTTGGCTGCAATCAGAAGTCCAGGTTCTGGATACATTTTGAAGGTAAGGGTCAACAAGATTTTGATGAAAAAGTTATTGTAGAAATATCCCCTTCCCTCAGTCTAAAACACATACTCTTAGTAGGTCCAGTGACTTTCAAGCTATACATAGTAAACACAGATGGAGGGAAGGGGCTATTATAATTCTAATGCTTTATGTGCTAGATGTGCTTGATACTTTTTGATGCTTTCCATTTATTCCTCAAGAAAATCCAATGTAAGATGCACAGAGATGTCTGCAACTCTTTTGAAACTAAGCCAAAAAGGAAGACAGACTGATGACTGGATAGATGGATAGGAGTTTTATAGAGCATGCATAATAATACATTAAAAGTGCAATCTAGATGGCAAGCACATAAGTTTTCATTTTAAAAATCTTTAAATTTTTTATGTTTGGAAAATTTTTATAACAGTATCTTGAGAAAAATAAACAACCTAATGAACAAATTACTATGACAACTTTTTTGATTAGTGAGATGAGATTGCTTATCCAAGTTTTTACTGAGTTTAATAAGTAGCGAAGGCAGGATTAAGACACAGATTTTCTGACTCAAAATCCCAGAGTCTAGACTATGATATATTCCAGAGACTGCAAATCAGAAAGCTAAAGGCTTCCTTTGATCTAGTGTTTACAATTTTTTGAATTTGTCCATGTTTAAAATTGGGAAAATTTGCATAAAATACAGATTTATGACTTTATATGAAAAATCAGACATTCTATGAACACTGGCTCTTAACCTTGTCTTATAGCAACAGTTGGCTTGCTAGATGTGGCCCTGTCTAGGTGGGGCACTCATTTTCCAGTTTGCCAGAGTCTCTCACCTCTCTCTCTCGAGGTTCTTGAACAAAAAAATCTGTCCATTGCATCACATTTACACTTCTTGCAAAGCTAAGAGGAAAGTAAAATATTTTTTGTACTCATGGTTTTATCAAAAATGAAAAAAATGAAAGATCCATGGAGAGAACCTGGTATTTTAATAGTAAAATGGGAGAGAACATGATTCCTTTGAAAGTAAGGATTACCCTTACATGTTAAATATGCAAAGTGACTCTCTGCAGAAAAAAATCAAGCTTTAAAAGATCATTATGAAACATCTTTACCCATTACCATCTGGGGGAATTTTGTTAGTGACCCCTGAACATAATACACATAATTCTTTTTTTTTTTTGTATTGTCTTTTTTTTTATTTATTTTTTTATTCTTATGTTAATCCCCATACATTACATCATTAGTTTTAGATGAAGTGTTCCAATAATACACATAATTCTTGAATGACAGTAGATTTTATTTATTTTACCTGGACAAGTCTTTTAAATAAAATTATTTGGCATTTTGTCAACTTATAAGTTTAAAATACCTTTTTTAAAATAGATTTTTTTATATCACAGTGAGTTAGGATGCTTATTTTTTGATGCTTATTTTAATAATGGGGAGAAATGACCCTAAGCACACTTTAAAGATTTTATTTATTTATTTGAGAGAGAGAGAGATAGTCAAAGAGAGCACAAGCAGGGAGGAGAGGAAGAAGCAGGTTCCCTGCGAGCAGGGAGCCTGATGTGGGGCTCAATCTCAGGACCCCGAGATCAAGACCTGAGCTGAAGGCAGATGCCCAACCAACTGAGCTACCAAGGCACCCCTCCCTAAGCACACTTTAAATGATGTACTTTTTCTAATTTCAACTTTTTTTCTTTTTAAAGTTTTATTTATTTATTTATTTATTTTAGTAATCTCTATATCCAATGTGAAGCTCGAACTCATGACCCTGACATCAAGAGTCTTATGCTCTTCTGACTGAGCAAGCCAGGTACCCCTAATTTAACTTCTTATACTAATAACCCAATACGTTAAACTATAGATTTTAAATTGTTTTCATGTCCTTTTTTTCTGTTAGGGGATCACAACCTTGTGAAGAATTACAAGTTGGAAGTTCTATTACACTGATGCTTACATAAGTCAACTTGTCTAAAGCTAGTTGAGCTTTAGAGAGACAGGTTATGTTCACAAAGGTAGTAAACACCAGAACCAGTCCAGTCTCTCTCTCTCTTTTTTATTAACTAGGCTCCACACCAGCATGGAGCCCAAAACAGGGCTTGAACTCACAACCCTGAGATCAAGCCCTGAGCTGAGATCAAGAGTCAGACACTCAACTGACTGAGCCACCCAGATGCCCCTCTCTCTTCTAAGACACTTTTTAAAGAGCAGTTTTACATTCACAGCAAAATGAGAAGGTACAGAAATTTTTCATATACCTCCTGCCCCCACACATGAATCGACTCCCTCACTATCAAAATCCCCCACCAGAGTAGTACATTTGTTACAACTGATGAACCTACATTGACACATCATGTCCTTCAGTAGGTGAATAGATACTGTAGTACATGGGATTTTACTCAACACTGAAAATAAATAAGGTATCAAGCCACGAAAAGACATGGAGGAATCTTAAATGCATATTACTAAGTGTAAGAAGCTGGTCTGGAAAGCCAGTCCCCACTATGTAACATTCTGGAAAAGGGGAAACTATGGGGCAACACAAAGATCAGTGTTGCCAGGGGTTGTGTGGAGAGGGGCATAAAAATGTGGAATACAGGGGATTTTAGGGTAGTGAAACTACTCTGTAGAATACTGTAAGGATGGATAGATGTCATTATACATCTGTCCAAACTCACAGAATGGGTAACATCAAGAGTGAACCCTAATGTAAACTATGGACACATAACTCTACCGTGGCATTTATCACACTATATAGTGATTGCTCAATAGACTAGGAACTACAGGAACTTAGGCACCAGGACTACCTTAGCAGTCTGTGAATCACTTCGGTTAACTCCCAAACATCTATGGTAAGAGGCTGGATGGTGTAGTGGAAATAAACCATGAAAATGTTTCTAGTCATCCTTGGAAATTACAAATCTGACCATGCTACCCTCTTGCTCAAAAGCCTTCCAGGGATCTATATGCCCTCAGGATAAAGTCTAAACTTCTAAACATGGCATTCCAAATCCTCCATCGTTTGACCATCTATTTCCCTGATCCCTAACTTCAGTGTTAGTGAATGTTCCAGTCATATACGTTCCAGCCATACAAAGTTGCCAACCACAGCTCACCATACCAGATTGTTCCCTGTCTCATCATCTTTGTGTAAGCTGTTCTTTTGGCTAGAAAAATGTCTTCTTTTTGCTATCATCGGCTAATAAACTTCTACTTGGCCTTCAGAACGGAAGCCACGTGCTATCTCTTTCCTTCTGCTACCTTATCCGCCCTCTCCTCTAGATACACTGACCACTTCTAATTTTTTTGGAACCAGATTGTCCTTTCATTGATCATCCCACTGCTGTTACCCTTACTATTCTAAAATTACCTTGTTTATCTGTCTATATATACTGTGCATCTGTATGGTTCTGAAGGATAAAGACCATGGTTTACTAATTTTTGCGATTTGGGGAAGTAGTAGAGGTGGAGCCTATAAGAGACACACACACAAAATATATTCCATGAATAAAGAAAGAATGAGCAAGACACTGGGAGAAATGATATTGAGTTTTAGTACCACCTATCTAGGGATTTGTGGGAACCTAGACATGCCCTCTGTGGAGCAGGTTCCTTGCTAGGGTCATAACTTGGCAGAAAACAATGCTTGCCCTATGGAGAAGTGGTAAAATTGAGATAGGACAAAACTAAAAGCACTTAGAAGGCAGAAAAGTATTAGAGAAAAATGCACATTGAGATTCTATTTCCAGCCATCTGGCAGATTAGAAGTCCTGAAAACCCCCTTCATTATAAAGAAGCTAAAAATTCTGAATAGAATACTTATAAAATACCTTTAAATGACTGGCTAAGCTGGCAAGTAGGTAAGAGAAATCCTCAGAGGCCAAAATGGAGTGGGAATACAAGAGAAGGAAGCAAATACAAAGACCAGCAGCAGACTGAAGAGCTTGGACAGGTTCCCAAAGAGCTAGTGTTCCAGTGCTCAAAGTTGATGGTAGCATAGAGAATAGGACTGTGTGGACCCAGAGGTGGGGGTTAGATCAGAGACCTCAGAACAAAATCAGGACCCTGGAAGGCTACATCCTAAACAAAAGGATAAAGCACAAAAGCATATCACCTTAAGGATGTCAAGGATACATAGCTAACCTGACCTTGGCTCAAAGCAAGAAGAAAGGAACTAATCAAGACATGTCTAAATGTGGAAGAAGTTATACTATAGCAACAGAATTCACAAAACCGATCTAACTTTAGCTCAAAGCAAGAAGAAAGAACCCAGAGAACTAATCAAAGCATGTCTGAATGTGGAAAAAGTCATATATGAATAGAATTCTTAAAACTGAATAAATTAGGAGGAGAAGAGAGAAAAAAAATCTTCCTGGGTGCTAGGGGAAAAGACTCAGCAATATATCTCCAGCATTGTGCATTAGAGGCATTCTTCAGCTCCAGCTCCAGCTCCAGCTCCAGCTCACTGATATATATGAATATGCTGATTGGTTGGGGTAACCCACAAGATGGGTTCACATGGCCATCCTAGCTCAATGACACTAATCATCAAGGTCATATGGCTGGCTGATTTCCCTCTCTCAGAGTCCAGGCTCACCAAACCACATGCTCATTAAAATATGGTTTTCTATAGTGCTTTTCCTAAGGGGAGTAAATGTGCTAATTAGCACATTCTAGTATCTTGAGCAGATGTATTTCCTATTGTACATTGGTAACTTGGAATAGCGCCATATAAGCTTGATCACCTCTGAATACAATGACAAAAACAGTTTCAGAGCATGTAGATTGAAGGCCCAGATCCAGTAGCATGATAATCCAATAAGGGACTGTTATTCTCTGAGATCATGCATAAAGAGCCAGCTAGGATCCCTGTGCCCTCTCTCCTTTATTTCTCTATAAATGTAACTATATTCATATGAGCAATATTAAGAAAAAGGAGAGTGACAGGAGATCAAAGAGACTTTTCAGCAGGATGGGAAGACGTGTATTAGTATGTGCATGAAGAGGGAGCATAGCAAAGGTGTGGCGTGGAGGTCAACCACAGAAGACTTTAAAGCTGCTGGTTGATTATGACTGATGTCTTCTATCTAAATGATCTAGCTCTTTAGACTAACACAATGTATGCTTTACTTTCAAATAATTAACTTGGTCAATTAATCAGTCAAGCAGATTATTGGACATCATATAGATACACAAAGATAAAGGGGTTTTGTTGAACTGCTACTGCGAGGACATGACGTGAAGATAATATACAAGAAATCTCACATTACAGGGGAGGCTCTATGCTCTAGACTTTATGCTATAGACCATAGTCTGACTTCAGCAAAATAGTCACCACAAAGATATTGAAAATATACTAAATATACCATAGTTCGTATTTTGTGAGATAGAAGAACTCTATTAGATGGGGATAGTATGGCATTCTGTGATACTGGGAAAGACTATGGGCATTGGGCCTAGATAGATCTAGGTTTGAACAATAGTCCTATCAGTTAATAGTTACATAAACTTGTTGGAATTTTTTGATATCTTATTTTTTTTAGCTGTGAATTGTGAGTAATATCTGCTTCATGGCATAGTGAGTATAAACTGACATAAGATATAAAGTACTAGGATCACATAGCAAATGCTCAGTAAATGCTAACACACTTCCTTTTCCTCTACTAGTTATGACCTTTGGAAAACAAATAGTCACACATAAAAATAATAAATCAACAAATGCAAGGCTACATATGTTAAGTACCAAATGAGTGCTGTGGATAATGAGAAATCTCTGCATTAAAGAAAAAAGATGAAGTCATGGAGAAGATAGAATCTGAGCTAGACCTTGATGGATGGGTAGAAATTAGTGAGGTGGAAAGGAAAGCAGATGGTATTTCAGTAGATGGCATGAGCCCAGGGCCAGAGGGGAGCAAATGAAAGATGTGTTTGGAGAACAGGGAGTATCACAGCTTGCATGGAGAGCAGAGTCTGTGTCAAAGAAAATGAGAAGACTGGAGCAGGTTGGAAAGGAACATGAATGCCACGCTAAGGAATTCAGACTTTGCCTTGGATAATGTGAAAATACTGAATGTTTCTGCACCAAGGGGAGACTCCATAAATATAGTAACTAAAAGTGTTCATGTCATGTGGTGCTATTTCTACAACCTCCCAGGTTTGCCTGTAAGGGACTTAATTAAACATTCTAAAGGTCTCTAAAGACAACCCTGCTGCAAAGGGAGGGGCTTTAGTTGAGGCTGTGACCATGGCCTTGCGTTGAACTGCCTACCTATAGTCTGTAGCCTTTGTAAAGCTCTCTGTAAGTGCTTCTCTCTGGAGAAAATCTTGTAATTAGTTACACAGCTGAGATTGCATGTAACATTCTTGGTAAAAGGAATCAAACAGACAAATTAAATAATTTTCTTCTCACAAACATAAATCAACTATAGATTAGTATCAATCTAATCTTGATTAATTTGATTTTGAAATAGTTGGAGTTTTTGCTTATTCACATATCACATATGATAATCTAATAACCATGTTTCATCTCAATTTGCTTTTGTCTAAATTTCTCAGAAAGACAAATAAGGAAGCAATTAAATTTTGCTCTCACATATGTTCTCACTTTTCATAATCATATCTTCTAAGGATCATCTCATCTCCCAAGCAAAAGAAAACAGATTATCCCTCTTGATTTACTTCATAATATTTTGGCTGAAAACTTCCCCATTAAGTTATATATACTATCCATAATGACAGATATTTGTTTCTGCTTCCTGTTGCATTTTGAATTTTTTTTTTTTAAAGTAGGCTCCATGCCCAGGGTGGACCCAACATAGGGCTTGAACTCATGACCCTGAAATCAAGACCTGAGCTGAGATCAAGAGTCCCACGCTTAACTGATTAAGCCACCCAGGCACCCTGCATTTTTACTTTATTTTTTTAAAAGACTTATTTATTAGAGAGAGAGAGAGAGAAAGAGAGAGGGCATGAGCAGGGGGACGGCAGAGGGAGAGAGCGAAGCAGACTCCTCGTTGACCATGGAGCCTGATGAGGGGCTCAATCCCATGACCAAGACTGTGACCCGAGCCGAAACTAAGAGCTGGGCACCCAACTAACTGAGTCATTCAGGTGCCCTCCCCTCAACATTTTGAATTTTTAAAGAACAATTAATTATAAAAGGAATCATTTCAGCAATCTCATTAAATTAAAAAAAAAACTAAAACCACTGAACTGAGGTTTTTTTTGTAGTTACATCATTTGTCCTCAAGCTTTCATGACTGGTGGAATATTGTTTGAAAACATTATGAAATCCAGAGTATAAGCAAAACTAATTTGATAATAGGATTGGCAGGGGTGGGGGATCCTGAATATTCTTCCTAAAGGCAAAGCATATTTTATGAAAGATTTTTAAAATTATCTTTTGAGCTAGAGCTCTATGGTATTATGAAATTCCAATTAATAACTAAATGCTCAAACCCTCTTCAATTAGTATGATATGGGGAAAATGGTTTGGATTAATTAAAATAAAACTCTTCAAGTTTTATAGGTTTTCTCTCATTTCTAATTTGGATACATCCACATTATTGTAGCAAAGTTTTAGACTGAAACTTGTTTCCCAGTCCTGACTCCAACATTAACCCCTGGTTGTCCTTGAAAAACAGCCTTCCTGAATAACAGTTTCTTTCTTTCTTCTTTCTTTTTTTCTTTCTTTCTTTTCTTTCTTCCTTCCCTTTTTCTTTCTTTCTTTTTTTTTCTTCCTTTCTTTCTTTTTTCTTCCTTCCTTTCTTTCTTTCTTTTTTCTTCCTTCCTTCCTTTCTTTTTCTTTTTCTTTCTTTCTTTCTCTTTTCTTTTCTTTCTTTTTTCTTGAGAGGGTGAGCAAGCACATGAGTAGGGAGGGGCAGAAGGACAGGGAGAAGGAGAGAAAGAACCCCAAGCAGGCTCCACCCTCAGCGTGGAGCCCAACATGGGGCTCAATCTCATGACCCTGAGATCATGACCTCAGCTGAAATCAGGAGTAGGATGTTTAACCAACTGAGTCACCCAGGCACCCCAGAACAACAGTTCCTATATTCCATGAGAGAGGGAGTGATGAGGATGGCAAATCAGAACTGCTACGATCCCTTCCAATTCTAGCGTTACATGTATTTGCTTAAAAAAAATCAGAAATCGGAGTTTCCCACTTCAAAACCACAATTCCATTTGATTGTTCAATGTATATTCAGTAGTCACCTTGAAGAGAGTAGAGAGGACAGAAATGGCTGTACTTTTAGGTCTTCTCCAACTTGACCTCTCTTCAGCTTTTGACACTGTAAGATTTTTACTCTAGGTCAGAACTGTCAATGGAATTTTCGATGATAAGGAAATTTCCTTGTTTGTGTTGTCCAGTATTGTAGCCTCTGGCCACATGTGTTTTTAGGCACTTGAAATGTGGCTGGTATGACAGAAAAACTTAATTTTTCACTTCATTTAATTCTAAGAAATTTATATTTAAATAGCTGCATGTGTCTAGTGGCTACTGTAGTAGACAGCACAGTCCTAGAATCTCATTCTCTAGTCAAAGATAACTAAGCTTTTTTTTTTTTTTTTTTAAATCTCTTACCTCTCCATTACTCAATAGTTTCCTTGAAGGGCTCCTCTCAACTACTTGCTGTTCATAGATGGTATTTCCAAAAACTGTATCTTTGGCTGCTTTCTCTCACTCTTTCCCTCTAGCTCTTCCTTGCAGAACAACTTTTCTTCCTTCAGGTTCAGTTTAAGTGGTATGATCTGACCACTCCATCCACTCTTATTTTCTTTCCTAGCCTTCTGTATGTCTTCCTCATGATACTTATCATACAATGAAGTTATGTTGTTTGCTCGTTGCCTGTCTCCCACTGGAATGTAACCACTACTAGAGCAACAACACCTTGTGTCTCTACCATCTAGCATTGTGCCTGGCATATATTAGAGCCTCAGTATTTGTTGAACAAACTAACAAATGGGTGGTCTTATCCTTCCCCTTCTTTATGATTAGTGAATCATTACTGAGTTCACTAATCCGTATCTCCAGCCCAGACCACAGTTTCCTGTACTCCCAACTTACTTAAGAATGAATTCATTATCTTCCCTAGAACTTTTCTTCTCTTTTATTCCTTATCTCAGTTAACATTGTCTGTCCCATCTTGCAATCAGAAACTTGCCTCCTTACTGCTCATCTAGCACTTCTAGTCATCCAATAAATGCCTCTCAAACCATCCTTGCATTGTTGCTTTGCTTCAGGTCTCTGGATTCTCACACCCAGCCCAGCCAGGGATTCTCAACCAGGCTCCACCTAGTAGTTTCTTACCCCAGCCCTTTCTCCTTCAGACTGTTCTCAGGGAAATTAATATATATTCATATATATTAATAATATATATAATTACAATACATAATATATATAATTATAATAAAATTATTATATATGAATATATAAAATAATATATATTAATTAATATTATATATATATAATAATTTCACCCTCCTTCTTCAAAGCTCCCCTTGCTTCTCTACTACCTGAAGGATAAAATCTTCCTTAGGTTCTTTTGCATGACACGTGAGGCCTTCATGATTTGGGCTCCATGGACACTTTCAACCTCAGTTCAACATGTTCCTTATAGTCCCTGCTATCCTCTCACACAGAACTTCCTGTGTGCTTCTGATGGCTGGGATCTTTTGTGCCTTTCATATGTTCTTCCTTTGTTTGCAATGTTCATCTCTAACTGAATGGCTTATCCTTCAACAACTCTCTCAGGCACATTTAGCCATTGCGTGGGGGGATGTTCCAAGAGCATTCTGTTTGGGGGGCATTATAGTATTCATAATTAAAAAGAATGTATGTCCAACTCCTTCACAAAGTGGGAATTCTTTTTTTTTTTTTTAAAAGATGTTATTTATTTATTTGACAGAGAGAGAGACAGTGAGAGAGGGAATGCAAGCAGGGGGAGTAGGAGAGGGAGAAGCAGGCTTCCTGCGGAGCAGGGAGCCCGATACAGGGCTCGATCCCAGGACCCTGGGATCATGACCTGAGCCGAGGCAGACACTTAATGACTGAGCCACCCAGGCACCCCGTCAAAGTGGGAATTCTTTAAGCACAGGAAATATATTTTATTTAACCTCCTAAAGGATGATTTATTCCTCTGGAGTGATTAAAAGCCTGTCCTTGGCTTCAGACACTCTTAATTTTTAAGAAAAGATTTTATTTATTTATCTGACAGAGCGAGAGAGAAAGAGCATGCATGAGCACAAGCAGGGGGGGTGGCAGGCAGAGGGAGAGGGAGAAGCAGACTCCCCACTAAGCAGGGAGCCCAGGACAGGGCTCGATCCTAGGACCCTGGGATCATGACCTGAGTCGAAGGCAGACGCTTAACCGACTGAGACACTCAGGCACCCAGACACACACTTAAAATCGAAACGTGGATCTCTGTTTATTAGTTTATAAGACCTATCAGTTTACTTCATCTTGGTGAGCCTTAGATTTTGCATCCTTAAAGTTAGAATATACAAAACTAAACAAAAATATACAAAACTATATAAAAATAATAATTAATAAGAGGTATATAAAAGGTCCTATGAGGGTCTGGAGATATATAGTTTCTGGATCGGATCTAGGGACTGTTTGGTGAAGGAGATAACATTTAAGTTACACATGAAAATATGGCCAGAATTACATTGCTCAGCATGGTAGGTGCCATGCAAGGGCAGACACAGGTTTAATGTGGTCTTAGCTTTACAATTTGGGGGCCCATCTTGAAAAAAAGAATGTAATATTCCATGTATAAATTATACTTCTTAAGTTTCTTAGTCACCTAAAGTGCTAGTGTCTGATATCTAAAAAGTGCTTAATAAATATGAATTCCCTTTTCCCTGGCATTTGTGTCCCTAGTACCCAGTAGAGTGGAGTGCCTGGCATGAGGTACAGGGCTTGAAGTGGCCCATGAAATTAAGGAACCCTAGAGTTTCAAGTAAATCCACTCCTGGTGTTGTGCTTAGTGCTGGGAATATAATTATGAACACAATTCAGTTCCTGACTTCATGGAGCTCTCATTTTAGTGGGACAGGGAAGTATATAAAAACAACTAATTATAATATCATTCATTCAACTGCAAACAATTGGGGTAAGTTTTACAACAGAGAGCCCTGATTTGACATAGAGTTGGGAGAGTAGGAGCCATAAGGAAAAGTATAGATGAGGGAAGTGAGATAATATGTAGTGTTTGGAGAAAAGCAAGTATTTTTGCTTGACTGGGACATAGGGTTCTAGCAGGGCTGCAGTGGTGGCAGAGTCCAGATCAGGAAGATGTTCTTGGAGAGGGTAAACAGAGACTCAGTTCTCAGTTTGTAGGAGAATAGAGTATTTGCACTTCCCTTCATTTATTGAATGAAAATATACCCAGCAGCCAGTGGACCAGACACTAGCTGGACCTTGGAGCCACAAAACTACCAAAGACACAATCTCTGTCCTTGAGAGGTTTACACTATGTGTTATGGGTTGAATTGTGTCCCCTTCCCCCAAAAGATGTTAAAATCTTAGGTTAGTACCTCAGAATGTGGTATTATTTGGAAATACAGTGGTTGCAGAGGTATTAGTTAAGATGAGGTCATACTGGAGTAGGGTTGGCTATTTCCCCAAGCTGACTGGTCTTGTGGTAAAAAGAGACACACAAGGAGAATACTAGGTAAAGATGGAAGCAGAGATAGGAGTTATGTGTGAGCTGTAAACCAAGGAACAGACAACATTGCTAGCAAACCACCAGAAGCTAGGAAAGAGATAAGGAAGGATTCCCCTATAGGTTCTAGAGGAAGCATAGCTCTGTCAAGACCATAATTTCAGACTTTCAGCCTCTGAAACTGAGAGACAAGAAACTTCTGTTGTTTTAATCCACTCAGTTTGTACTAATTTGTTATGACAGCTCTACGAACCTAATACGCTCTGCTAGGAACTCCATGAATCAAAACCCAGACTGACATGAGCACAACCTGTTGAGGGAGACAAGAGGATCAGTGAGGTTGATCCAACCCTCATGACTGCTGTCACTTTAGAAAATGGATTTGAAGTAAAAGGCTAGTACTATTAGGAAAGGGTAGCTATCAGCAGGTGCCTGCGCAGTGACCTGGGTATTCAAATGACAAGGCTTCCCAAAAACCTCATTAACACAATTTCAAGAGTTTCCCCATATTTAAGATATCTATGTAAGAATTACTATAGAAAAAACAGGCAAAACCACTAATGTGAGCATCATTAAATATTAGTGAAATTCATTTTCAAAAATAATATGTAAGGAAATACAAACACCTCACTAACCATTAGCTGTAGCTGGACCCTTAAAAATTCTTCTCTTAGGGGCACCTGGGTGGCTCAGTTGGTTAAGCGTCTGCCTTCAGCTCAGGTCGTGGTCCTAGGGTCCTGGGATCCAGCCCTGCATTGGGCTCTCTGCTCAATGGGGAGCCTGCTTCTCCCTCTCCCTCTGCTGCTCCCCCTGCTTGTGCTCTCTCTCAAATAAATAAAAGTTTAAAAAAAAACTTCTCTTAAAAGAAACATTCAGCTGTTCTCTTCTCTGTGCCTATTGCAAATGTTGGCTTGTACAAATGTCCCTGTAGCTTTTTCCTGCTTCAAGTTCTCTTTTATGCTAATTCTAGGGAAAGCTTTATATAACAATGAGTTGAGCCCTGATGGATGTTCTGATTTTATTTATTTATTTATTTATTTATTTTTTACTTTTTTTTCCTCATCAGGAAAAGAAGTGGAAGATCATTGCTTCTACATCTTGGCTTTTCAAACTGAGAAATTTCATTTCTTTTACCAACCTACTTCTTCCTAGACACTTGCACTTAGAAGTAGAGGTTGGTTCAAAACCTTCTTAGTATGACATTCTTAAAGTCATTCATTAACTAGGTCCTTTAGCCATGGTGAAATCTGAAAGCCAAATGTGGACACTTACATTAACACAAAGTGATTTTAAAAGAATCATCAACATTTTTTTCCTTGAAAAACATTTGTAGCCTCACCTCTTGGCACACTCTCAAAAATACTCTAAATTTCAATCATAACTCTTTGATTTTCTTTGAATTACTAGTTTTTACTCAACCACCTGACTCCTTCCCTCCTTTCGTCTTATATACACCTATATCTCAGGGCAAGTAAGGTGATCTGAAGAAGCTGGTTTTGATTAAAAAAAAAAAAAAACCCAAAACAAAGCTGTAACACTGGGAACTAAAAACAAAGGGACAATAGCAAAGGGTTGGGAGAACTTGGTCTAGGAGTGGAGATGGCCACCAAAACACCCCGTGCATCCATCTGCAGAGTGTAAGTTCTGTTCTCCAAAAGGCCAATCTACAACTTGGGCCATGCCTGACGGTTATATGAAAGAAATTCTGTCAGACAAGAAACGGCTTCATGAGTATGTGACAGGGTCAGCACCATACAGGACAAGATGCTTCTAATATTTCATATCTCTTCCCACAATTTCTCCCAAAAATCACTTCTATCTCCCAGTAATCATTCCCTCTCCAGGCAAAAGAAGCCCTATAAAAACAAAACAACAAGGACAACAACAAAAAGCTCTGAGCGAATCTGTCTCCTTCATCCTGGAATGTCTGCATCAACAGTAGGGAATTACAGTTGCCTCACTCACAAGCCCTACATATGATCCACACAGTGCTGCAATCACAGCTCAATTTGACCTGGGTGTCTTGGTGTTTGGATGTGTTACATAAGCCACAATCCTTACATCTTAGCACTAATGTCACACATTTCTAGAAAGCTCAGTGTACCTTATCTAAGTCTCAGATGAAGGATGAGTACTGAGAAAGCATGAAGAAGTGAGGAAAGAATAACCAGAGGAAGACTCTTGTTCATCCTTATTCTCCTCTGGAAAGAGAGGAATGGCCAGGACATTAGGAGCCTAAATTCTGGCTTAACTTTCATATGGCCTTGGAAAATCCCCTGCCTCTCTCGGGATTCAGATAATTTCCCCATATGGAAAGTATACAGGTGGACATGGTAATATCTTAGATAATTGGCAACTTTAATTCTCATATTAACTTTTTTCCCTCAAATTGAGGATGTACCCCAAATAAATTAAAACTTGGGGAATATTGCAAGGCCACTCCCCACAAACACAGAAGGCTCAACTTTTGACAGCCATGGTTCTTTCCTGCCAAAGTTGAGAGGTGTTGATAAACGGTTTAGTTAGTTAATTAGATAGACAGACAGATAGATAGTGACCTGGCACTCCTATAGCTTTGTAAACATTCAACCCACTTAAATATGCCAAGAGTTATACAATAAATTTGGTAAGAGGGAGTGAAACCACGACCATCAGCCTTGGTGTTCTTCATATCTGAGCAGTACAATTTATAATACAAATTTATATTTTGGTTAGTGAGATAAGCTTTTATTTTAATTACAATCACCGACATTTATTAAGAGCTAAGACTAATCCTTATGTGTCCCTGTAGGTCAGGCATTAGTTTCCTCATTTGAAGATAACAAAACTGAGGTCTGGAAAGTTAAGTTTCTTGTCTAAATACCGACCAGCTAAAAGTGGTGGTGGCAGCATTCATATGTCTGATTGTCTGTAAAAGCCTTTGCGGCTTCTGCTTTCATACACAACTACACAGCGTGAAAAGGAATGATGATCAGTTGGCTTATCTCCTCTAGTAAAATAAGGATTGGAAGTGGAGAAAAATCAGTCACTCAGGGAGAGTGAATTCCCTATTCCTTAGATCACAGGAGAAGGACATTTAACAAATCATCATTTGTTAAACATAGTCTATCTTTGGGAGTCTGCTTCCTACTTATATAATAGGATGGGACCTAGAAGCAACCTTGGGAGTTTTGAGCCTCATAGAGGAGAGAAACTTCTACATAAAATAAGGAGAAAACTCCAAGCATTAAGTCGTCTGGCAGAGATTTGATCTGTTACAGAGGCAATCAAGAAGGGATCCTGGGGATATGTCTTAGTTGCCTATAAACCCCCTGAATGTAATGGAAACCACTGGAGACTCAGGTGCATGGAAAGAGCAGCTGTGTGTGCAGTGTATGTGAACTAATACACACACGTATCAGCTCTGGACTTAGTCTGTCATGTGCAAAATAAGGAGGTGGGATGAGGTGACATTTTACCCGAAAGTATTCCTTTCTCATCTGCTAAACTTTCTGAAAGCCTGCCATTAAGAACTGCTTTTCTTTGGATCTAGAAGGGTGTTAGGATTTACGGTGTCTCTTTCTAAATAGGGCCTACTCTCTCCTCTTCCTTTGTTTTTCTACCCTGTGCTAACACTACCAACTCTATCTCCCTGAGGGCACAAGAGAGGTACCCAGGAAATGTTTGTTAAATGGACAATGAATGGAGACTCTTTCAACTGATTCCTGGTATGAGGGAAGAGGTTTTAGCCCATCTGAAAAGGGGCAGATGGGATATAGGGAGAGAGAAAAGAGAAAATTAACTCCTACTCAGTACCTAGTGCTTGATAAGAACTGTGCTAAGATGTTTACATATTTAAAAAAATAAATTCTCAAAACAATCTCATGAAGTAGTTATTGATTTTTACTTTACAAGTTAAAGAAACAGGCTCAGACAAGTTCAGGAACAGCTCAAGGTGATGAAACTAGTAAGAGTCAGTATTTAAATAAAAGTAGAGATAAATCAAAAGGCCATGTTCTTTAAATTATACCAGGCTGCTATACCAAGGAGAGGAAATGGAGGACATGCAAGCATTTCAGGGTACAATGTTTACACATTTAAATATCATGCAACATTGATACTGAAATGTGATTTCCCATCAATGTGCATAATTAATGCTTGACCACAGGAGAATTCTCCGTTTGCAGAATGACTAGGCTGTGAAAAGCATGGCTCCCTTCTACACTTCTGTGTAGTTTTTATAGACCTGTGCTTAAAATAAATTCCCAACTCTTGATACCAGCCCACATGAGCATGGAACTTCCTCCGTCTGAAGAGAGTAACCTTTTCCTTTGGGTTTGGTAGTCCCTTGATAAAAATTCCTGAAACCACATCCAAACAAGGGTTCCTTGTTTCCCCAAATCAGCTGCTTGTTCTTTTGTTCTGAAACTACAAAGATACAAGCTCAGCAAATTATTCCAATTTTTAATGTTGTGTTAGCCCCACTAGACTGTGCTCCTCAAGAGTAGGAATTGGGCTGTTTTCTTCTTCATTATCTTAAATGCCTAACTACAGTGCCTGGTACATACTGGGCATTCAGGAAATACTTAGTTGAATGAAAGAATGAATAAAAGGTGAATCAATCAAATCAATGACTGATTGAATGAATGGATGGGTGGCGCTTGTCTCCTGCACAATTGTCCCTGAGCAGTCTGACTTTCCATGCAACCAGCAGGAGACTTTACCAACCGTGAGCCATCAATCAATAAACATTGCTGACCGACATCTTAAAAGCATACTTCTGTAGAGTAAACATTTCCAGGAGTGGAAATCAGCAGAGAGATTAAATAAAGGAGAAAGTCCACTGGCTGCTTTTCTGGTAATAGAGGGGCAACTGGCCTGTGGCATAGGATATGGATGTGCTCTTTCTTTAAACTCTTTATAATTGGCCAGGAAGAGGAAGTAAACAAAAATCCTAATGGAATTTGAGGGTCTCTGAGGGATTAGCAATATATGCAGAGAAAAACACCAGATTCAGTTGGACATATAAAGATGGATGTCTCAAGATGAGTAATCTAATGAAGGCTGATAAATGATACTCAAAGCAATCTTTTTCATTCCCTGTTTTCCACAGCCATGCCACCTCCCAGATCACAGCCAGGCAAGGTAAAAAAAATATAATGAAAATCATTCTTTACAACGGGTTCAATTCAAGGTCAAATGCAATGTCCACTAAATATTCATCAGATGAGACTGAGGCTGTTCCTACTCATGTGATGGATGAGCAAACAGAAAACCTCTCTGACCACAACTTCTGTCTAGACTCATTTTTGTGAATAATAAAGACAGGACAATGAAGGGCCTCCTCTGTCAAAAAGACTGAAAGATATGGTTGAGATGCCTTTGACATTTGTGTTGTTGAGGTAGGGTGCTCTAGTGATGACAGTGTGGGGCTGGGTAGGCATCTGGTTTGCGGTCAGAGCTCCTCTCTTTCCCAGATACACAATCTCAAGGAAGTCACCTACCTTGTGACACATCTGCAAATAGGATAAATGATTCTTAAGAAATTGTTAAGGGGGTCAAACAGAATAATGTCCCTGAGATTTCTTTGTAAATTATTATTATTTTTTTAAGATTTTATTTATTTACTAGAGAGAGAGCATGGGCACACGAGAGCACAAGCAGGAAGAGGGGCAAAGGGAGAGGGAGAAGCAGACTCCCCACTGAGCAGGGAGCCCAGTGCGGGACTCGATCCCAGGACCCTGGGATCATGACCTGAGCCGAAGGCAGACGCTTAACCGTCTGAGCCACCCAGGCACCCCTCTTTGTAAATTATAATACACTGTATAAACATAAGCCTTGTACCTTCAGGGTGAATAGCAAAAGGAGAGAGAAACAAAAAAAGAAAAAGAAATGAATGCAGAATCAAAAGAAAAGGAAGAGGAGGGGGCAGTTTATGGAGAGGAGGGAAGGGAGAAGGAAAAAGAGAGTAGGAGGGGCCAGGGACAGGAGGTAGAAGAAGAGAAGCACAGGAAGCAGCGGTGGCAAGGAAGGATCTCAAAGTTTTGGCACACAGGAGATAAACAAGCAGACAAACACATCACACAAAAACCAGTGGAACAGCAGAATGATCAGAGATGGGATTCAGAAAACCACATCTCTGCAGACCATACGGTTCTGATAAAGCAGCTGGAAGTCTCCATCAGATGGCCTCTCTGGAGGAGAAAGTCACCCATGAGTCAGCCTCCTCATTATAAATTTCTAAATGGCAAGCTCTACTGACTTCACGTTGCTCTAGTCAGTGCTCAGCTCAGAAATACATCCAGACAGATTCGTCATCACTGCTTGTGCAGCCATTAATGATGGCAATTTCTCTTTGCCTACTTAAGGGCTACTCACTGTTCAGATGAGAGCCTTCTATGACCTCCCTAACCTCTCGGTCCCCTACTACAGATCCCCTATTACAGGCACTCCAGGCATCACAGGCCACTTTTTCACAGTACTTGGCATAGTCACAGAGTTACATTTGTTTGGGTGATTATTTGATTAATATCTGCTTCTCCCCGCCAGATTGGGGGCAGAGATGGTGTCTGCAAGGCTCATCATTATATTCCCAATTAATTTTATTGATTGGGCACAAACCCACGCAAGTCAGTAAGAGCAGCCTTAATACTAGAAAGATACAAGAAAAAGGGCAGTATTCAAAGAGGGATAATGGGGCGAATATAAGGTGGTGCCAGGATTATAACAAGGAGATTTGTGGCCAATAAGTCTTTGTGCCACTTTGGGCAGATAAATCCTGTCATGGTTTCCTGTATTCATTTTTACTAGCCTGACAAACCTATGACTGGGTGCTTTTTAAAAAATCCCTCCTTGGTTCATTCAGTACATTAACTAGCTCTTCAACGCCATCTCAATCAACGTCATGGGTGATCATATTATCATTAGCATTAATAATTAAGAGTATTGATGGAGAGGGGCAATTTTCTAGTTGAACATTCTGCAGCACACTGTTTTGAGTATGTTTAATTATATAATAATAAGGAGGAAGTTTATTCACAACTTACTTCAAGCCCTTTATTAAAACACTTTATTAAAAACTAAAAAGGTTTCCAAGGAAGACATATAGGGATAAGTAATCATACTGGCATTGAACTACACACAGAAAATAAGAATTATTTATATAAAAAAACCCCAACAAACTAAATTCCCCAGTGGATTCTATGGCATCCCTCCAAGACAAATTCCAGCTGCTTGGCAATGAACATCCTTCATGTCCAAGGACATCAAACAGGATGGCCCAGCAGCTCTTGATAACCAGACTCCTACCCTGTCCCTCCCAGCTTTCTTCCTAGTCCTGCTGGGTAAAACAGATGCCAACAGGATAGAAATATTATTCCTCCACTTCTTCTAATTTAGCACATTGCAAGATAAGTGAAATCACTGTTAGGTGCTTGGGCTATTTTTGTTAATGTTCTTATATGAAAACTGGGTTTTTGACAATAACTATAATGACAAAAACCTCCAAAACCCCAGGAATCATACTGAGCTCCACACTGTGTTTCAACATCTTACTTGGGCCTCCAAATTGGCCAATTTGTAATAACAAAACACATGTAATTCTGAGAGGGCAGGAAAAGGTGGTGATTTAAAAATGTGGCTTTATGTCCCAAGTCTGTCACTTAGTACCTGTGTGACCCCAGGCAGCACCTTTAACTTCTCTGAGCCTCACTGTCCCCACCCATAAAGCGGGATAATGTGCCCATAAACAATAATAATAATTGTTGTCAGAACTAGATGAGATCCACAGAAAGCACTTATATCAGCTGCTATTAAATAGGAAATATTTAGGGCACCCAGGTGGCTCAGCTGTTAAGCGTCTGCCTTCGGCTCAGGTCATGATCCCAGGGTCTGGGGATAGAGCCCCGCATCGGGCTCCCTGCTCGGCGGGGAGTCTGCTTCTCCCTCTCTCTCTGCTTCTGTTCCCTCTCTCACTATGTCTCTCTCTGTCAAATAAATAAATAAAATCTTAAAAAAATAGGAAATATTTAATGTTCTATTTCTAGCATTTGAATATAGAAAATATCCTGTTTGGACTTTGCTGTCTATGTATCTAAGCCACCTGCTTTTATGATGGAGTGCTATATATTCTTTATTTTATGTCTTTCCTTTATTCACTTTAGAGAGAGAGCATGCACAAGCCTGTGCAGTGGTGGGGTGGGGAGCAGGGGAGATAGAATCCCAAGCAGACTCCATGGTGAGCACAGAGCCTGATGCACAGTACAATCCCAGGACCCTGAGATCATGACCTGAGCCAAAATCAAGACTCAGGCGCTTAACTGACAGTGCCACCCAGGCGTCCCTATGTTGTGTCTTTCCCATTTCATTGTTCTAAGGAAGACTTTCTTTGATGGAATAATAATGATAATGGTGGTTAATGTTTATAAAAGTCTTTAGCTAAAAAAAATATACATCTAGATCCTCCTTGTCAACTCCCCAAATCTATGTGGATATTTTACTTGAAATTCCAAATTTGAAAACTTCTGTCGCATACAAGAAAGTGGACATTTTTTGTTTTTGTTTTGTGTTTGTTTCTCCCACAGTTGTTCTTTCAACAGCAGAGGGCGTTAGAAACCCAGGCCCTGGGAGACAATTAGGATCCCATGAATGGCCGCCCTTAACTATGCCCTGGTTCTTGGCAACCTCAGCATGTTTTCAACACTGATAAATTTTTGGCAATCCTTAAAAGTTTGCTGTGATGACACCTTTTATACTTTCAGCTCTACACATGTAACGAAGAAAGATTACAAGGCCTAGGGAAGGATGTCTTATCGAGTAAGGAAATGGAAAAAAGAAGCAGTAGGCCAGTGGAAATGGGGCTAAGGAAAATAAGCTTGACAGCTCCACTAGGAGCAGAGGTGGTAATTGCAGGGACATGAGGAGAAATGAAAAGCAAACACATGGTGTGAACTACAGGAAACATACGTTCTAGAATTATCTGCTGTTCTGATTCCTAACGCGTCCTCTGAGGTTTAAGCTCTGAAGGTCCCTCTTCCCTCTGGAGATGAAAGGAGGGGGTCTGTAAACTCCCTTCTTCCTTCCAAGCAACTAGGACCCTCAGAAGGTGACCTAGCAACAAAAGAAAGGCTGGGACTCTCACCCAGAGCTTTTTCACCCAAGAGATGAGTTGTCTTTATTGCATTATAAATCACAAGCAAAAATATTTTTGGGAGAGACAGGAGGAAATTTGATTTTTTCCTAAGCATTTCTAAAAATCACCTAGTTGGTTGTCTTTTTAATTTTGTTGTATTCTCCCTAAATAAACTCTTTAGCTAGCAGGAGAGCAAATTAAAGAAGAGGGCCATAACTATATATATTTCTTAATACATTCAAAAGATACATAAAAATCCTCTCCACTTAAACCAACTTGGCCCCGTTTTGGTGAGGTCACTTACATTTCTGTGGTTAACAAAGTTTCATATTTTTGACCAGTAACTCCAGCAAATAACAACCTGAATAAAGCTTCTCTTTCAAGTCTGAAAGTAGTTCAGCATACCAGGGCCCCCTCTGTTACTCTCAGAAACCCTGCTTAGCACTGCTTTTGAGGATCAGGGTAAGGAAATGTCTTGGACAGACTTCAGGGTAAGGAAGGAAGTTGAACATTCATACTGATTATGAATCCTGAAGGGCGGCTGGGTCTGTGAGTGTGTGGGTAGAGATGACCCAAGCCACTGCCCCTGAGGGCTAGCTGTCTAGAGCACAATGGTCCTTTAGGTTTCACATTTGGAAATATTCCTAGAAGTTCAGAAGCCAAACCTTTCTTCTTCAAAACTCATTAAACTATACAATGTTAGAGTTGGAGGGAATCTAAGACACTGATGATTTAACTCAACCTTATCGCTTTGTGTATGAGGTAACTGAGGTCTGCTCAAAATCACCCAGTAAGAGGGGGCAGACTTCAACCTAGAACCCAGATTTCCTGTTTCTCAGGTCAATAATGCTTCACTTTCTACAGTGACCATGTGTTTTGGAACTGAACATCTGGGCATTTAGACTAAGAAGACTATTTTAAGTCAGCATCATCCTGAAAAATCTGAAGCACATTAGCTATAAAAAAGCTTTTCCCATCAAGGCGAAAGGAGTTGGGTAGAGAACAAGAGAGCCAATGATTCCAGCCAAGGTTCTGTTCCCAGAATTCTGTTTCCTTGGAAAGCACACCTGTTCAGACCCTTCATGGGAACACCAGAGGCTCCCTGGCCCCAGTGGTGCCATGGTCTCAAGAGTCCAGAGGTCTTAGGGTGAGGAGAGGGGGTCTCTGGTGTCAAACAAAGGTTCATGGCTATTGCCATCAAGACAGGCCCTGTCCCACTAAGAAAGAATGACAATGATATCAACACAGAACAGTTAGCCTGAGAGGATGGGTTTTCCCCTAGATCTATCTGTTTACAGACACAACTGCTTTTGGTTCTTTGGCTACTCAGAGACTTCTCTATTTGGGAGAGATATTTAGTTAGGGTCAATTAGACAAATCATCCACTCTAAAGAATTCCTTCTGTAATATCACTGAGGATGGCTCTCTAGTTTCTTGTTAAGTGCTACTTGTGGAGGATGCTCAACAGTCTCCAGGGCAGCTATTTCACTGAGGTGAAAATGCCAGTTAGTAGAAATCTGCTTCCATGATGTTGCTCAAACGATCTTGTAAGGGAAGATAAAAACGAAGTGTACGCCCCCTAGTGGATGAAAGGACTCTACCTTCACGCTGAAGAGACTTCCTCTTTGCAGTGTTAGCCAAGTACTTTAGGTTTTGGCACATGATTTCCCTTTTTTTTAACCTCTGCCTTGTTCCAAATACATTCCTCAAAGTTCAGTTTGTGTCACCCACTCCCCCCTCCCCAACACAAACACCAGAAGCCTACCTGGTTTCCCAGAGACAATCGCTTTTAACCATTTTGGTTTTAATTCTCATGGTTACCTCCATATTGTTAAAAATATGCTTATAAGAGAGCCTTTCTTTAAATTCTATTTTGTTCCCAGAATTACTTCTGTTTCCATGAGTATAGTTTTTCTCTGTGCATATGTGTTTTTTAAATCTTGTTTTCATCATTTTGCGGGTTTGTTAAACTATTTGGTAACTTGTGGCTGGCTGTGCATATTCAAGAATGAATTAGTAGAAAGGCTGCAGGGGATGCTGCAGATCAGGGCAAGGCTTTTCCACTGACAGGCTTCCGGTTAGGTAAGCAAACCTGAAAACTATCTGTGTATCTGGCTCTGCCATGTGGGCAACATGCAAACTAGCTTATCTAGGTTCCTCAGAAGAAATTCTATTTCTTTAGAGAAGAGCCTTCAGTTTCTGACTGGTGGTAAGTCCCTGCCTGGCAGCTGCTGTGTCAGGCATGTATATGCTGAGTGGGGGCATCCTCAGTCTTATTCTCAGACTCTGCGCTCAGTCCCATCCGTTGTCACTATTCTAAAGTCTCTGAATTTCCTGGGCTCTGCCAGGCAGTTCTGCCACCTCCTGAACCCGAGGCCCCTGCCTGCAATGCTGCTGCACTGTGATAGGCCTTTTTGTGAGTGGCGCCCCGGAACCTAGGAGATGGCATTTACATAGAACACCCCAGCCCTGCCTCTGCGGGTGACTGAAGGCTGGGGTTGCTTTGTTCTGTTTGGTCCATCTGCTTTCTGTCATCCAGAAGTGTGATGGAATCTTTTGGCTTTTGATGCCTCTCCCACTTCCTTTACCATTATGGGACTGTCCTTTTTTTATTCTTTCAGTGTCCTTTTAATGGGGTCCCAGGAGGAAGAAGAGACGAAGGGGTGGTGAGCTGTATCTGTCAACCTGAACCTGAAGCAAGGAGATCACACTGTGAATGGGGATGTTATTCTGCCTCCTTATGCCTGGCATAGTTAAAGATGACTCACATATCGATTTAAAAAACAGCAGTAACTCTAGGTGGAGGCTCAATTGGACAGTTTTGTTGTCTTCATGATCAAATTAACTGGAAATCTGAAATAGTCCCACTTATTTTATGTCAAGTAAATAGCAACTTAGGTGAAAAATACATAAATGCAAGGACTTTTAAACTACATTCATTTAAAAAATATCCTAAGCAGTTGCTTTTCATGAAAGCATTAGGAAGGTAAATTTTGAAACAATGAAATTTCCAATTTCAGCTTATTACCTCCGCTCAGCGGTATAACACCTTAATGGGAATCTGCTAAAGACCCGCTGGCCTATGCAAAGTGAAAAATGACTTTCCCACTATGTGCTCAATGACCGTGATTGTATGCCACATTATCTCTCTATTTGTGGGCCTGCTGGGCACATATAGCATGAATTTTAGTGTTCTGAACCTTATAGAGAATGACTGAGGTATCCCCTTCTAAATATTTCAGCAATGCAAAATTATTTCTACCTCCAGTATTTTATTTTATATCCAGAAATGTTTTATATATATATATATACACACACACATATAATAACAAGTGTTCAATGCGGGTCTTCAAACTAATCTAGGCTATAAAAGTTTTGTTTTCTCAGAGCACTTGGACTAAGTATATATTCAGCTAGTACTTATTGAGGGTCTAATATGTACCTGCTACTTCTGCAGAAAGCTAGTGAGTCCTATGTTGGTCTCCCTCTTGGCTAAGGAGAAAATTCATGCTTAGAGAGAGGGAGGGGTCCTGTTTAAGACAGACAACAACAGATGGCAGAGAGGCCAGGATTCAAAACTAATTCTTTGATTCCAGAGTCAGTTTTCTTCCATGACTGCAAGGAACACAATATTTTTCATAGCGCATGATTCGCTTGTTAAATATGAGGCAAAATGTTTTTTATCAGTTAAAACAATGGAGCATCGCTAAGAATACCATTTTTTTTAAAGATTTTATTTATTTATTTGAGAGAGAGAGAGAGATCACAAGAAGGGGGGAGGGGAAGAGGGAGAAGCAGACTCCCCACTGAGCAGGGAGCCCAATGCAGGACTCGATCCTAGGACCCTGGAATCATGACCTGAGCTGAAGGCAGATGCTTAACTGACTGAGCCACCCTGGCGCCCAACCATTTCTGATTTTAGAAAAGGAGTCACCTTTGTATTATAAAGTCAGGGGAAGGCCTTTGCATTTTTGGTCTCATCTCAGCGGAGAATTAGAATTAGTGATTGTGGTTATCACAGATGTCATTGCATTCGAGTGGAAAACAGTGCAAAAGGCTAAAAAAATATTTATTGGCAACCTGCTAATAAGCTTTTGTGAGTAAGAAGAAAGAAAAGATTTGGAAATAGCTTTAGAAGAAAATGCTCTTATTTAGACTAGCTGGAGGAAATCTGCTTTGTGTTAATGACCAATATGTGGACTGACAGTCATTCTGTGCTCTGGGGTAGTCTTCATAAGGAACAAGGAATGTTAAGTAGAGACCAATGGGCAGCTCAGTCCCCATACCCTCACCTCTATCACAAATACCTCAGCTACCTAGCATGTACATGGATCTCCAGATCTACTCCAAATGGTGGGTTATTAGCTCTGTTTAATGATTTCTAGGCTTAGAGTCAGTTCTAGTTCTTTATCATTTTGAAATGGAAGTCCCAGGAAGTTCTTCACTGTGTTTAACTTATCCTGAATGTGGTTTATGAATGGTGTGACTAGGGCTCTCCAGCTCAATAAAGCCTTTTCACGCTGCATTGTTGTACAGAAGAATTTAATTTGATTTCAAATCCAAACTGTGCTTTATAGGTAGGTGTCCTTGGGAAAATTACTTATCTTCTCCAAGAATCAAGATTCAGAAAAAAGGATGCTTATTTTATTGACTATTTTGAAATGAAATTATAGAAGATAGATGGATGAGGAGAGAGAGAGAGAATGAGAACACACCAGGTACCTAATAAGCACTTGATAAATGTTAGTTTCTTTTCTTTCCCTTGAAGGAATATCCATGAATTTGAACTATTTTTATTCCAACAAGTTGCACATTTTGAATGTAATCTCTTTAATGACGAGCTCCCTTCTTCAAATCATAGAATCCTAACCCTGTCAATGTTTTCCTGATAGAATGCTGTCCCAGCTCTTTGTTAACTCTGGACGTCCTTTCCTTTGCCCATTCCACATGTCTGATATAACAGGCAGAATTCAAAACTGATCACGGTCCTTTGGAGAATGTGACCAGCAAGTTTTGTGGAATAGTTTTTCTAAACTATGGCACTTTCCAGAAAGAGGAAATCGGTAGGGGTGATATGGAGGGTGCACTCACAAGGCCACACACACCTGCACTGCAGGTGCTGACTGATGAACATTCTCAAGTGCAACTGGAAAATGTTCCCAGGCTGGGGAGACTATTTCCTCTTGTGTTTACATAGTGTCTTTGTCTTAAACTTTCTGAGAGACATATACCTATATTCTTCCCTTTGGAGCTGAGGATAAGCCGCTATGTAGAAAAGGCTTACACTATTCTTTAATGTGTTTAATGAGCATTTAAGTATAATCTTGGTAATTAAAATACATATATATGTGTGTGTGTGTGTATATATATTATATATATATTATATATATATATAAACTCAGCAATGAAGCAAACTCAATGATTTGAATTGCTTCCACAAATGATTATTACCTGTGTATATAGGAATATGCCTCTGAAAGTACAGTGATGACACCGATCCCTGACTGTTTTAACGAATCCTTATTTAATATAAATGCAAAACTCTCCTGCCTGATAAATTAAGTATATGTTATGTATAACAACAGCAATGAACATTATACTATACTATAGCAAACACATATAATGCCAGTACTATTATAAAAAATAATATATATAACTTTCATTCTTGAGAAAAACTCTCTAAGGAAATACGACGTATGTACATTTTACAGATGAGGAAATTGAGGCATATAAAAACAAACAAACAAACAAAAACATACAAAAAAACAAGCAACTTGCTCTCACACAGCCAGTAAGTTCCTGAGTCCAGATTTAAACTCAGGGAGTCTGGCTACGATCCAGAATCTAGACCAACTTAAATATTACTACAGAACCAAATTCTGTGACTTACCGATTGAGAACTTCTTATGCCTTTTTTGTTTTTTTATGGACTAGAACAAATGTTACAAAGAAGATACTGTCCTGTTGAGAAAAAAGCTACTTAATTCTCCAGAGCTATTTAGCTATTATTCATATTTAGCCTACCATTCCTATCTCTCTGCTTTTGTTTGTTTACTGGAGGAACCAAAGGGTTTGATGTTCTTTACCATCATAAACAGAAGAGGAGGGAGCTGTCCTTTTAGGGGGGAGTGTAGTGCCCACGGAGAGGCCACATTCTTTTTGCTCACTTTCCTATGGGTCTGGGGACATGCAAGGGGTTTCCTTAGCTGAGGGCAAGAAAGGGCACTCCATGAAAAGTATTTATAATATTTATGCTCTTCCATGAAGTAAAGACTAACATCTCTCTCCAGGGTGGATCTCCATTAAGCCATGGAGTTTGTTGCTTTGCCCTGTTGCTACCCAGGATGGAAAAGAACCATGGGGAGAGAAGACAAGAAGGTCAGCCAGGGAGAAAAGAGGTAAGGACCGTCCCTGGTAAGCTCTACCTGAGGGGGAGGAAAGATGGCTGTCACTTGGCCGGCAAGCCTCAGGTTTGAAGCTGCTGAGGACAGATGAGAAATGGGGACTCCAGGCATGGGAGGGATTGCTATGGTTCAGGTAGTGGTGAGTATGTGGGAGGGTACAGTGTGCTATTGCTAGGTGTTCTGTGGAAGAGACAGCTGGGTCTCCCAGGGGATCACTTGGCTGGAGGAGCTGTGGGAGTCTCCCAACATTGGTGCATGTTTGGTTATCCACCCATTCAGGCTACATCACCAGAGATAACCAAGAGAAAGGGGACAGCCACAGTAGAATGGTGAGGAAGTGCCAATTCCTGTTTCCTTTTTTTTTTGCCCCAATACTACCAGAGGAGAAATCTAAGAGAAAGGACCATCTAGAGGGGTGATATCAGAGACAGAGCAGACCATACCCCTGTCAACTCCAGAACACTCTGGTGGAATCCAAGTCCTAATTATGTTAGAAGGAGGGACAGAGGTCTGAATAAAATATAAAATTTTAAAATAGAAAGGACTAATAAATAATAAAGTTAGAGATTTAAATTGAAATGCCATTAAGGAAGCCTACACATCATTGAGAAATAGGGTTGAAACAAAATTGGTAACAGATATTGGAGAAGTAAAATGATTTAATTTTTATACATTAATCAATTAAATGTTCTCAATTCAACCAGCTATAATTATAAAACAAGTGGAGGGAAATATTAACCCCTTCCTCCCAACCCCTCCAATTTTATCTGATTGGGGAATTCAGAAATACAAAATACTAAGTCCTCTACATGTAAGCCTGCCCAGCCTACATCTCCATTCTTTTTTTTTTTTTTTTAAGATTTATTTATTTTAGACAGAACAAGCAAGAGAGAGTGCGAGCAGGGGTAGGGGCAGAGGGAGAGGGAGAGAGAGAATCTCCAAAAGACTCCCCGCTGAGCGCAGAGCCTGACACTGGGCTGGATCTCACAACCCAGAGACCATGACCTGAACCAAAATTAAGAGTTGGACCCGTGACCTATTGAGCCACCCAGGCACCCCCAACATCTCCATTCTTATCTCCTGCCCCACTGTTTCACACACCCTAGGCCAATCTCTGAGTCACCTAATGGCCTTATGCCACCTCATGCTTGCTCATGTGTTCATGTTTTTGCACATGCCCTTTCTTCTGCTCAGAGCACCCTTCCTTCCAGTGTCTGCCAGGCAAATATCCATAGGTGCTTCAGTTCTCAGCTTGACAGTTATGTCTTCTCTGAAACCATCCTGACTTGCTTTCCCCTCCTTCTTTGATGCCCATTCTCAGCCAGGTGTCCTTCCAGGATCTTCCATTAATCCCTTACATGCATCTCCTTTGTGATGCTTACACCGGATGCAAATATGTGTCTGTATTTCTTTTTTTTTTTCTTTTAATTTTTTTATTTCTGCCACTCCCAATAGACAATGAGCCCTCTGAAGGTAAAGAATAGATCTCATTTGACTTGTTAAATGAAGTACTAGCACATACTTGGCATATAACATAAGCTTTATAGATTATTTGTTAAGAGAAGGAAGGAAGAAAGGAAAAAAGGGAAGGAAGGAAGGAAGGAAATTTTTGTATGCCCTAGTGATAAGTCTCCAGTTTAGTGTAAGAGAAGGCTCCATATTATTCTCATCTTACCCTTCCAGGGAGATGGCCCGTTGGAGGGTGACTGAAGGCTGGCGGGTTGCGGTGCTGTGTTGAGAATGACTGCAACAAAAGAAAGAAAAAACAAACACAGGTCATTTATTTAAAACATCTTTGCACATCGTAATCAGTCCTATTGTCAAGAAAAGAACCAATCTTGAAAGAAATACAGTGGAGCTGGAATGGTCTTTGGTGATAAGTAGAATCATCCACCAAAATCTGGTACTCCAGCAGATAAGGGGGTAATATTTCCTTATAATTTGATTTCAGCATGTATTATTCAAAAGTAACCTTGAAATGACAGAAAGACATGAAAAGAAACAAAAATATTTGGAAGAGGTAATTTTCATAATTTCATTATGATGCAGTGTATTACTTTTTAAATGAAGAACATTTTTATAACACATTTTTAAACAGTGGATTTGAAAATTGGAGAAGTATTTAATTAGTATAAGCTTTCATATTAGTTCACACTTGCAACACTCACTTGTAAAATTAATAACAATTCAGCTGTTGGATGAACACAAAAACTTGAAAAATGAGACCTCTGGTTGCATGCCAACCTTAGAATTTAATGTAAATCCATATTTTGTTTGGTTGCATGGTAATAAGACTGATTTTATAGATAAGCAGTTGCAATAAAAGTTATAATGTTTATCATTCATTTTGCACCATATTGCCTGAATCCCTTTTCTACATTTATTTGTTTACTTCTCTCAATCCTATGAGGTACACCCTGTCCCATTAACAGGTGAAGGAACTAAGGTATGGTGAGGTTTAGAAACGTGTCGCAAGTCACGTGGTAAATACTTGTGCTTGAGATAGCATCTAAACTGTCTGATTCTAGAGCCATTATTCTTAACCATCATGTTATATCATCTCCCAAATGGTGACAATTTTTCAGATTTGTAAGAACGTGTTTTGCAATCTCAGAATACCCGTCAGTTAGAGATAGAGGTTCATCTGAGATATGTACAATAACAATCCAGCAGCAAAGAGTAATGCTTTGTAGATTTCCTATGTGTTAAAATGTATGATAAAATGTGTTTCAGTGTGTAATTTTAGTTTGTAGTGTTGATATAATATCTTAGTTGTAATATTAGTTATAAACACACACACACACACAGGTTATGAAGGTGTATATACACAAATATATGAATAAAGAGAAACCCGAGTCAGATGTTTGCAGAACATTAGACACCTTCACACAACTCCACAACTTCTCAGCACATACTTCTGAAAACACTGACATTGTCACAGAGAGCCAAGCTGTAGGCTCCAGATTTTCATCCAGAAATTCAGTCATTATGGATGATAAGTGGTATCTCTGTGTGAATAGCATTTAGTTGTGACATGGATGACATTTATCTGAGGTTGAGGGAGAATTTGGGCATTGTAGCTAAAAACTAGAGAATGTTGCTGAAATTAAGGATTGTGCCCTATGTTTCCTGGCATCCTTCATAGTGTCGAGTGTGATATATGTTCCCTGAACGTTTTGACTGGCAGTTGAAAAACAGCCTAGCATTCAGGAGCTGGACCAGGTAGCCAGATGCTTGAGTTAAAATCCCAGCTCCACCAAATGGACGAATGTGACTTTGCTCAAGTGATCTACATCTCTCTGTGTGTCAGTTTCTCACCTGTGAAATCAGGATAGTAATAGTACTTTCCTCCTGGGATTGTTATAAGGATTCAGTGAATACAATGTTTAAAACAGTGTCTGTTACATGGTAAAAGCTACATAAGTATTTGTTAAATAAACCAATATGATTTAGCAGAATGTGTATTTTAACATAGCACTAAATAAGAATAATTACTTAGGTCATTTCTTTTAGTTATATAGTCAGTGCCACAAGGTGTGTATTTGTGAGTATAACATAATTTGGTGATCAGTATCAAATTAAAATATATTTTCTATTGTAAAAACATTATAAATTAATGAAAATCAAAATAAGAGAAAGTTAAAAAAAATCACATATAATTCCATTACCCTGTCTCAGATGTTACAGAATTATCTAATTTAATTATTGCAGCTGTCCTGTAGGTATGTATGAGTAGCCACATTTTATATATAAAAAAACAAAACACACAAAATTTAAACTACTTATCAGAAATCAATAGCTTGCAAATATGGAGCCAGAATTCAAACTAAAGCCTATCTTGTTGCCAAGTGTGTGTACTTTCCATGCTATGTTATTGACTCTCTATATGTCCACATGTGCTTCATATAGTTTTATATATACACAGACCATATATAGCTTTATATCCTGCATTTGCTTATTATATTATAATTTAAGCATTTCTTATAGGGTCTCCATAATTATTATTTTCATGTTATATAATGTTATTTCCTCTGAAGATATATTTAACTATTCTTTTATGGTTAGATATTTGGGTTATTTCTACTGTTTTAATATTATAAACAATGCTGCATGAATATATTGATATCAGTTACCTTTTCTTATTTGACAATTTCCTTTGACTATATTCCCCAATGGAAACATTCACTAGGTTCTTGATTTATGTTATTAATTACTTTTCAAAAGCTTTGTATCATTTTATTGCCTCCAATATATATATTATAATATATATTCCATTTAATATCTTTTAAATAATATAAAATATATATATGCCAGTTTCACCACGATCTTATAGTCACTAACATTATAATTTAAAAAATTGATAATATGTACAAAATGATACTTCAGATTTATGAGTATTTCTTCTTTTTACTAAAATGACCATTTTTTTTCTATATGCTTGTTAATTGTGTTTTTTTTGTTTAAACTGTTTAATCCTTTCCTTTGCCATATATATTACACTGGTTTAGAAAGTACCAACAGTCCTTTTTGGGTAAAGATCAATGATGCCTGCTAACCAAGATGAATGAGTAACTGGAATTCCTGATAGCTTCCTCACCATTAGCTTAGCCCATATAATTAAAACAAAGAAATATTCAGTAATCTCTCTTTACTTATCACTACCTTAAACTAATTACTTTATTATTCTACCCTAAATTATTCCAGTAACATCCCTCTTAAAGTTTTAGTGACACTTAAATTAAATGCGGAAGATACCTTGAAGTGCTCACAGAATTTGACTCCTCGTATATTACACATGCAAAGTCAGCCAGTTTCTCCGAATGTGTAAATTTTGAACAAACAGAGCCTTTTACAACATGTAATTACCCTTTTACTTTACTAAGACAAATACAGTGAATTATTTGATAAGTCAAGACCTACAGACACAAGGGAATTTTTGGTTTTCCCTGATAGCAATGTGTAAGCAGGACTTGAATGGGGAACACGTGCAGTAGGTATTAGGAGCTACCAGATGGTGATAATAACTGGTGTTTTTTAAAAACACCGAACATCTTCCCCCTGGAACCAAGCCGGTTCCGTGCATTCCGTATTACTGACTGCGTAGACAGTGTGTTGTTAGTTCTACCATGACTGACAAATTACAAGGAACCTGTGCCTGGCCCTTTCAGCTCCTCAGGCAGAGGAGAGCCAGATGGGATTCTGAGAACCACAGGAAGCAGCATGGGAGGAAGGCACAGCTAAAACTTCAAGCTTTTAACATTGGAGAGCTAAGTGCTCAGAATATCTTTGTCTTAAAAAAACCCAGTCTTATCAACAAATGGCCATTATTCTCCTTCTATCATTTTTCTAGACACTGTTAGAGTCTATTCCACACATCCCAAATAGCACCAGGACTGAGAATCACCACCATTTATTTACACACCTATTTTTTTCCCTGCTAAGTCATGCATGTTTTCAGAGCAAGGAGTGAGGCTTATCCATGTGCACATTCTCAGCTCAGCGCTCATCCACAGAACATGCTTTATAAATGCCTTTCTGAATGATGAAGACCATGGGCTGAGTTCCATCTATCTGTAAGGTCCCATGCCCTGTCTCTTTCAAACTTTGTAACAACATTGAGAGCTAGTCATTATGCCCACTTTTGAAGGAAATTAAAGAGCAAGGTCTCACAGCTAGTAGGTAGCAAGAGTAGAACCCATGTTTGCTGGCTCTAAAGTACTTGTTCCTCTGAGACAAATCATGTTGCCTTATAGAAAGGTGAAAGCAAAGCTCTGTGATTAGTTCAGAGAGAGGACACCACACATTTTGTTAGGAAATGCTGAATCTCACTGACAGTTTTGTTTTGTTTTGCACAAAATAGCACCCATTATTTTCACCTCATCTGTCCAACTTGCATGTCAGTAGCTTTTGAAGATCATTTTTTTTTATGAAGATAATTTAAAAGAGGATGGGTATTAAAGAGGGCACGTATTGCATGGAGCACTGGGTGTTATACACAAACAATGAATCATGGAACACTACATCAAAAACTAATGATGTAATGTATGGTGATTAACATAACAACAAAAAAATTTAAAAAAAAGAGGGACTTCTCTGTCCTATCCACACCACCTTATTAATGAGCCCTGAACCTCTATAAGCATTTGAGTGACAGTGAACAGTGGGTGAGTAGGATGAGAAGGCTCAGCAGCATGTCACAGCACTGACAATGGGGACGAAGTCCTGTCATGTGGTAGAAACCTATGGTGCCACTCTGCACTTAGGCAGCTTGGCTGAAGTGGCAAATCAGGCAACTATGGAGATAAATCTTACCAAGACTTTTTAAGATTTAGAGAGAGGTAACAGCCTTATTGCCTTTCTAAAAATCATGCCATCATTGAATAAAACTGAGCCAGAGAACAGCAGAATCTCTTTTCCAGGAACTCTCTGATTTTCCAAGTAAAAGACTCTGGTTATTGCCTAAGAAAATGACATTTGAATGGTGCTGAAAGATGCAATCCCACTGCTGTGTGAAATTAAAATTTTGTTGAGCATCTGAATTGAAACTGTTTCATTACATATGCAACACAAAGGACCTAGATGGTGGTGATAAATGGCTTTTTAATTTTCTCCAACTCTAAAGCAATAAGAGACAGGATAACTGGTCTTTCCAAAATACTGTAGCATTAAAACTTTGTCATTTTGTGGAGAACACAAAAAGGTTTTTGGGTCTTTTATTAACAAGCTGATAACAACAAACTTATTTAATGTGCCTTGTGAAGTCCCATCCAACTAAAATACCTCCTGATGTGTTTTCAATATTCTGTCTCATTCTTCACCCACATTTCTGAAAAACTTTCATCTCTCCTTGTCATTTTTAACTCTTCACTTGAATACCTGTATCTATCATTTATCTGATCTCTCTTAATATTTATTTCTTCTCTTTTTCTACTTTCCCTGTCTTCATATACATGCATTAAGTTGCTATTATTCTTAAAAAGAAGAGTATATGTTTTCTTGGGTATCCAGCCAGTACCTCAAATGCAACATAACCAAAACACTATTACCTTCTCGCATGAAGCTAGATATCTCTCCTGTTGCTTCACTGATACTTAACATGAATTGTCTCATATAATTATTTGTATCTGTATCTTCTGGTTACATCTAACAAATGCTCATTGGGAATTTACTATGTACCAAGGATCATGTTAGGTGCTTGGGATGACTCTTTGATTCCTTAATAGTGTAGTACTCAATTAACACCTGATAATAAAGCCAGTAAAATCAAATAAACCATGTGGGCTCTTCTCATATAGATAACATTTTTTAATAAATCTCTAGGTATATTTGATAGACAAACCATCTAAGCTGGATCTGGAAGGATGTATACATATTTTAAATGGTGTAGAAGGGAAAGGACTTTCTGAGAAGCTAGAAGAGTATGATCAAAATCATGGAGGGTCAAAAGTATGTGTTGTGCTCTGGAAACCTTGAGGGTTTGGCTTGGCCAGAGCAGAATAGCTAGGGATGAGGTCAGAAAGCTGACTTGGGGTGGGTCAAGAGGGGCAATGAATACCATGCCAAGAGGTGTGGACTTTACCTTGATGGCAATGGTGAGCTCTCTAAAGTTGGGGATCAATATGGTGCTATCTATGATTCAGAAGGGTAAACCTAAAAATACTCTGAACAGTGGAAGGAAGAGGAGGGAATCTACAAGCAGGGAGACCAATGGGAAATCATCATGAGAAAGAAAAATAATAAATGCCTAAACTTGGACAATGGCACTAGGAATATAATTGAGTTTGATTTTGTATAAGCTTAGCTTAATGTGCCTGTGACACATGTGGGGAATATGATCTACAGTGGAACAGTTTTACCTATTGAAAAGTTCTTCTTTCTCTTGGTGTAACACTGATACGTCCATAATAGCCACTGAAGGACAGATATTCTTGCATCTTCTACTCTTTCTAATAAACATTCTTAACACTTCTGATTCTTTTTCAGATGGTATTAAGATTCCTAGCTATATTTCTTTCTATACTCTTACATTTTTCTTTTTTTCCTTTTTATTTATTTATTATTTAAGATTTTATTTATTTGTCAGAGAGAGAGAGACCACAAGCCAGTGGAACAACAGGCAGAGGCAGAAGCAGGCTCCCCACTGAGCAGGGAGCCCGATGAGGGACTCGATCCCAGGACCCTGGGATCATGACCTGAGCCAAAGGCAGATGCTTAACCAACTGAGCCACCCAGGTGTCCCTATTTTTACTTTTTTAAAGATTTATTTATTTATTTGAGAGAGAGAGAGAACAAGCAGGGGGAGGGGTAAAGGGAGAGGGAGAGACAGGGAAAAGGGGAGACAGAGAGAGAAAAGTGGTCCCCCATTGAGTGCACAGCCTGACGCAGGACCCTATCTCATGACCTTGAGATCATGACCTGAGCCGAAATCAAGAGTCAGATGCTTAACTGACTGAGCGACCCAGGTGCCCCTTTTTCTTTTTTTTTTAAGGATTTTATTTTTAAGTAATCTCTACACCCAGTGTGGGGTTCGAACCCACAACCCCGAGATCAAGAGTCATACACTCTACAGACTGAGCCAGCCAGGCACCCCGATTTTCTTCTGATTTTTACTTAAATTGTAGAACCCAGAAATGAATTCAGAGATCCAGATACGTTTAAACTAGGGCTGAGTGCCAGGAGATGTTGACTTTCCTCCACCTGTATTCTATACTCCTTCCAGAGGAGCCCAAGATAACATGGAATTTTAAAGTTTGCCTAATTGTATTGTTAAATTTAAGGTCAGGCTAACATCTCATATATTTTTGACATCAAATGATTTGAAATCAATTTTATCATGTACTTGTATATTGGGTTTTTGGAAACTCAATATAATTAATATCTACCACTGTCAAATTTAATGGTATTAATTTTGATCTAGTTTTATAGTTGAGCTATTAGGTCATCAATTCAACTCAATAAATATGTATTGAGTATCTAAGATGTGCTAGCCATTACAGAACTTCACTTTTTCATGTAGTTTTGTATCATCTTCAAATATGATAAAATGCCTTTTACATTTTCATGCAAATTATTAATTACAATAAGAGACAAGGACCATGCATTGTTAGCAAATCATCACCGATCCTTCTTCAGTTTAACTGTTCAGTCCACAAGTTTTACTACTAGCTCTCTTTTTATTTTATTTTATTTATTTATTTGTCAGAGAGAGAGGAGAGAGAGAGAGAGTGCACAAACAGGGGGAGCAGCAGGAAGAGGGAGAAGCAGGCTCCTGACTGAGCAAAGAGCCCAATGCAGGACTCCGTTTCAGGGCCGGAAGATCATGACCTGAGCCAAAGGCAGACGCTCAACGGATTGAGCCACCCAGGCATCCTAACTACTGAGCAATTCTTAATCAACATCTTTTTTTTTTTTTAAGATTTTATTTATTTATTTGACAGAGAGAGACAGCAAGAGAGGGAACATAAGCAGGAGTGGGAGAGGGAGAAGCAGGCTTCCCGCTGAGCAGAGAGTCCAATGTGGGGCTTGATCCCAGGACTTTGTGATAATGACCCAAGCCAAAGGCAGACGCTTAACAATTGAGCCACTCAGGCTCCGCAATCAACATCTTTTTACAGATTAACCAATCCTCTCCATCCCCAGTGACAAGCTGACCAGTGTTTACAGCAATTGAAATGCTCATGGCCCATATATTCTCATTCCTTCGATATGACTTGTAAGTTTACTAAGATTCAGTTATGACTGTTCTCAAATCTGTTTATTCTTATTATACTCATTTTATAATCATGTAATTTAATGTTACAAAACTGAAATATGAGTGTGTAAAAAGACTTGTTTCTATCAAGAATAAATTTACTGATCTAGAAAGACTTAAATAATTATATGCAGTTCAAAACAACAAAGCTTTTGCACAGCAAAGGAAACAAAACAATGAAGGCAATCTAGTAAATGAAAAAAAAAATCTGCAAATGATAAATCTCGTAAGGGGTTGATATCCAAAACATATAAAGAACATATACAACTCAACACATAAAAAAAAAAAATCTAATTAAAAATGGTCAGGGGACCTGAATAGACATTTTTCCAAGGAGACATACAGATGGCCAACAGACACATAAAAAGATGTTCAATGTCACTAATCATCAGGGAAATGCGAATCAAAACCATAATGAGGTATTATCGTACACCTGTCAGAATGGCTAAAATAAAAAACACAAGAAATGACAAGTATTAGCATGGAAATATGGAGAAAAAGGAACCCTCATGCACTGTTGGTGGGAATATAAAGTGGTAGAAAACAGTATGGAGGTTCTTAAAAAATTAAAAATAGAAGTACCATTTAGTCCAGTAATTCTACTACTGGGTATTTACCTAAAGAAAATGAAAACACTCATTTAAAAAGATATATACACCCCTATTTTTTTGCAGCATTATTTACAACAGCCAAGATATGGAAATGACCCAGCATCCATTGATCGATGAATGGATAAATGTGGGGTATATGTACACACACACATACACACACACAATGGAATATTACTCAGCCATTAAAAAATGAGAACTTGCAATATGCATCAATATAGTTAGACTAGAGGATATAATGCTAAGTGAAATAAATCAGTCAGAGGAAGACAAATACCATATGAGTTCATTCATATGTGGAATTTAAGAAACAAAAGAAATGAATAAGCAAAAAAAGAGACAAAAGAAGACTTTTAAATAAGAGAGAATGAACTGGTGATTGCCAAACAGGAGGCAGTTGGGGGATATGGGTGAAGAGTACACTTATCTGATGAGTACTGAAAAATGTATAGAATTGTTGAATCATTATATTGTACACCTGAAAATAATATAATGCTGTATGTTAACTATACTTCAAGAAAAAATTTTAAAAAGACATGTTACCTGAAAAAAAAAATTACTGATCTAGAAAGACTTAATAATTATATGTAGTTCAAAACATTGCTGCCAAATTAGGTATGAGACAGACACCTATAAAAGTCAGAAAATAATTATAAAATGATAATTTTTCACTTAGTGTACTTTTGATTTTCATTCTAATTTAAAGAAATCCAAATTGAAAGGCATGGATAATGAATTAAGGCTGTGCTTTATGCAAGAAAAATGAAATAGAACTTCATAAAAAATGGGCCTCAGATTTTTGGCCTTCCAAATCATATTTTAAAGCAATTAATGGACAATTTAGATGCTGGAAAATAACAACATAAAAAATGTGGCCAGAGGTTGACGATAGAAGAGAAAATCTTGACCCTAACATGTTAAAAAATGAAGAACACAATTTGATAAGTGATATCAGACAAATTTGATAAGTGATATCAAACAAAGTGATATCAGACAAGTTGTGATGATTTATAGAAAGACAGTGTAGAACACTGGACTAATGAAGAAGATCTGCTGAAAACTGAAATTACAGACAATGAAGAAAGCATGCATCCTGGGACAAACGGATCTAAATATGAAAAAAAAATTTGGATCAAATTCAGGGCCCCAAATTTCTCATGCCATAGTCAAAGATGCTAGAAATATGGTTTTACTTTATGGTGAACAGCTTCAATCAAGTCAGTAATAACGTGGTGACTCAAAAAAAAAAAATTAGAGGAAGTCTATTAGGAGAAATTATACTTCTTCTTTTAAATACCACTAAACCACTGATTTGATTGTGCCACCATACAGTTATATTTTTAAAATTTAAGGTGAGGGGCACCTAGCTGGCTCAGTTGGTTGAGCAACCAGCTCTTGATATTGGCTCAGGTCATGATCCCAGGGTTGTGAGATAGAGCCCTGACTTGGGCTCCATGCTGGGCATGGAGCCTGTTTAAGATTCCCTCTCTCTCCCTCTGCTGCTTCCACCCATCCCTACCCCCGCTCATGTGATCATGGGTGCTCTTAAAAAAAAAATTTAAGGTGAAATAATTACGGCATACAAGTATCTTTTCTTTTTCCTTCCAAATGATGACTGGTGTGTCCAAACTTTTGACTAACAAACCAATAACCATTATTGGTTATGTGGGTGATGAGAAGTTCTATCTTATGAATGCCTAACAGTATTATCACCTAGATTTTAGTTTTCTCCTTATCCTTAAAGAATATCATGGGAGACCTCACAGTCTTCTTACAGGGGAGACCTAGAGAGGTTACAATGTATGACAAGAATGTGGTTAAGGTGAGATCAGAACACAGATCCAATTCCTAGCCCATGGTTTTCTCTGTCCTGTGCCACTGTGACTTCTTCATATTCTTCTCTGTGATAGAAATTCAATAATAAATATGACTGACCCAAATACTGGCCAGTCTCAAACTCCTGATTATCACTGTTAAGAGTGTAAGACTCTGAAGGTATACTTCAAATGCTGATCTCAGTATTTTCCCCTCAGGACTGAACCAATATGTAACTGGTCTCAAAGCCTGAAGCATCAGGAGCAAAATATAGTATTTTAATACAACAGGCATATTCCTGCCTTTATTTATTTTGTTTTTGGATAGTAGACTGCATATCATTCTTCTTGGCTTCTGTAGTATGCAAGCTGCATCTCAGGAGGTAATGTATGAACATGTATCAAAAGCTCCTTTCCACACAGACTGTTCTTCACCAGGAAAGTAAAAAATTGAACATATAAGAGCTTAAATTAAGTCTCAGCTAGTTCCACCAACACAGCAACTTCAAAAAGGAAAACATATTTTAATCTGGAATTTTACATAAAATATAGACAAGGACTACAGAATGCACCAGCAGTTAGAGAACCTGGAATGGGAAGATTTTTGTATACCTGTTGTGATTTTAGGCATTAGGTGATATGACCCTGGGTATCCCTTTATTTCATACAAGAAACATATTTTTCAGGATAATACATTTCTTTTTATTCTTTGACAATATCTGGGAAGCAGAGTTGTATGGAAAAAAGAACAGAAGTCTAGAAATCAGAAATGTAGGTTTTCCCACTGTACTCCTAAGGAGAGCTCAAAGGCCTTAGATAAGTCATCTCACTTGCCTTGTTTCAATTTTTTTCTTCAATCTGAGGAAACAATTGTTCTTGCTCTCCCCATCTACTTTATGGGGCATAGATGGGAAACAGGACTGTGATGGGGAAAGGAGCATGAGCTTGGGAGTTGATAGTCTTGGGTTAGGAATTTCTTATCCTTTTCTTAGTTAGCTTCTCAACAATCTTAAAACCCAAACATTCCTATCGATATTTCTGTCATCAGTATGATGTAAATAATAGTGCCTTCTCACAGATGGCTCTGGAGGGGAAATAGAGCAATAAATGTGAGAGAAATTTTGTCACGTGTGAAGCATGGGGAATAGTAAATGGAAATTACTTTCCAGGGAGGCAGTATCATTTGGTCATAAGGTGTCTAAAACTCGTGACCTGAACTTGAACTAACCAAAAGGCCTAAGGAAGGAAAATAAGAGCTAAGAGCTAAGAAACATCGAGGAAATGGGATCTATAGGATTTGGCAGTTGTGTGTGGTCGGTGAGTGAGGAGTCTAGCACAACTTCCATGTATCAGGTTGGGGTTGTTGAATCCAAAGTGGTACTTCATACTGAAAAAGTAGTATGGGAAGAATATAATTATTTTAATATTGTATGTGGTGAGTTTGGGGAACCTGTGTGCCATCAAGGTAGAGATATTTCATTAGATAGGTAGACATTAGAGTTCAGTCTTAGTAGACAGGTCCATTGTAAAGAAGTACGTTTTGGAGTCAACATTTAAAGTACATTTGAAGCCATGGATATTCCTAGAAATACTGTGATTAAAAAAGACTGAAAATTTGGGAGGCCTGCAGACAACCAACCTTATGACATGTGTAGAGCAATAGAAACCTGGAAAGAGACTAGGAAGAAGTGAGTGGAGAAGTAGGAGGAAAACCAAGAGAATATGAGGTAATGGTAGCTAAGAATGGGATCAGAGAGTTTCAAGAAGGAGAGTTTGGTTGACAGTTGGCAAAGACATTACAAAGCTTAAATATGAAACAGAGGGGAAACTGGTCCCTGGAGTTTGGATTATATTCTGTAGGCAAAGAGGAGGTCATGAGAAATTTTAAGCAATATTAAAATAAAGTCACTTTTGCAGTTTAGAAAGAGCCCTCTGTAATCACCAGGTATAAAACAGCTGGAGAAGGGTTAGAGACAGCCAAGAGCTTTAAGAGGAAGCTGGTCTTAAGAAGACTAGTATGAATACCAAAGCTTCCTCACAATGGCCACCACAGAGTCATCACCATCAGTGTATTAACAAGTGGAATGTAAAAGTAAAAGGCTAATTGTTCATTTCCCTCCTTTCTTCACTATTCATACTCCCAAGGTAAGAACTGCCTCCTTCTCTGGTATCCTCTCTTGGTGGAATATGTTCGAAGTAGTCATGTGGTCGTTTGTTCAGCTAAGCTGTCACTCATTACCAGAACTAAAAATCTGGACATAAAACCCAATAAAAAAAAGTACAGTGCTTTCTAAATCTCTTAGTGTAGACTTTTAATTTGGTCCAGTGAGGTGAAACTAGGTGCCAGCAGGAAACTCTTTCTGTTTAAACAAATTCTTGTTTTCCTCGGGGATGAGTTTTATAACACAAAGCAATCTTTTTTTTTTTTTTTTTTTTTGGTCTTTGTGGCTATGAAAAGCTTGACAATATGTAGCATTCACACCCACTGGACTACCAATGTAAAGAAAATATCAAATGTAAAATATCAATGTAAGTAAAGTACCAAAACACTAAAATGCTTTGTCTTTGAATCTTAATGACAAGCTTCCAAATGAAAGAAACATAGTATTTATCCTCATTATTGAAAATGACTCTCTTAGCAACTAAATTGCATGCAAGTTACAATTCCATGAAGATCCAAGTGAGAGGATTTGAAAAGTTAGTATAAAGGAAAAGTTTTAAACGTAGGCTAGTTTTCTTCTTCACGTTTCTTAACATTTGCAAAGAATTTTAAAAAATAATCTCTTTTTAAGAAGCCGTAAGTTTTAGTATAGTGCAACATACTGGAAGGCTCAGACGTCGATTCTTCATACCTCAATTTCCTAATCACCTTATCAGACAATACACAGTCATTAGCACCCACAATATGCAAAGCGTTATGCCTCATGTAATGAAGAAAACAATTTTCAAGTATTTATAATATAATCTGCAAGAAAGGGCACTGGTCTACTCATTTGATCATTTCTCAGTTTTTCAATAAACAACAGCATTCTCCACTAGTCATTCAGTACAAAAATCTAGGCACCTTCATTGATTCTTTACTTGCAACTATCATAATCCACAACCAATTCATTAACGAGCTCTTTTCTACCAAAAATGACTCCCACCTCCCCAGTGTTGCCACCCTAATGGAAACAACACCTTCTCTTGTTGGAGTGTTGCAACAGCCTTCTAACTGATTTTTCTCCTGTCCTTCTAACAGCTACTTTTCATAGCAAACTGTGAGGAGACTGTTCTAAAGCATGAAATCAGATCATGCGGTTCCCCTGCTTATAGAAAACTTCCCAGAGACTTCCCCTTCCAATTGAGATAAAATTCACAGTCACCTCCAGGGCTGTGAGCATCTTTTGGTGCACACTGCTTGCCACTCTGTCCATCGTTCCCCAAGACCCAGCCATCCTGGCCTTTTTCTTAACTCAGATATCCTCACTAGTTCCTCTCTAAGGGCATATGCATTAACCACTTGCTATGCCCCAGGTCTTCTCTCTCATTCAGGGTATGACTAGAAGGCTCTACCCTGGATTTGCAGCTAAAGGCACCTCACTCTCATCCCCTCTTACACTACTTTCTTTCTTTCATAACACTTCTATTTATCACTCACTGAAATTACCCATTTTTCGATTATTGTGTTCATTGACAAACTTTCCTTTTAAGAGTATTGCTTCCATGAGTAGGAACTATATATATATGTGTGTGTGTGTATGTATGCGTGTGTGTCTGTGTGTATATGTGTATAAACTCACACTTAGCCTAGCTCTATTTGGATAGCATAAACTCATGAACTCATTCAGGATTCTTTAATGCCATGATTTAAATCAAAGGTCATTATTTTAATACCACCTAATGCTGTGTATCTTGCTTTCTTAGACTTCATTTTTTTTTTTTGTTTTTCCTGTCTTGGCTCTTTGAAATACCTAAGAACAATGTGTTGACTTTATTTCAGAGGGACCATCCAGTCAAACCCTGCTTATCGTGTTCCCCAATTTCATTTTATGTCTTCTTGTGAGCATGTCATTGGTTTGTATGTGCTCCAATTCCTTTCACATACCTTAGATTTTTATCAAGGCATAGCTTCATTCATTTGTACACTCATTCAACCAACATTTACCGTGCACCATATATGGGCCAGGCAACAACCCATAACACAGTTCACTAAAATACCACTTCATATTTACTAAATTATTCTCCTTATTGTTTTCTTGTAACATCTCACATTCAGTCATCAACATTTCTGTTTACTAAAAGTCATTACTGTGCTAGGCACTATGAGAGATACATACAGGAAGGAAGCCCAGTTCCTATCATTAAGGATCTGATAGTTTGCATGGGAAGGTGGGTAAGTGATCAACTAACCAAAAAAAAAAAAAAAAAAAGAAGAAGCAAAAATACACTGAGCACTATAACAGAGATCTTACTCTAGTCTAGAAGTTCACAAAAGGGGAAATGACAATTTATTTTTTAAAGATTTTTTTGTGTGTGCTTTTGCTTACCCTAAAATTCTGAGAAAGCATTCTCTTTGAATTTTCTGTATTTTTCTTTTGGGGTTCAAATTTTAAATACCCTAACAGGATCATTTTAGGAATAAGTTATAAATAATGCAAACATACCTGCATTAGGTTATACTATGCTATTAAGTCCATTAAGTCCATGCTATTAAGTCCATTTTAACACAACAGTGGAAATATTTATTAGGTAAGTGGAACTTCAAAACCAGGGGCCACTACATCAAAACCTAATGATGTAATGTATGGTGATTAACATAATAAAAAAAATAAAAAAATTAAAAAAAAAACCAGGGGACATTTCCAAATGTCTTTTACTTTGAGAAAACTTCAGTCATTTTCTTTGTACAGGGATACTCATTTATTTATTTATTTATGAGTATAGTTGACACACAGTGTTGCAGGAGTTTCAAGTGTACAAAATAGTGATTCGAGAAGTTCACACATTATGCTATCCTTACCATAAGTGTAGCTACTATCTGTGACCATACTGTGTATGACCAATACTGTGTAACAGTATTACAATGTCAATGATTATATTTCTCATGCTGTACATTTTATTCCCATGACTTATTCATTCTGTAACTGGAAGCCTGCATCTCCCACTCCCCTTCACTCATTTTGCCCATCCCCCTACCTCCCACCTCCCTCCCCTCTGTTAATGTTCTCTGTATTTAAAGGTTTTACATGGCCCTTTAAACATGACATTTGATAACTAAGTAAAACTACAAGAAATCATCCTAAATGATTTCAAGAGCCACAGTTTCTGCTGCTGCTCTTTGCCCAGACTGTTACTATTTATTCTTTGGGACTCAGTCTCATGCACAGCCAGACTGGAAACCTTTTCTAACCTCTCTGCTTTGTTTCCTCTGCACCCGGGCATACACCTATCAAGGCATTCCCCACATGATAGTAAAACACTATTTTAAAAAATGGCTGTTTTCCTAGCTAACCTATGAGCTCCCTAAAGTCAGGAACCATGGTGAATTAACCACTGTACCCCCCTCATTCCACGCTAACTGGAATCCTTGTTATGCTGTTTCCACTGGGATCCCAAAGCAAAAATATTCAGTTGTGTCAAGCAAAAACATTTGTAGTTGCATTTAGTGACACCAAATAAACATACCTGGGATTTTTCTACGTAGAGAACACCCCTGACAAGGTAGAAAATGAAAATATACTTTTTAGTAGACCATCTCAAATTCAAGAAAATGGACAATGCACATAAGGAAGGAACCTATTACCACTTAGAGAACACAGTGGTAAATCTTAACTTTGGAATAAAATATGTAGTGGAGTTTAATATATGAAAATGACAATAAAACAATTCTACTTTGCTCCAAGAAACTTGTGCCTTATTGGAAACACTGAGTTGAAATGGCAGCCATAAAAGTTATAGAGATACAGGATTTAAGTGATCAGCCATGGCAGGGTTTACTACCGTCCCTGGTCAGCGCTGCTTACACAATGCTGAAAGTCATTAATGCAGCTGTACACACAATCACAGAACCCTACAGCCCACATGGGGATGCTCACTAGGATTATAGGCAAATGCCATTTTAAAGTTAGTTTTGTAACAGATGGAATGGTCATATTTTCTTTGGTTAAAAAAGAAAAATGAAGAAAATAGTTTTACTCCACAAGCAAGTAATACTACTACGTCCTCCAGCTACTGGTAGTTTTTCATGGATTAAGACATACTAAAAAATACAAAAGTTAATCAGAAAAGGCAAATTTATAGACAGAAAATAGATTAGTAGTTGTCTTGGGCTGGGGTGAGAATGGGAACTAATTATAAATGGGCATGAGGGATCTTACTGGGGGCATGAAAATGTTCTAAAACTGATTTATGCTGCTGGCTATATGACTGGATAAAGTTATTAAAATTTATTGAATTATATACTTGAAATGCATACAGTTTATGATATATAAAATAGACCTCATGAAATTGTGAAAAAAAACTAGAGCAAACTACAAAGCTTGAAAAGTATAGCCCAAGACTATTTTTTTTTTTAAAATGATGGGTCATTAAGGACTTGTTGCATTTTTAAGACATTTACCAAATTTTTCATCTGATCCCACACAAGCAGAAAGCATCAACTTATATAGAAGGGAGGCCACCTGACAATGACATTCATGTTTAGTCGTGCTTTCCTCTCTGACCTAAAATCAGAGAAGCCATTTGCTTAGAGGCTTCATAAACCACAGGCTGCTAGGGCTAAACTAAGTTCAATATTATGGGATATCCACCAGTATGTGGTGATTTTAGCTGCTGACATATAGTTTATTCCTTATATTTGGGCCACAGATGATTTACCACTATTGTAATTGGAGCTTCGTGGCATGGGAAGAAACTGACAAACAAGAAAATGAAAAAACAAAACTACCAAAGCATAGATTTAAAGGGAAGGCTATAATGTGTCCTTAAGGAAATAATGTTTTTGGTTTTCAATTCCTTTAACTACTTCTGATTATAAACTGATATTTAAGTGAAACTATCAGGCCCCAAACTGTGTTTTCAATAAAAAATACTTATACTTAAAATGTTAATTGTTGCATTAAACTTCTATTTCTTTCTTTTTTTTTTTTTTTAAAGATTTTTATTTATTTATTTGAGAGAGAGAGACACAGCGAGAGAGGGAACACAAGCAGGGGGAGTGGGGGAGGGAAAAGCAGGCTTCCTGCAGAGCAGGGAGCCCAATGATGCGGGGCTTGATCCCAGGACTCTGGGAACATGACCTGAACCTAAGGCAGACAACGACTGAGCCACCCAGGTGCCCCTAAACTCCTATTTCTTTGAGTCTCTCTTCTCCAAATCAGCCTTTAAAAATTACTTGAATATTAAAATATTATTTATCATTAGAAAGAGCAAAAGAAGTAACTTGTTTCTCTAGGTCATCTTGGATGTAGAGCCCAAATTATTCATTACATTGTTCACCCATTGATTTATTTCACAAATATACTGCATGCCTAGTATGTGCTGAGTACTCTCTAAGACCTAGAGGTAAAGCACAGAATACAATAAAAAAAAAATCCCCTTCCTCATTCAGCTTACCCTCACATGGTGGGAGTACATAGGGGGTAAAAAACAAAATAATAACGAAAATAGCTATTTATTTAGAACTTACTATGTCTAAGGCACTTTGTTAATTGCTTTGCATACATTATCTCATTTGATCCTCTTGAAGGTTGCTTTGTCAACATTTTGCAGATGAAGAAACTGAGGCTCACAGAGGTAAATGCTTTCTCTCCAGCTACAAAAACTAGTAAGAGATAAGATTCTCCTTCAGTCTCTCAAGGTTCAAAGTCTGCTTTTAACTACTACAATGTTGCTTATACAAAGGGCTTTGAGAAGGATGAGTAGTTGAATGATGACTGCCCTCAAAATTTGCAGTTGTAAGTACTCTTCAGGAATTATAAGAAATAGTGGAGATTTGTGCTTAAATTTGGAAATTTTTGGTGGAATTATAATCACAAATTGTAAATTATATATACTTATATGCATTTATAAACATATTTGTATACACACATCTATACATACACACATGTATGTGTATATATGTATACATATACACTGCATATATAAATATAAAAATCTCTTTTACTTTCATGAAAATATAAATGTCTATCTTCTCAAGAAAGTTATACATGAGTGGTTTTGTCAGGCTACAGAGCTTCAGTTAAGATTTTGTACCTAAAATGGCAAACTATGATTTTGTTTTATGCAGACTCATAAAGTCATAATGATGTTCTGTATCATTCATTATAAGCCTATTGATGGTGAATTTTTCTTTTAAAAACTTTCAGGAACTTGTGCTAATATTGATCAAATGAAATGAAGGAAAGTCTTCTCTTTTCATTTTTTTTCTTACTACCACTTTCCATAAGATACAGTTTTAAAAAATAAATTTCATAGGCAAGAATATTTTTTCCAATAATCAACTTCAATTTTCTCTGACCTAATTTTCTCCAGTTACTTCTACATTCTTGTAACATGACTTAACTATGGCTAAATAAATCTTGTCTTTCCTCGATGTTAACACCTCTGAAATATTTACAGACTATTAACAAGGTCCTATCAATTTTGCTAATTCATCTACCAACTTTTTTCATATCTCTATATATGTCAGAAGATACATGAATATAGTACATCATGGATAATACAGTCTGAATTTTTATTTTCATAACCTTACCAAGTCTCATAAATACATGAGAGTGCATTTCTGCTCAGATAGATGAGGATTAAACAGCATAGCTTCCACTGCCAATTGTCAGATGGTTGAATTTATGCACTGAGTGGAGTGGTTTTTACATACAATGAATGAGGGTACTTTCAAGTTGAATCATTTGATAAAGGAGTGCCAAATGTAATAGTTTTTGAATACATGGCTGACTCTTATTGCCAACTCTGGGTCAGGGAAAATTGTCAGCCAAGGCATATCCATCATGCCTCAGACTTTTCCTCGGGAACTTTGCACTCCTGGCTGGAGTTGCCAGTTTCACTTCCTACAAAGTGACTGTTCTGGTGCTAATTAGTGCTGTTTGCTCTTGTCTCAGGCCACTGTCCTATCCTCTTATTCTCCCAGGCTGGAAAAGCTCAGTTGTGCCGTATTCTTCTCTCCCCATCATTTCCTGAGTTGTGAATTGATACTGGCTCTACCTCTAGAATATTTACATTGTTCAGAGTACACCTGCTATCATTGTAGCATATAGCAAAGTACAAAGTCAGAAGACCTGGGTTTGACTGAGGCTCCACCACTGAAAAGCTGTTACCTGGGTAAGTCCACCTAACTAAGTCTCAATGTCTTTATCCATAAAATGGGAATAACTATACTTCATAGAATTTTGTGACATCAAAGGTTATTTATGTAGAATACATTATGCAGGATATAGTAAATACTCAACTAATAGCTAAATATTATTATTTTCATCACTATTAAGTAACTTCCCACTCGAAGGTTTTTCTCTCTAATTCATTCTTTGAGCTTCTATCAAAGTAATTTTGCAAAACACTAATTCAGTGATGTAATTAAAAAATTAGCTCCTTTTTAGCCCCATCTTCTTCTGCATACTCTATGACATATTAACTCTGGGCTACTCACCGTTTGTCAAACATATCATGTTCTTTCATGTCACTAGACATTTATATATGGTTCCCCTCATCCTGAAAGTTATTCCTCTCATCTCCTATTTTCTGCCATAGGTACTATCTTCATTCTGTAGTATGTACCATAAATCACCAGCCTGCATTAGAAAATAAAATTCTAAAAGGTTCATTTAATAATAAGCATGTAATGAATCAAGAATGTTATGTAGATATAAAAACTGATCTTGGGATACATTAAAAGAAACAGAAACAAAATGAACTATTCAATTTGAAAAGAACCAGGATAAGTGTTTTTAAAACATGCCACACGAGGAGCTGTAGAAGGCATTAGCAATGTTTAACCTGGCAAAGAGAAGTCTCTGAACAGTTTAAAAACCTGTGCAATCCCCTCGTGTGGAATGGGCAGTGCACTTCACCTGAGTGGCCCCAGAGGTAGCACTGAAGCCAATAGGCAAAGTTATGAAGAGTCAAAGAGAAATGCATTCCAAAGAAGCCCTTTCTAGGGGCGCCTGTGTGGCTCAGTTGGTTAAGCGACTGCCTTCGGCTCAGGTCATGATCCTGGAGTCCTGGGATCGAGCCCCACATCAGGATCCCTGCTCAGTGGGAGTCTGCTTCTCCCTCTGACCCTCCCCTCCCCCCGTCCTCTTACTCTCTCTCTCTCTCAAATAAATTCTTTAAACAACAACAACAACAACAACAAAAGAAGCCCTTTCTAATCACCATGAGTATTGGAAGGCAGACTGGACTGCATGAAGAGATTGAGTTTCCTGTCCCTGACGGTAACAAAAAAGGGTCCGGGGGACTAAAAGAGACACCGAAGAAGGTCTTAGAGCTCCAAATAGGTAATACACAAGATGAGCTGTGACGTTCATGAGATGCTATGACTCAAGGGCCCCATCTTCATGAGGCTGTCCCATGCCCTCCCAGTCAGGATGATTCATACATATTTCTTACTCTCCTTGCAGTTGTTACCATTGTCATAGCACTTTTCCACAATGCAAACTGTATCTCTACTTCACCCACTGTAATAGGAGCTATTTCTAGATGGGAAACGTGCCATCAGCTTCCTAGTTCTCACCGTGCTAACCCAGCTCCTTTAACACAGAAGATACTTAATAATGGGAACTGATTTAATTTTATGTCCATGGGCAATTCATTCATCTTTTTAATGAGTTTCCTTAGTGGTAAACAAGAGTTTTAAATTTGATGATCTAGCATTCGAACAAATGCTATATAGTAATCTTTCTAATAATTAAAAATACAAAGATTACTTTCTAATAATTAAAAATATGAATACCAATCTAAAAATTGATTTTTGAAATGAGTTGGAAAAAAGCCCACAGAGTCCATTTTATATAGAAACTATTTGGAGGTGGACATGCACAAAGCTTCATCTAATGTAATACTCTTTTCCCTGACCCCCTCTCTGGCGAGGAATTTCATAGGAGAAAGTTTTTATGGTTTTATAAATAGTATTCATTGTTTCTCAGTCTCAGAAAATGTTTCTGGTAGAAGTAAAATCCACTTTATGTACATATTGAACATTTTATTGACAGAGATTATAAATCTTTGCAATCAGGCTGAAGATGTTCCATTATTAACACCATCCCTTATTGGAAACTGCAGGCTTAGGCCAATTGGCAATGTCAGTTCCCAGCCTTTTCAAATACTTCCTGTCATCTATATTGTCACTTCAGCACAGAAATGTATTTGCTTTACATTTTCAACCATTCCATGTCTTAAAATAAATGTTCCTTGATAACTGACAAAAATTAGAAGCAAACTAAACCTCCTACATTAGGAGAATAACTAAATTATTATGGATCATATTATTGATGTATTGCATAATTGCTAAACATTAGTGTTAAAAACATGATACGGCAGTTTGAAAAAAATGCTTATGTTGTAAAAAATGAAGTAACAGATATAAAATTGTGTGAATACTTGTACGTTCAACAGCTGCCAGAATGATTTTGTAAAAAATCAGATCTGGGGCACCTGGGTGGCTCAGTTGGTTAAGCATCTGACTCTTGATTTTGGCTTGGATCATGATCTTGGGTTCGTGAGATCAAGCCCGGTATCAGGCTCTGCGCTTAGGATTCTCTTTCTCCCTCTCCCTCTTCACCCCGCCCCCCCTCCACTGGATGCACCTATGCTCTCTGTCTCTCTCTCTGAAAAGGTAAAAAATCAGATATGATTACATAATTCTTTTTAAGATTTTATTTATGAGAGAGAGAGAGAGAGCATGAGGAAGGGGGGAAGGGCAGAGGGAGAAACCGACTCCCTGCTGAGCAGGGAGCCCAATGCGGGGCTTGATCCCAGGACCCTGAGATCATGACCTGACCTGAAGGGAGACGTTTAACCAACTGAGCCACCCAGGCGCCCGTGATTACATAATTCTTGGGAGACGATTCTCTGCTGATACTTTGGCTACAACTATTATTATGAGTAATAAAATCTCTTATCCATGAGTCTCACATTTTCTGTCAGTATCCATGATGGTGCAGCAGGATCCATAATCTAACTGGTTAGATTGCAAATAAGGAAAAAATCTCAGATCTTTCACATTTCTTGACATTTATTCCCTGCTTAAATCTGTGCAACCTCTTCCAATGGCATCCCATTGCATTTAGGATAAAATTGCTAGTAACAACAACAACAGTAACAGTGGCTAATACTCAATGAGTGCCAAATATTTTACTAAGCATGTTAGATGCATGTTACATGTCATATAATCTTTACAACAATGCTGAGGGGTAAATATTACCCCTTAATAACTGATGTCTTGGTATTACTGTTTAATATGTGACGAAATTGATATGTAGTTTCATCTGTTCAGAAGAACCAAGGGGTCACCAATCATCCAAGTCTACCTATAACACAACTTCCTTTTCTTGATCTAATTCTTACCCTATCCTTTGGGTCTCTGCTTAAATGGAACTTCTTTAATAAAGGCTTACTCTTGGCCCTCTCTCCAGTCTTACTTCCTCATGGCACTCTGCTCTTTTCCTTTGTAGCACTCACCACTGTTTATGCTAATTGTATGACTAATTCAGGGACCCTGTGATTGCTTTTGTAATGTCTGTCTTCCACCTGACACATTCCCATGGGCAGAGGGATGAGGTCTACTTTGTTCTCCAAAGCTTTTCTATGACAGATGCTCAATGTATGTGCTGAATGAATGAATGAATTAGTGAGTTGTATATAATGAGGGACTGCAAATAATCTAAAATTTTGCTTGCACAGCATTGATTTGATCATTTCTAAAATATCCTACAATGCAGCTATTTTGCCTTTAATGTAATAATAGTGAAGCTGTATTACTAAAATAAGTGAAACTCGAGGGCCTTGTATCCATGAGAAATTTCAGAGGCATTTTCAGACTCCATGGAATGCAGGCAGAATTGCAGAAAACACAGTGTAGAGTGGGTAATAAAGAAGGTAGTAACAAGCAGACATGTTTACCATGGATATTCCTGGTCATGTATACCTTTTATGGACCACTTATTGAGAACTGCATCATTTGAAATATTTTATCCTAATTGATTCTTAAGCACTTCTAAATGTCTTAAATGCCCCATTGAGCTTTCATTATCATCTTTTGAGGGGTTGTTGCTTTTTACATGTTAATGGTCTAATTCATCTTTGCCATAAGCCATTTGTACATTACCAACATTCTGTTATGCAGCTGTATGATAGATGGGGTGGGTGGGCCAAATAAATTCTGATATGCAAATTTCTCTTTTAAAGAAGCAATTTTAATAAAATTATGTTATTTTACATTTTAAGAGCTCACAAAATAGAAATTGGAAATAGTCTCATGAATAGCTGTATTTTGTTAGAAGCGAATTCAAGTTTCCAGGTTGCTAATGGGAAGGTTGCTGTATTAGATGACAATGTTTGATATCACGTATACAATTTGGGAGAGAGTGGAGTAGAGGAAAAACGTAATACAACTGCTTACAATATTATAGAGGGCGTGAGCTTCATAATAAAAGCTGAACATTCATTCATTCAAACATATTATTGGCTTCTAGTTCAGAGAGAGTAGTGTGGTTTGGGTAACACAAATGCTAACAATGGTTTCCATGTACAAAGTGCTTACTATGTAGGCAATGCCAGGCATTTTGCATATTGCTCCTCAATCCTCCAGATAGTCTTAGAGGGAGCCATTATTTCCCCCGCTTCCCACATGAATCTCACTGATGTTAAGAAACTTGTCCAACAGCATTGAGTCAATAAGCAGAAATGCTGTAACAACGAAAGAGAAACCAAAGCCAACCAAACCAAATCAGAACTAGCCTCAAAAACAAGCAAAATTCCAGTTCAGTCTGGCTCCAAATTTTAACCACTTAATAACTACACTGTCAGGGTTTATCAGTCTTTTTTTTTTTTAAGAGAGGGAGAGAGAGAGAGCACACTTGTTCAGGGGAGGGGCAGAGGGAGAGAGAGAATCTTAAGCAGGCTCCATGCCCAGCACAGAGCCTGACTCAGGGCTCAATCCCATGACCCTGAGATCAGGACCCAAGCTGAAATCAAGAGTTGGACACTTAACTGACTGAGCCACCCAGGTGCTCCAGGGATTTATCACTCCTACAAGGGGTGTTAAAGTCTAGTGGTGACATAAGATGAGTGCACAAATAATTACATGTACAAGGTAGAAAATTCAATGTGCAATAGCAGAGACACAGAGAAAATGCTATGAGATTGCCAGGAAGGAAGAGCCTGTCTCCCTCAAGGTCTGCAGAGGGAGAACCAGAAAGGGCTACATAGAGGAGATGGCATCTGAAGATCCTGGACTGTGATTTTTGATGTAGAGACTGTGAGAGAACATTTAATGTGGGAGAAACAGCTTCAGAAAGAAAGCATGAAAGATAGTAGGAGGATCATTCCAGAAAAGAAGTTGAAAATATAGCCAGTCACCAAACACCTACTACATCCTAGACACTTGGGAAAAAAAAAAAAACATGAATAAAACGCAGCATGGTGGGGGATACAGGCAAACAAATTATTATTTAGTGTGATAACAAAAGCACATACAAGATTCACAAGTATTAGAGGATAGAATACAGAATATATGATCATGGGGCCTTTCTTTGTTTTACACTGAATTAAATGGGATGAGAGCTGCCCTGGAGTAGATAAGAATTACTTCTAAATACATGGATATCCCCTCTAATTCTCAAAAGAAGGATAAGAGCACCTATTTCATAGGATGCTTGTGAGGATCAAATGAACTAATAATGTAACATGTTTAGTATAGTGCTGGCCCATTATAAGTGCCCAATAATTATCCATTATCATTAATATTATTCATACTACCTATAACTATTGCTAAAAGAAAGAAAACCATGCTCAGGAGGAGTGGTAAGAAGTTCATAAGCAAGTTTTGAATTCCTTCCTGCTCCTGCATTCAAGGCCCTTCATTTTATGTATGGTTCCAGACGCATCTACTAGGGCCATGAACATGGTTCACTCTTGAAGCCCAATGAGACAAACTGCTGCCAGCAACTCCTCCATTAGGGCAACTGTCATATTAGATTATAATGGTCTCTCTATAAGCAAGTTTGCTAACACTTAAAGTATGGTTCAAGCAGCAGTAGCATCTACCTGGAGCTCATTGGAAATGGTGATTCTTATTCCCATTAAAGTTTGAGAAGTTTGGTTTAGAATGCAAATTCCCTAAGTTCAGGAAACACATTTTATTCTATGTATCCCAACATCTATTACCTTCTGGCAAAGAACAGTAATGAACAAATGATCATGAAACGAATGAATGAATGAATGAATAAGTTCATCTGTGCTTTCTCATCTCCACTCCTTTTATTCAAGTCATCTCACTTTTTTTTTCATCATCCTTGTTAACTTTTTCACATAAACTGTTCTTGAACTTCTAACCACTTGATATCTCTCTCCTTAAAACTTCCTACAGCACCACGTATGGATTATATGTCTGTCTCTCTTCTATAATTCTCTGCCTCCCCAATAACATGCACATATGAAAACACGCACACAAAAACCAAAAAAACAAAATCTAGAGTATATTTTCCTCTGCTTCATACTCACCATTAGCATTTGTCCTGGAGGTCAATGATAGTGTCCTTTTTTTGTCTTCCCATAATCACCTAACTGAGCCATCCCTAGCACAGTAAATGTTTGCTCAGTTTGTTGAATGAAAGATTACTGCACACAACTGTTGGGAGTAGGCCACTGGCCAGAAGAAGGGACCCAAAATGCAGGTTCCCAGCCTTTGTAGACTTTACTCTCTGGCCTCACCCAAGTTATCAATGTAAGGGAAGTAAAGAAAATATAGGGCTTTAGGTCACATAATATTCAAGAAGGTCCAGTGTAGAGTACTTGAGTGACAAGTAGAGTAAAAACAAGACCTTTCTTCTAGTAGGACATTTATTACTAGGTTGTTACACAACCTTAGGCAAGCCATTTTCCCCTTCCTGGAACTATTCTCCTATTTATATAATGGGGAACATTGAAACAATTTCTTGGACTCCTTTTAGTGCTAACCCTCTATGATTCTATCCAGCTGCAAGGTACTCAGGAATAGTAATTAATTAGAGGAATGAGTATAAAAACTCCTGGCAGTAAACTGAGTACCATCCTGATCAAGACTGGTAGCACTGAGATTAACAATGTGAACGACTGCCCAAGGCTTCACTTACATTCATTCCGGCGAATAGCAAGAAAGCAGAGTCCTTTTGGAAAAAGTTATAGGGTCATATTATGGGGAAGTAAAAAGTGAAAAGAAAATTTTTCTAAATTATGGGATGCTGTAAAACAGAAAAGCTCAACTAAATTTTCAAATTTATTGATGTCAATTTTAAATTTCAAATTTATGATGAAAAGAAACAAGGAGATATTAAATATCTGAGCAAGGAGAGACCAATGCTGGACCAACTGAGAAACTACAAGGGTCATTAATTTTTATGCTTCATCAAAAGATTACTAGTTGAGGGAAAAAGGACTTTGATCCCTGGAGATAATATTGCACAGGGTTTTGAATATGTCACAGGTTTATCTTCTAGTCCAACCTTCCTCCAAAATATTGGATACAGGTCAATACCAAGTAAGCCTGGGAAGACTCTTTTCTGTTCCAGGGAAGCAACCTCAATGTCTCCATGTCCTGTTCCTGCCCTAAAAAGTGATCCACTGGAGATTCTAATTAAATTTGCTATCTGAAGATGTGGGAGATCTGACTAATTATGCTAGGCTCTAAAAATGGGACAAAGAATTTTATCTGAGTCCTTTGTTAGTCATTAAATTAAATGAACAGTTCAGTAATAAACCCAACAGAGTAAGTCGACCGCGTGAAGTGGAATGCATGCTACATTGGAGAGTTGGACTGAAAAGGTGTCAAACCTATAGGAGGACTGCTGCTGTTGAGTGCTATAATGGACTATTTGAGCAGTCAATGCGCATTGAAAAAGTGCTCACATACTATGCTGTGACACAAGAAGAGAAGTCTGGATTTAAGGCAGAAAGGTTTTAGAGTTGTCAAAGTGAACATGGCAACCTCAAAGCTAACAACTTTGGAACTAAGAAAATATTCGGTTAATTGTGATTTCACGAAGGTTTAACTTTTCTCCTACTAAAAGGGGTCAAGGTCCTATGAGACATTAACCTGGACAGGTCCTAGCAGTACCGTGGGGAATGTGTTTTCCTTGTTGTTTCAATTTGTGCAACAAAAGACTATTCAGGAAAAAAGTACAGTGATGTTAACTTAACAGCAAATTCTGATTTTCACACAGATACTCTGACAATCCATTCCAGGTGCCATTGATCCTCCTGCCAGCCATCACTGCAGCAAAGATGCTGAAAGTAAAACACTGAGTGTCGGAGTCCCTATGTTTGCCACGATTCTAGAGTTTGGGAACCACTAAAAATTAATACCAAAGGCCTCTGTATTCAAGAGGTTTACAATATAGTGAGACAAGAGTACAGAAATGAATGATTTGTGAGTAACACAACACAATTTTGAATCAAGTGGTGATAATCTGATCTACAGTGGGGGATGACATAACTTCAGAGAATGTAGGGAGCCATATAGGTGGGAATTTTCAGGGAAAGATTCATGGAAGTGGTAAATCCTTGGGCTAGATTTTGGTACAAAAGAATCTGAAGCACCCGAGAGGAATGGAGAAAGCAGCTCAGTGTAGGATGGGTAGAGGTACAGGGAAGAAAGTCAGCAGAGAGAGCTGCCTGCATTGAGAAGTCAATTAATGATAATTCAAAACAAAGATGGTGAGAAAAAAAGATAATTCTTTTATAATGTGATATTGCTTTGACCATGGTTATTTTTGTCTCTAGGTTCCAGCTTCATCTGAGCAGAATTAAGAAGCTAAACCTACAATTTTCTACTCCTCAGCATCTTGTCTTTGAGTGCGTGTTTTGTGAACTAAGGTTTTTTTCTTTCATTTTTTTAAATATGTGGGATTTTTCCTTTCTATTTCAGACCAGCTCCTCTGCATGTACAGTGCTAATGGGTGACATTTAAGAATGCTGGTTTTACAGCACAATTATCCTCTCCATGTGTTACTGCTGGCCTCTGCTGCCACTGTTATTGTCAACTGCACTTTCCAACATATTAACCTCATAATATTTAATGATACAGAGCTATTAAATCACTTTACTTTTCTATCTAGCAGAATCAAAGCTGCAAAAAACAGTGTTTTTTCATAAGGCTAGCATTTTGTAATGAATCAACTAAAATACTGAGAGATCAATTTAGAGCAAAAAACCTTAGGGAATGAAATGACACTTTTTATGTCTGTCTCTAAGAGAAAAGCAAAAGGTTTCTTTGGACAGTGCAATTATAAAATGTGTTTCCTTATTTTGGTGTTTTGAAAGTTCTGTAGAGAACTTGTTAATTTCTATCCCAAAGGTTATAATATAAGCAGTTTAGAGTAGAAAGAAGAATTATTAAAACAACAAACGAAACACAAAAGCAAAAGTAGCAATCATATTTTGCATTTATATAATGTGACTTGCTGAGGAGGGGCTGCTGACAGCAGATGAAGGCAACTGTGCACCACTGCTGTACTTAAAAAAAAAAAAGAAAACTGTCATTGAATTATATGAATTTCACTTTGTTAAACTGAGAGATGTACAAAGTTGTCAATGACAGATCACAAAACCCCAAAATGTACATTAAAGTAACACTGCTGATGATGACTTCTATGTATGGCAATCATCAAATTTATGACTGGGTTGTCGTTTAAGATCTATCTTGTTTGGGCCTTCAAGGTGCCAGGCCGGTAGGCTACAAAGCCTAGATGTGAAGGCTTTTGGAAAGAGAGAGGCCACAGTCAAAACTGCAAGTCGGAACCAACCAGATATTTAAATACAGTCTACTACAGGTTGTGGCTGGGGATACCAAACAAAGGTACAGCACAAAGAGTGCTAGCTGATTTGAGAGGGCCACTGGGAACTGTACCAAAAGCACACGGTGACAGGAACAATTTAAATACACAATTCTGGAGACAAACCCACCTCTTAGTTTCTCAAATTAAGGAGAAGAATGCAAAGCTAACATCTATTATCACCATGGTTTCATAAAATAAAATATATTTAACACTACAGTTAGAGGAGGATCATACTCTCAGGAAGGATCCTTGCCAAGGCAGGATAGAGGGTAATCTAATACCGATGTGTGCACTGCAAAGTCCTTCTTTTCCTACATTTTGCTCCAGACAGTAGAAATTAGACCATGAACCAGCACCAGTCTATGGACTTGAGTTTGAGAAAGCTCTGAATTCGAGAACATCCAGAAGTACCGGAATTATGTAGAATAAAATGTTTTATTGTATGTCTATGGCTTCGTCAACAGTTAGGGAATAGCTTAACAAGGCAACTTAAGTAGTGGAAAGAGTAAGGCAGAGGGGCACCTGGGTGGCTCAGTCAAGTATCTGCCTTCAGCTCAGGTCATGATCTCAGGGTCCTGGGATCGAGCCCACGGGGAAGGGGGGCTGCTCATCAGGGTGTCTGCTTCTCCTTCTCCCTCTGCCCCCCATACCGCAAAAGTGTATGCACGCACTCTCTCTCTCAAATAAAATCTTAAAAAAAAAAAGAGTAAGGCAGAGAGGGTTATGGGTATATTCAAGAAAGACCTATTTCATTTCAAATTAAATGTAATCACTGACCCCACTGGTTAATATCCCATAGACTCAGACAGGATTATATATATTAGTGTCACTAATATGTGTGTGTGCATGCATGTGTATTTGTGGATATGTACATTCCTTAATTTCTCTACCATTTTAATCATGTTAATAAATTAACACTCTCCTTTCTTGATACCCTCTCAACATATGCCTTCTATACAGCATCTACTGTAGGAGATTCTATTGTTTTCCTGTCTGTTGTGGGCCCTTCTATAAGACTGAGTCCCTTTGGGAAGGAGCTATGTCTAATTTGTTTTGTATTCCCAATGCACAGCACAGAGCCTGTCACAGGCTCATTAAATATAGGGCTCTCTAAATATTTACTGGATACATAAATAATGATTTAAATAATTTTTATGGTCTTTTCTTAAAATCAAGAGTTAATACTTGCCAGGTACACTGCTGGGCACCAAAAATACAGAAATGATTAAAACATGGTGCCTGAGCTCAAGGGGCTCAGTCTCGCTAATGGGACAGATAAGGAAATCAAATAATACTAACGGTAATACACTAGGCTGAGTTCTACAGCTTTAGAAGGATGGAGGAGGGCCCCCTACTCAGGCTGAGCGCATCAGGGAGAGGTTTCCAGGGGTACCACACGGGATGTGTTTCCTGGGCCTGTTAGTTCCCCAGGTGAAGAGATCTATGAGTGGGAGCTGGCATTGAGATGGCCAGGTGAATGCTATGTGTGCTTATTTAGAGAAGACGAGTTTAAGAATGGGAGAAACATGAGTCAGGACCTGAAGATGGGGAGAGAGTGCTTTTTTGTTTTTTCCCTAGGAACTGCAAAAGGAATGGATTTGAATGAAAGGCAGGCATGTTAGAGGATTAGTCAGGGCAGGGACAAATCAGATGTGTATTACCGAAGGCCCCACATGGGCTATAGTACGGTGAAGAGATGGAAAGTGCAGAGAGCCTGTGGTGGAGACCAGCTGGTAATTCAGATGAGCAATGATTCTAGATCAATCTAGAGTGGAGGAAATAGGGAATGACTGCAGAGGAATTATTCAAGAATTCAAGATATAAGTAATTCAAGAATTCAAGATATATTGATAGAACACTTAGAGATCAACTTAAGGTGATTCAGTAGAAATCTAGGAAAATGTTTTGGTGCGAGAACCATAGAAGTACTAAGTTTACCACATGGCAGTCACTTTTCATGTGTAAGCTCATAATTCCTCATAACAACTCTGTGAGATAAATACTTCTTTTATCCCCGTGTTATGGATAAGAAAACTAAGGCATAGAGAGATCATACAGCCAGTGAGGAGTAGAACCAGAATTAGAACCCAAGCACATGCTCTTAAATACTATTAATGGTCATGATACAGTGGATATAACCACAGACAACAATCTAAAAGTTTGAGATGACAAGTGTGGTTTTTGATATGCCTTAGGGCATTTGAGGATAGATGTCCAGCAGCTTTGTAGATGTGTGAGTCTGGAGTCAGAAAAAGATCTAGCTGCAGATATAGAGATGGGAGACACAAGCACATATTGGGAGCCCCATCTGTGGATGTGGAGGTATTGTATCAGGGACGGCATACAGAATAGAAAGAGAAGGTATCTTTGATGGAATGAACAAACAAGGGATGAAGAGAAGAGATGTCTAAGGAGATGGATGAGAGAAGTTGGAAATTCAAAAAGAGTCATGAGTCTGGAAGTGGGATGTAGAATAATAATAATTATACAGGTTTCACAAAGAAGCAAGCAATAGAGAAAGTGCACAGAAGATATAAGTTGATAAGGACTAAGAAGTTTCCACTGGATTTAGAAACAGAGAATTTTGGGGACCTTGGTGAAAATAATTTCAGTGGAGGGCTGGGGTGAAACTTGGCTGCAGAGCTCCAAAGAGTTAATGGATGAAAGGAAGGGAGAGAGTGTAGACAATTCTTCTAGCTGGGAAGGAGAGTTTTAAGGATTATTTTTTATATAATGGGATGATGGCTGTGGTATAGTAAAAACAAAAGGAACTGGGTTCAAATGTCAGCTCTGTCAGCTATTAGTTTCATCAGTAAAGTAGTGATAAAAAATACCTACTTTGCAGATTTATTGTGAGGATTAGTGATTACATTTGCAAAATACCTAACAAAGTTGGTATTTAGTAAATGAGAGCTATAGCCCTATTAAAAATGTGAAAAGTCTGAAGACCTCTAAATCCCCTGAATAATTTACTGAGTTATCTGTCGTAGGGTAGGAAAATCATCTAAATTTTTAAGCATGTTTTTTGTTATTTTTGTCTGAATACTTGATGTCATAAGGACATAATCTTAGTTTTGTGTTGCTATATGAATTATTTAACTGTTAAGTGGGAATTTTAACAGCATTATTGAGATATAATTCACATACCATAAATTCACCCATTTAAAGTACATCGTTCAGTAGCATTTGGCATATTAACAGAGCTGTGCAACCATCATTACAAGCTAATTTTAAGACATTTTATAAAAACAAACAAACAAAACATTTTATAACCCCCAAAAGGAATCCCATACCCCTATCAGTCACTCTCAGTTCCTGCCACCTCCCTATCCGCCTCTCGGAAAGCACTAATCTACTTTCTATTGTATAGGTGTGCCTGCTGTGGTCACTTTATATAAATGGAATCATACAGTATGTGCTCCTTTATGATTGGCTTTTTTCATTTTACATGTTTTCACGGTTCATACACGCTGTAGCATATGTCACTACTTTATTCCTTTTCCTGGTTGAATAATATTACATTGTATGGATACATGTGATTTATCCATTTGGACTGTTTCCACCTTCTGGTTATTATGAATAATGCTGCTACGAACATTGTATACAAGTTTTGTGTGGCCATATGTTTTCATTTCTCTTGGGTTTACACCTAGCAGTGGAACTGTTGAGTCTGAATGGTGGATTCTTTAATTTTTACTAATAGAACTTGAACATGTTTATTATAAATAATGAAAACAATTTAAAATTGTATGAAATAAAAGATAACACATTTCTTTCCTTGTTCTAATCACACTTCCCTAAGGTAAATACCGTTATCCTGAAGTTACAGTTCTATTTCCTTCCAGGCTTGGTCTATGTATGTAATATTTCTGAGCATGAAACATTCTGGAAGATTGTGTTAACATTACAAGCTGGCATGGGAGGAAAAAGCAGTGACTCCTGATCAAAGTCCTATACTTGCCACAAACTATGTGTATGACTCTGAGACCTTGGGTAAGTCTCTTAATTTTGCTGAACTTACTTTCTCAAAAAACCTTAAGTATTTGGATGCAGTCATCTCTAACCCTGTTCAATAAAGCATTCTATGGTTTAATGATACTGAGTGCCCCGAGGATATACTATTAGCTTTGGGCTTATTTGCAATACGTGTTGCCTTCAATTTCTTTTTCTTTAGAGTTGGTAGAGTGAACATTAGAGGAAGAGAATGGCAACTACCCTCACCTTGCCAAGAACTGACATTTATTTAGCATGCTAAGCAAATGTTCAGAGTGACTGGTGCTGAAAATAAAGTCCTTTTGCAAGTCTTAATCTGTTCCTTTTCCATCTTCTACGTTTGTTTAATTGATTTTTGTTTTATTACCTTTCACAAGGTCAATCAGAGTTGCTGAGAGGTTTGCTTACTATGGACCTTGATCCCATTTCTGAAAGTCTAGCAGTGCACATTTCAATGATCCAACCCCTCTAAGACATGTTTGAGGAATTCACATATGATGTGACTTCTCAAGAGCATCTGGAATTGACATATGTAGAGTACAAATGAAACAGACTTTAACAAAAAGTAGACATTACCTTGTGCAGGGTGCAAGAGAAAATCTGTTTCTGTGGCCTAACTCAGAAATCTCAGAAAAAAAATGCATGTATCACCTTCTCCTAAGAGAATAAAGGTGAAATATGATCCAGAGAGAAGGATTCTTCTCTAACTACCAACTTTTCCATACAATGCCTTCAGGCTGGAGAAGAGCTTTCACTAAATGTAAATTCCCCCTTTGATAAGTAAGTCACTGTTCTAGGTGGGCACCCACCACTTGTCATTCTACTCAATGTCTACGAAGTTCTCATATGCCACATGGACAACATACAACATGGTTCTTACCCATAAGGAGGTGACAGAGGGACATCTTGTTTTCATGTTACACAGAGTTATTACTAAAGGAAAATTTGTGAATTGACTTGGACTGTTCTTGAGGTTCATTATTCCCCTGGCCATTATGGGATGGAAGTACATAAAGAAGAATGAAAGATCATTTGCAAGGTCCTTTTTATAGCTGACTTTGGGCCTAACAAGAAGAAAGGAAGGGTCTGAAGACTCCAACAACTTGAGAGGGCAGCTGTGGGGTTAGAAAGAGGCTGAGTCTTGAGCACATATGGATTTCCACTTTGTTGACCAGGGAAACAGAGGGGACCCCTTGATACTCCATGAGAGAGGTCTCATTGAGGGGTGTATCAAGGGCACGGGATACACTAAAAGATAGTTTAGAGAAAAGGGAGGAAAGAAACCAATGCTATATGCTTAGATGAGGACTCAGGAAAGACAGCTAGTAATGTGGAGTTGTGATTTACAGGTCTTTGACCAGAAGTTTAAGGAAGCCTTGACCAATTAGATGTCAGCAGGTGCGTGAAGCATCACTGGACAAGGCATCCACCTCTTCCCCACTGCCCCGATTTCCCACAGTCACTATTCCCATCCCTCCTGTTATAATTTTTTTCTAACTTTGGGGTTTTAAAAAGTAGATCATCTGCTGAAAAAGATGTGATGCTCCAGAAACTGAATATTAATGCTCCTCAACCAAGAAAAGTCTGTCTTTTTTGTTTCTCTGCTGGGGAGAGTCTCGATTAGAGGCTGTTTCTATGGGCCACAAGGATCCCAGAAGAAAACTCCAATATGCAAATCAGGGCAGGGAATCTGGCTGGGACAGGAAACAAGCTGCTATGGAAGATAGGAGCAGAAACATGGATGGGAACTGTCCCTGCCAAACACTACCAAGCTTCTCCAAGTCTGGCCTGGGCAGAAAGTGCCAATGTGGACCACAGTGGAAACAGAGATATACATCTGAAATAACATCATTTTAGGGGGTAGAGACAGAGACAAAGGTGAGAAGACTAAATTTGTTTTAAGTGAAGAGTGTCCTAATGGGAAACAATGGGAAAAGGCTGTATTGCAAAACTAAGGAAATGGCTGTCCAGGACAACTTAGCAGTCACCAAAAGACTGTGCAAAGAAGGGAAGGAGAGTCTCAGAATTCTGGCACTTGTACTGATGGGAATCTGGTCAGACTTTTTTTTTACTCACAGCCCCTTCCAATGCAGCCTAAGGCCTACTTACAAGGAACATAGATTCCAGTGATAGCAAGACAGTAAGAACTCATCAAGTAACCTATCATATGGAAATGGGGAGAGCTGGAAGGAAATTTGGACTGTCACTTGACCTTCAGATTTCACTTGAAAAAGGTCTGAATGCCTGAAAACCTATGAATACAAACCTGTATCTGTGATAACTAGGAGACATCAGAATGGCTCCAAAATAAATAAGGCCCAAGGCAAAGTAAAATTCACATATATTTGAAAAATGCAATCCAAAATAAATTTCTAGGCTTTTGTTGTTGTTGTTGTTGTTAAGCATTATTAGTGGCTGTCAATTATACCCACAAAGAAACCCTCTGGGCCCAGTGGTCCCTAAATCTCCTGAGAGTAGGGTGTGACTATGTCTGGATTGTCTATCCCCAGAAGTACCAACCGTATAATAGGCATTTAATACATATTTGTAGTTTGAGTGACATTTTCCTCATCTGGGACCTATAAAGATTGGACAGGATGAGATCCTTGTAATTATGCCAAAGGCATAAGGAAGGAAGGAGAACATTAGAATGAATCTGAGAGAGACAGAAATATCAAAGAGAAATAAGATTTTCATTTCTTATCCCCATCCCTATCCTCAGTCTAGGCCAATCCCTTCTGTTGGTCAGGTTGTTCAGGAAAACACTTGGAAGTGGCAAGGAGCAAGGAGCTGTTTATCATGTCACATTTGGGCCCTGGAACATTTTGTCCTTTCTCCAAAAGAAGGGGAGACTTTTTAAAATTTGGACAAAGGCTCTGGCTTGATTAGAGAGGCTCAGTATATCCTCCCCTTTTTAAAGCAAACCATAAAATTCCTCTTTACCCTTGAATGTATTCATTTTCTCTGGAGGAAAGTGATTTTAGGTTTTAGTATTCAATTTGGAACACACATCCCTGCTGACTTAAAATACACTGTTCAAGAGATCCTTTAAACTTCACATGAGCTTAAGGTCTACAAAACTGAATTAAAGAGTTGAACTGGAAGATTTACTTTCTCTGCTCTGAGAGGTAAATTTTGGTCCCTTAATCAAAACAAAATTCTGCATTCTAAAATGCTTATATCTCTATATAAATATAAGTAGTCTTGCACAGCCCCTCCTCCCATACTGTCAATCCTAAAATTCATCTCCCTTTATAACTCACACGATTCACCATCAGTCTTCGAATGAAAACAGCCTTTTAAGAAGAATTCATTCCCCCTTCAGCCTCAGATATCTATTTAGGGTCACAAAGTATGTCTATGTGTTTAATACACACACACACGTAACGATAGTAATGCTAATGGGGCTCTTCATATTTATCAGGCTTTGCTTTTAGCACTTTACATGTAACTTCATTAAATCCTTATAGCAACTCCATGAGAATACTACAATTATTGTTATTACACAGATGAGGGTACATAAGCTCACAGTAGTTGTCATTTACTCCAGTTTGCACAACCAGGGAGTTGAGGAGGCAGGATGCAAACCCTACCACTCTGATTTGACAGTCCACATTCTTAACCATATACTCATCTACTTATCGACTTATCTATTGAAATTTGACTGTATTTAATGAGGTTTACTTTTTTCTCAAACAGAATCTACTGAAATCTGACTATATTAAATGAGGTGTACTTTTTTCTCAAACAGAATTTAACCCTTGAGGAATGTTATGTGTGATGAGAACAACATGCAACAAATATTTATTGAGTACATTTCTAAGCCTTGATTTTGGTGCCAGCCTGCTTAGATTCAAATCCTAACTGTGTGACCTTAGGTCACTCAATCTCTCTAGATCAAGTTTCTTCACTTGCAAAATGGGGATTTAGTAACACATGCCTTCCAGGATTGCTGTGGGGCTTAATGAGCTAATATGTATAAAGTGCATCCTGGCGGGTAGTAAGATTATATAAATAATTGTGATTGTTTTCTTCATTATCATCATCACCATATTACTATTGTACTACATGCCAGGAACCATTTTGGCACAGGGAATACAAGAGCAAACGAGACAAGCAAAAAGTCTTGTCTAATAAAATTAATATTCTAAGTATATAAATCCCGATGTGCTCAATTTCAACTATCTCATCCCATTGTTTCCATTTGTTAAAATATGTACCATAATTTTTCTATAGAATTGGAATAATCACACCTACCTCATAGGTTGTTATGAAGATAAAATGAGTTAGTACATAAAAGTTTGGAACAGTGCCTAGAACATAAAAGCACTCACTACATGTTAGTGGTTTTAATTAACATCTATGCTGTGGGTGTTATGGCTTAATGTTACTGTCTTGATTCTTTCTGAGTTCCTATAATCTGTTGCTATAGTGATTTTGCATAGCATTTTCTCACAGCTACTTTCCCTCCAGAGAGGACTGCTTTTGAAATTATGCTTATTCTTCAATCTCTTATTGCTACTCAATAATATAATGGTTACTGGGCGCCTGGGTGGCTCAGTTGGTTAAGCGACTGCCTTCGGCTCAGGTCATGATCCTGGAGTCCCTGGATCGAGTCCCGCATCGGGCTCCCTGCTCGGCAGGGAGTCTGCTTCTCCCTCTGACCCTCCCCCCTCTCATGTGCTCTCTCTCATTCTCTCTCTCTCAAATAAATAAATAAAATCTTTAAAAAAAAAAATAATATAATGGTTACTAAAGATTGCTCCCAAAACACAAAAAATATACTAAAACCAAGGGGAAATATTCATAACATTTCACAGAAATAATCAGGCTTTTTTTCTTTTAAGCAAATTAGGTTGTTTCATGACAGAGTTATTTGAATACCACAGAATGGGAATTTTGGAATCAGACAGATCTGGGCTCATTTTCCAGCTCTTCCGAGCCTCCTACTCTCAACCAACCGGCTGTGTCATGAAGGGTAAATGAGAGCTTTTGGAGTAGGGTGAGCTCTCTGCCTTCCTTCCTCCTTTACACTTACAATGTAATTTCAAATGGGCTGTATAAAATGTTTTTTGAATTCTTAATGAAAGAACATCTCCCTAATTAAAAAAAAAAAGAGTGAAGGGCAACAATAAATGGGATATGTGTTTTTAAAAGTATCTATACACAGAATGCTTTAATGTCAAAGCAAGGGGTGCTTTTTCTCATTGTGAACCCTTGCATATACATCACTTTGTGGAAAGAAGCTATAAAACGTAATGTGGCAAGAGTAGCGTCTGTGACTTTGTGGGAGTCAATTAATCTCTCCTTATTTTCCTTAATTCAAATGGGCTTAGTGATCACCTACTTCAAAAAGGCAGTGAAAGCCTTTGAAGAAACTGCTGCGTAAACAGGGGAGGGGCTGTAGCTTATGAGCCATGTCCCAGAGGGTTTTCTCTCCAGGTTTTAATTAAAAATGAAATTAAGAATTCTTTAAGATTTTATCAGCCTTTTAAGGACGTAAGAAGATCAATGATTTGTTAAGTGGCTTTCCTTTTTTCTAATGGTGCTATTTCCCAGATTAAATTGTGTGAACGGGGCTTAAATTCCTTTTCAGGCTCCACAGAGTGGAGGGCGGGGATGCGGAGGACTGAGAGGGAAGACATGGTGCGCACGCGCAGAGAGAGTAAGGCTCGCAGAGAGAGTAAGGCTCCGCGGGAGCGGTAGCTTGGGAGTGGGTGTGTCTTGATTACAGTCCGGTCCTCTCCGCGTGCTAGATCAAAACCCATACTTTTCAAGGTTGTTGGGATTCTTATAAGCAATAAGGTATATTTGTAAAGTGTCTAGTTACTAATCTGTGTTCCAGAGAGTCGCTGTTATTTTGTCTACATTCCTAAAAAGGCACATGCGGGAGAGACTGGAACAAAAGTAGATAAAAAAGAGAATTATCTCATAGGAGTGTGAAGTCACATACGGTTTAAGAAATATACCACATTTTACCGGGTGCCTAAACATGTATTAATAAAAGGAGAAATATGTGACTTTGCCCATGGTGACAAGGAGGGCTGCTGCTAAGAATGACGGAATCAGCATCGACAGCTTTCTTATGGTCTCGGGATTTACCTAGGCTGACAAATATTTTTCATCTGATTTGTGATAGCACTAAAAATAAATATACATGAGCTCAAGGCTTTAAAGTAGAATGAGCATATGGAAACAATTAATAATGACTAATGTGGAGAGTGCCTAGATGAAAATTCATTTGCTCCATTTCCCTTGATCCTCACAATAATCCTAGGAGGAGAAAAGCACAGATAGGATTATTTCCCCCCTTTTCTGATGAGTGAGTCGAGGCTCTGAGAAAGACGAAGGGGTTAGCTAAATCCAAGTGCTTAGTATGGTCAAAGGAAGACCTCAAACCTAGACAGTCTGGACATAATACCCAGCTCCTCAATGATGTCAGGTTGCCACTACCTCAAAGAAGACTTTCTAGCACTGCCTTCTATTGAGTTTCCTTCTATAGAGTTTTATGTTTAAATACATTTATTGTGGAAAAAAATACATTTACTGTGGACAAGAGTACTGAGAGGAGGTGATATAATCAGCTCGTGAATAATCCAAGCCAGAAAATTCTTGTCCTTGAAACAATCACTAAGTACCACCCATTTCATTTGATAAATAATTCTGAATCCATTTATGTCTATCTCTGCAGCTTCAGTTCAGTTCTTCATGATTTCAGCTGTAGTGGATTTGCTACTAGTCTCTCTGCCTTTAAACTCTTTCTACACAGCTGAGTGATCTTTCTAAAAACACAAATCAAATTACGTCTTCTCTCACCTTGAAACCTCTTCAATAGCTCCTCACTGCTTGCAGGATAAATTCCAAAATCTTCTGCTTGGCAAGTAAGGTCCTCTAAGATCTGCAGCAGCCTGCGACTCCAACTTCATTACCCACCCAATAACTCTTAGCCACACAGAAATGCTGTGATTCCGAGTGTACTATGCTTTCACACACTGTGGGGATTAACTCTGAGCTACACTTCTTTGACTTCGAACACATTTCTTCCCTCACTGACTGAAGAGGTCAATGTCTTTCTGAAAACTTTAAGAAAAACAGAAGCAGAGTTAGATGATTCTTCCCCTGCTTACCTTTAGAGACTCACATGTACTTCTATTACAGCATTATTATGTCTAGAAGTTATATCTGATTTTGGATTTACAGACTTTGAGACAGTTAAAACATTAAAGGCCCACATACATTTGCTATTGTTTTGCAAGGAGAGAGAGAGCTTGCCAAAGATAGGCCACCGTTACATATGGCTGAGGTCTTGTGAGATAAAGATCTTGCTCTATGTTCCAAGGCTGGGGATGGTTTGAGGCCACCAGCTTCATGACTTCTACAAAAGGAATGAATTATACATGAATTCCAAGCTCTGTAGAGAGTAGTTAGAAGCTAGACTAGCAAATGGACCTATGAAAAGGTAATGGTAAGTTTCCCATAAATAACTTCTTACAGGGGGGGCCTGGGTGGCTCAGTCATTAAGCATCTGTCTTCAGCTCAGGTCATGATCCCAGGGTCCCAGGATTGAGCCCAGCATCGGGGTCCCTGCTCAGCAGGAAGCCTGCTTCTCCCTCTCCCACTCCCCCTGCTTGTGTTCCCTCTCTCGCTGTGTCTCTCTCTGTCAAATAAATAAAAAAAACTTAAAAAAAAATAACTTACAAATATTAGGAATTGATGAAACAAGGTGTGAGTGGAGAACATTCCTGTGTAAATGCTCACCTTCTGCAGAAGGGACAGTCTAAGATCAGGCTTGCTTCTATTGCTACCTTATACTAGTTGGTTTCAGTTGCCTTGAGATTAGGTACTAGAGAAATGGAGAGCTTTTAGCATATATACGTCACAATGCGCAGTAATGACTTCTTCATTTACATGTCTTTGAACTGTTTAAGGGAAAGGATGGATGGTATCTTATTCACCTTTGAATCCCCAGCATCCAGGATAATGCCTGGAACCTAGAAGAAATCCCATGAATATATACTCTGCAATGAGTAAAGATGTTTTTTGATCATATAATGCCTCAAAGGCCATTTCCTGCCCCAAATCTGCCAACATACTTTAGTCTTCATCTGGTTTATCTCAGTCTCTGTTTATCAACTACCAAATAACAATTAGGACCACCTATGTAAAAGGACGAATGAAAACATGCCATACGTGTTGAGAAAAGAGACAAAAATATTATTCTCCTTGCCCTAGGAATATCAAAAGCTGAAAAGCTTACCATTCTCCCAAAGTAGAAAAACCAATTACAACATCAAAAACATTTTTTTTTTTTAAGAGAAAGATGTACTGGATAAGCAGAAGCCCCACAGCAATCCCATTTGTGTTTCATAGAGCTCCAAATTTTAGTTTGATTCCAGGCTCTGCCCATTTCTTGCTTTTGCAAGTTCTGAAAAGTCAATTACTCTAAATATAATCTGCAGCCTTAGGAGCTGACACTTTGCCAAGTAATTTAAAGAGCTTTCCTAAGAAAAACTTTCAACTCTGTTTTCTTCTAGATGATGTAACAGAACTAATTGTGTATACAATTAATTCACTCCTGGATGTTTGCTATCAAATCAAAGTGCTGAAAATTTGGGTATTCTGACTGAAAGGCACAGAATAGAGACGATTGGCTCTCCTTGCTTCTGCTGACTGGCTTCCATTCCTCTGAATGCTGATTAGGGATTAAGCTGGTGCACATGTAAAGGTGGTTTCACATGCTAACTTTCACAGAGCTAGTTTATATTCTAATCTGAGACAGTAACTGTCCTATCAGTAGGTGCATGCTTCTGAAATAGACGGGAAAATTCTCTAGTGCCCTAAATATATATATAAATATATATATACACACACACACACATATAAATATATATTTATATATTATTATATATAATACCATATGTATTATATAATATATATAATCACATATTGCAACTTAAAGGTGAGGCATTTTTGGGCGCCTGGGTGGCTCAGTTGGTTAAGCGACTGCCTTCGGCTCAGGTCATGATCCTGGAGTCCCGGGATCGAGTCCCGCATCGGGCTCCCTGCTCGGCAGGGGGTCTGCTTCTCCCTCTGCCCTCTTCCCTCTCGTGCTCTCTGTCTCTCATTCTCTCTCTCTCAAATAAATAAATAAAATCTTAAAAAAAAAAAAGGTGAGGCATTTTTTCAACACTTTTGATGGGCTTTTTTAGTTTATACCTTTGTAAAAAGTTTCCCTAGTATGGTACCTTGCACTTTATCAGTGCTTGATAAATCTTGGTTGGATGAAATGAAAGATATATTCTTGTAATATCCTGTTGAGGGCAGAAGATCCCCAATATTTGTATTTTATTATAAGTAGAAGTACGCATTACACTCATGAAGACAGTGACTTGAGTTCTTCATCATTACAGAGTTGAATAAGGGCTTGTCCATCTAATTCTAAGTTTTCAGGTACCTCTGAGGTTCTATAGATTATTTAAGGTCACAGTGGAAAAAGCAAGTGATGGTTTTATAAATGGAACTAGAACCCTTGAACTTTACCCCTGAATTGTCTATCAGCTGCATTTCCAGAAACATCTGCTCAGAGTGGTATTTTCCATTGCAGAGGAAGTAAATAATCTCTGAAAGGAATTACTCAGTTTTCATGAAAAACGGACAGTTACCTAATGAAATGATAATGTACTGACTACTGAGATAATTTAAGGTGAAAGTGCAGTACAAGAAGTGAGCTCTAGTCTGCTGTTCTTTGTTTCAATGTACAGATTCATTCACTCCTAGGGTAATTTTAGGTACCCATAAGACCTGAGTAAAGCACAGCTTTAGCCATCATGTGTTCCTGAAAAAGGATCTGTCTGCTTGTCTGCAGATCTTATTTCCATGTTTATTTAGTTACTCAAGAATTTTGAGCTGCTGTTGTGCCAGAGACTATGCTAAGTGTTAGGGGTTTAGCAGTGCACAGAGCAGACACAATTCCACCTGGTGAGCTTACAGCATCCAGTGTGAGACAGGAGTTTGGTTTTAAAAATCATATAAATAAATATATAATTATAAATTGCTTGAGTCTTACGGAAAAAAAAAAAAAGAGCAAGAGACAATACAATAGGGGACAAGATTTTCTTTCAGGGAGCTTCTCTGAGGAAGTGCAATTTAAGCTTCCATCTAAGATGACCAGAAGTTAACCAGGCAAAGTGTAGTAAGAGCTTTTCAGTTTGGGGAAAGAGCATGTGTGAAGCATTTGAAATAGGTAGAGGTTTAGTGCATTTTGTGAATGTGAATAGTGTGATCAGCAAAGGGAGGAGTGAAATGAGGTGTTTAAGAGGCAGGCAGGGGCTAGGTCATGCATAGCTTGGATGCTATATTAGTGACTTTGCATTTTATACTAATGCAAAAGAGGAGAAAGAGATGTGATCTGTATTTTTAACAGATCACCTTGGCTGCACTGAGAATAAATCAGGAGGACAACAATGGAAGTGGTGAGACCAATTAGGAGGCTATTGTAGGTGGGAGATAAGGGAGGCTTGGGTTCAAGTGCTAAAAATAGAAGTAGAGGGGAATAAATAGATTGGAGATACATTTTGGAGGTAGAATCAATAGGACTTGAAGACAGACTGAATGATGGGTGTGAGGGAGAACAGGTGTTAGGTATGATTCTCAAGTTTTGGCTTGAGGAATGAGGTAGATGAATGTGCCATTTACTGAGCTGGGAAAGTGTGGAAGGGGAGAAAAGTGGGGTGAAATCAAGAACTTCAGTATCAGTGTATTGGTGACAATGTCACTAAAATGTGTGTACATATGTGTATGCATATGTGTATATGTGGCTTTTTTTTTGAAATGAGGGATAAAATAGGAAAAAAAAAAAAAAAAGAAGGGGACAGAATTAGACTAGAAAATAGAATTCCCAATTGGGTGATGGAGGGTGAGAGTTGGAGACTGGGGCATATCAGGATTGCTGAAGGTGTGTAATCTGAAACAGACATATTCAACATTATACCATATATTTTTTTTTAATTTGGGAAAAACAACAACAACAAAAAAGAAACCCCATGGTCTTCATAATACAAATTACAGAAAGTAAACTGCAAAAGAATTGTATCTGGTAGATCCACATAAGAGGTAGATTCTACCACTGCTTATTGGTGAGTTTTAAGAGAGAGATGCATCAAAATCTCCAGCAGGATGCAAGAAATGTGACTTTTAGGTTCATTAAAAAAAGAGCATGGGTTATTGACACTGAGCCTGAAGGGAGATGAGAAGGTAGGATAAAAATAGAGAAAGGAGAGAAAAAATGAAATGAGTGGAGAATTTTTCCAGCAAGCAAAGACGTCTCCGCCATCATGCCTATGCTGGTCCTCTGGGTTTGAATCCCAGCCCTGCCACTTACTAGTGGATGATCTGGGGCCTGTCAGGTAACTGCTAAGCCTCAATTTCCTTACTTGTAAAATGAAGATATCGATAACATCTACTTCATAAGGTGACTGTCAGGGTTACAAGATATTCATAAAAAGTACTTAACAAAATGCCTGGCACAGAGGAGAGCTCAGTAAGTGTTAGCTGACTTTGCATAGCTGATTATAGATGCCTAAATACCAGGAAGTCATTATTGTAGGTGTGTGTGCACCTTCTGCTTCCCTATGGCTATGGTAATTTTGCCATCTTGGCTTCAAAATTGAATAGTCTGCTGTATCAAGAAGTAGCTTTTATTATTTGTTAAAAATATAAAAAAATTAATTAATATTTATGAAGCATTCTAAAATGCTATTAGGCTTTAATTGTTGCAAATTAGTGAAAATGCTCCAGCTGATTACATGGCCAAAAATATGTTTTCTCATGTATTTCTAGAAATGTTATGTATAATTAAAATTTGTTATTTAACTCCTCTAGAAAGGCCAATAATTGACTTTTAATTATTTCTTTGAAAATATAAAAGAAAAACAGAGATGATGTTCTAAGGAGACCCTTTTGATATATCCATTTTCACCTTGAATCATTTTAAAATCTATATTTTCTTGACCTTAACAGTATTATGGAAACATATGAAGGTATTCTATCTGAAAACATAATCAGATAAGCACCTCATTATATGTAGGAACATCATGATTGAGATCTCCTGATTTAAACGGAACTGGAACTACCTTTTGGAACACTAGATTCTCCTTTTATTGCTCTCCCCTCTCTCTGACTTTTGCTATTGTGTAAAGATGAGGTTTTATTATTTAGCATACATATACTTCAGAATACTGACACAGAATCATATCCAACCTTTAGTCTTAGAATGATTTGTTTACAGAGTTGTGGAAAGACTCAAAACATTCTAAGTCAAATCTGAACTTGGCATTTATTGGCAATATCATACCGAGGGCAATGCCTTAACTTCTTTGAAGCCTCATTTTCTTATATAAAATGGGAGTAACTAAATAAAGAGAACATGGTAAAAACCTACTGTGATAACATACCATAAAGGTTAAAATTCTTTGTGGTTAGATAGAACCAGCTAATGATGTAGTTTGGGGCAAGTTGTTTAATACCTTAAGGAGTCAACTAAATAGTGGTATTAATTTAATATTTTGATTAAAATATTAAATGGCAATAATAGTACCTACTTCTTAGGCTATCTTATACCTGCAGAATAGTAGTGATTATTAAATATTATTCAAAAATGTACTGAGTACATGCTCTTTTATCCTTCTGTACGAGGGAAATAGTGCTAATTAAATTCCAAGATTAATTCTTCTGGAAAAATATAATTAATACCTTATTAAAAATGCATGGGAACCAAGAACATTTGGAAAATCATGTGATCATGTCCGAGTGCTCTGTGATCACACTAGGAAGAAAAAACAAAAAGGCAATGTTCTTAATTTCTCCCATTGCACCAAAGAAGCAGAACATCTCTCCACTGAGGAAGATGTCAAGTACAAGAGAAGTGAGCAGAGGTGGATTCTACCCATTCAGCCTTGTGGAAGCACATGCAATTTGAGAAGACGAAGCGAGGAAGCTCATGCAGTACCTGGTCATCTCAGAGTCAGGGAGCAGGCCTAGGTGGTAGTGGGGGTAGGGAGCTGAGAGAAGGAAGCTTTTGTCACACTCAACAGGGGAATAGTGCCTGGGAGAAGCAGGCTTATCACACAGTTTGTTCACAGTGCTGTAAACAGGTTCCGGAGGCCTGGTGACACAAGAGGAAGAGAGAGAGATGCACGGTTAGCAAACACACCCAACAGCTGTGCAACTAGCCGCATTTCACCATATGCAAAAGTAAACACCCAAAACAATGTCTTAGGATTTGTGAGGCTTGAAGAAAAAGTCTTTTTAAGAAATACTACCTCTGGGTAGAAATGAGAACTTTGGCTGATATTGGGCATGGTGAAAATTCAGATGCCTGATACCTCAGTGGAGTCATAGTCAACTTACAAATGCCATACCTTTTGGATAGTGTTGCCTTAAGTGCCAAACTTTGGGATCCTCTGACATGGCTCCTTTTTCAACTTTAGTCTCATCTTAAATGTCAACTTTACAGAGACCTTCCTGACCCCTTTAGCCAGGCCATCCTGTTATTTTTCACAGCACCCCGTCCATACTTCATAATATTTTTTCTGAGCATGAAATCATCTTGTTTGTTTTGTTTAATTTATAATTACCACTCTCACTACACCATAAATTTTCTGAGGACAGAAACTACATTTATTTTGTTAACCACTTAGAGTCAGTCCACATCCCATAAATATTTGTTGTATTCACATGTGAATGAATAAATTGACAAAACTTCACACATTTATGTCACAATTTTTTGAGAGTGTTGGCCTTACCGAGAAGTCTAATTGCTTATATGATCTCAGTGATTCCCCTCTATATTTATTTATAAATTGCCACCCAACAATTAGTTTCAGAGAGTTTTCTACCAAGAGGATAATCACTTTAGTAAAATTTCTATTAAATGAATTAATCTAGAGATACTAAAACATTATCTAAAACAGCAACATCTTTTAGTTGTTACAAACATGCCTACTAAATTTCAGTTATAACTTTTGCCAAACATCTTTTAGTTGTTACAAACATGCCTAGTAAATTTCAGTTATAACTTTTGCCAAACATCTTTTAGTTGTTACAAACATGCCTAGTAAATTTCAGTTATAACTTTTGCCAAACACACATGTACTACAAAGTCCTTGGTTATTTAAAAAAAAAAAAAAATCTCACAACTCTGTACCCACTCTTTTAACACATGGTCTGAAATTGCTACCAGTATCTTCCATTTAAGGTAAGAATTGAAAGATCCAAATTCAAATGGAAGAACTATCTGGCAGTCTGGGTGGGAGGGTAAGGAGCAGGTCAGGAAATAGGGCAATGTCCACAAGGCCAGACCCAGGTGTGGGAGAGACCACCCCTTGGGTCCAGCAGACATCAGGGGCAGCAAGTGGTGGCCATATCCCTGAGCAAAGATACAGGAAATATAGGTGGTGAGCTCAGTGAAGGCATAGTTCCATGTTTCTGTAGCTCCCAAAGTGGTCCCCAGTGTTGCTCAGTCAACGCTTCTTGAACAGAGCAGGGGAGAAAAGAGGATAAGCAAAGCATTAAAAACAAACTTTGCCGGGCACCTGGGTGGCTCAGTTGGTTAGGCAACTGCCTTCGGCTCAGGTCATGATCCTGGAGTCCCAGGATCGAGTCCCGCATCAGGCTCCCTGCTCGGCAGGGAGTCTGCTTCTCCCTCTGACCCTCCACCCTCTCATGCTGTCTCTCTGTCATTCTCTCTCTCTCAATAAATAAGTATCTTTAAAAAAAAAAAAAACAAACTTTACCTAATTTATAGTATTACTGTGGGCCAGTCATGGCTTACACACTATCTAGAGAATTAGTTTCTTCCCTAACACAAAGCCTTCCATAACATAGCAAAAGATGCCTTGATCTGTTTGCTTTCTACAACACAGTAGAGGGGCTGAGGAGTGGACAGGAGGAATCCAGAGGCTTATTTCGTCATCCAAATAACTAGCTCAGTGGTAAGATGAGGTGCTTTATAATAGAGTTGGCTTGTTCTATCCCAGTGGCTAATAAAATAACATTGACGAGAAGATTTTTAAAGTTTCTTCAATGA
>NC_138379.1:55680871-55694188 GCF_054177405.1 Leptonychotes weddellii
CTCTCTCTCTCTGTCAAATAAATAAAATCTTTAAAAAAAAAAAAGTGTTTTTATCAGTTTTTTTTAAGAAATTCACACTGTGTGAAGTGATGTAAGGGAAAGATGCTTTCAGTTATCCACTGAAATACATCCTTTAAAACTGTCAGATTTGATACTGTTCTTGATTTTTTTGGGGGGGGTCTGTTTTTGCTTTGTTAATATACTCAGCTTTAGGAAGATTGATGTGTATTTCCATGGTTTTGGAGACAGAAAGACCCATGATGCCAATCTGATAAAGAAAATTGGCTTGGGAGATCACCGTTTTGTCTGCACTGAAAACGGGGTTATCCACACAAAAACTCAGCTTGAAAAGGGCTTTGTATTAATGAGATACATAACTATCAATTAAATAAGATATGAGGAGGAATGTATGAGCTCTATGGGAATTTTTCTGCATAAGTGATCACAGGAGGACCTAATATTATTTTCCATATTTTCTGCTCTATGATTGAGCTGCTGTGGCAGAAATGGCCAGAGATGGATTGCTTCCCAAACATCCATTTACTCCTTTTTTTCTTATTAAGAGGAAGTCAGTTTTCCACTAGTCACTTTTCCTGTAGTAAAACTTTATTTCTCAATCTCCCTTGTAGAACTTTATTTCTCAGTCTCCCTTGTAGGTAGATGTGGCCCACTGAAAATGTTCAGCCCAATGTAACTGGAGCACAAAGGTTTTGTGGGACTCCTCTGATGGCTGCTTAAAGGGGAGCTGACTCAGCTAGGACCCCTGTGATTTTGCTCTTTCCCATTTCCTCCCTTTGCTTACCTGGAACCTGGATATAATGGCTGGAGCTTCAATGGTCATCTTGGACCATGAAGCAACCTTGAGAATACAAAGAAACAATACAGATAGGGGACCATAATGGTCACTGTGTCACTGATGATAAGGAGTGAAACTACGCCACTTCTGAACTTTCTACCTCTGGATTTCTTTTATGAGAGATAAAGTATGTTTATGCTAGTGTCATTTTTTTTTTTTTTGTAAATGAGACTTAATATTAACAGATAGACTCCTGCAAAATGTAAGACTGATAATCGAATACAAAGAAATAACTACAGATAGGGGCTACCAAAAGGGGCTAATACATTTAATTATGTTAGAGGTCCATCTGACACATTTTGTATACACAGAAAAATATAAAGAACACTATTGTCTGGCTTTGTTGAGAGCCTGTGACTGTTCATAGAGAACTCACTGCATCTTTATTAAAAATATTATATATAAAAAATGGTAACTGATTTAAACTGCCAGCACAGGGCTTAAGAATAAGGGAACTGATGACTTCTTTTAGGTCATAAAATATTCTCATGATGATGTCATTTCAGTTAACATCATGCTTTCTGCCTAGGAGGGCTGATTTAATTTTCTCAGGCTGCTGTTGATTTCACAGACCAAGAAAATGATGTTATCAATTTTCTCCTAGTCCTTTTACCTCAGTAGAACTGTATTTTGAAACAAATTATCAGAATCAAACCTGGCTAATATATATATTAAGGAAAAAAATCCTACTTGGATTGTACTCAATTAAATGAAGAGGAAAAAACTCTCTGAACACTACAATAAATTCAAGACAATAAAAATTAGGCCCTGTCCATTGTCCAGTGTTGAACTCTTAAAACCTTTGCCTATATCCTTTTGGAATCATTTTATGGACATAATATTATTTCATGACTCACTTGTTTAGTAGATTTGGTGTTGGGGGCAGGCTTAGATAACTTGAATTTTAGAAGAGGGACCTTATATCTTTGCTTACAGTCACTTTCAAAACTTTTTTATGGTGGATTGATTTCTTGCCTAGGCTTAATTACTCATGATTCAAAGTCTGAACAAAGCAGAAATACACCTATTGAAACTGCAGGCTCATTTATACCTATTGTTCAGTCTTTCATCCTTTATTTATTTACAAGTTATTTTGTACAGTCACTGACTATTGAGTGGACATTTCAAATTCAGCTGAATTGTGAGAACACTTGCTATCTCAGAAGATAGGTAGATGAAAAACACCAAAACATAACGGAACACTTGACAAACTTGACTGAACCTTTTTGCAATATTCACCATGTCCTCTTGCAACCAAACAACTAAATTAAAAATATCAGTGAGAATTTCCTTCCAAGTGGCATAAAAATGGAGTTGATATTGGAAGATTTCTGCCTGCTAGATTCACTACAGTCCTAGGATTCTACTGTGTATTATGTACTATACAGGCCATAGTACAATATCCAGTAAGTACTACAACAAGCTACAGTCTGAGCATGGGAAATAGCATATAGCAGGTACTTGAGAAACATTTCTTGGAATAAATGGATTTTCTTTTTTTTTTTAACTATTCTCCATTGAGAGCAATGAAAAATTTCTGGCTCTTCCAAGGAAGCCCAAAGTTCTGCTGAATCTTCTAACTCCATTTAAAGTTTGAGGACATCATTAATTCTCACAGGTTATCCAGAAGGATGGAAATCCCAATGTTGTCAGAAACTACCCGCTTTAAGTACTAGGTGTGCATGGTTCACCCCCTCTAGAGGGCCAGGTCTCATGCACCTGCAAGCCCACCCACGGTTCCTGTGAGAGTCACCCCACGGGCTCGGGGCACAGACATATCTCAGGCTTGAGTTCCAGAAGTCCTGATGCCAGCAGGCAGCATTCTTAGTATTTCCCTGCAGTGATAATCTCTGTGACCTCTCCGCCAGACAGACAAGAAATGGCAATTTATGAGCTGTCACTGGGATCTGGGTGGCAGGAACAGATGCCACGATCACTTCACATTGATTCAGTAAAGAAGTGCCACGGGAAACGACTTCAGGCAGTGTGAATCAGCCAGTCACAACCTGAAAGAGTCTGTTTATCCTATTATAAACCTCCAGAGTTGCCTGGGTCAGGAGGTAATGAATATGGAAATGCAGTCTGAAGTGCCTCCTGTCTCTCTTCTTTATGTAGATGCCCCCAGAAAGGGGGGAAAGGAGTTAAAGATTATGAGTGTAATCTCTAAGTGAATTTATAAACAAATAATTTATTTTGCTGTCCACCTATCAGGGGCCATAGATAAACGGCTTTGCAGTCTCTAGTGTTCAGCCATCAGCATTTATTTGCATATCTATGGGTTTATAATTGTAGGCTCTTATAGCATATAATTAGCACACCCTGGCCCTTGGTGACCTCTCTTCTGCGAACTCCATTAGCACTTGCTATTTGTTCAGCTTCCTTGGCATTTTCAGTTACTAATCCACAAGGATAGTGTGGAGGGAGGTGCTTCATCATACCCTCTCCTAAGGAAAACCACCCTGTCTGCAACTGCCACTTCCCATTTGTCCCATGGACTCCAAGCCAATTCAGTCCCCTACTCAGCCAAAGCTGCTTAGACCAGGATTGGGACTCTATTCTGCGACCATGACCTGTAGGACCTATAGGGTTGGGCTGGGGAGGGAAACAAAAAGGTAGGCCAATTGGATTCTGCTACTGAGTGTGACTCAAGGAGCAGAAGAAGAAATGACCAGCTGGCAGCATGAGGGAAAGACGCAGACATGTAGAGGACAGCTGTGGCTGTGTCCGCTAATTATAGTGAACCACAGCTAAGCTTCCCAAATTTTGTTGCTAAAGTGTCTATAGGTTCCTTGAATCTAGAAAACAGTCTGTGTTCACTCTTTAAGGGACTTATTATTAGGGCTCATGTCATCGAATTTCTCTGCTGGCTCCCATATGACATTAGATGTATAATGAAAATCAACTACCACCTCCTACTGTATTCCTTCACTGGAGCTTAGGTCAGATCACTTGCTTACAATCAAAAGAGTGAAAATAAAACAGGTACTCTGCTTGTTTTTACTGTCATTTTTAGATCACCTCAACTAAACTATGCCACTCAAAGACAAAAGATACAACCTTGGATACCTATGTAATTCCAGAGTACCTGAGACCAATACCTAACGGATCCTTTTATTTATTATGGATTCTTTTGCATTATTTTCTAAAATGCTGCATTAAAATATTATCTTAATTGCAGAGTTTTTTGGTGCCGCCTTAAATTTTGTGCCTGATGTGGTACTTCACTTGCGTCACCCTAGTCCTAGCCCTGCCTATATCAGAGATGAAAAATGTTTAATGCAGTGATGACGGTCATTGTTAATATTCATCTGTGTGGCGCCTGAAGACAGGTCAAATGGATAGGACTTCCTTCCCTTAAAGGTAACAGTAAGAGTGACTCACACTCTATTGAGTTTTCCATTCTCCATCAAAGGGACTGCTTTCAAAGCCCAAAGGCCAAAGCAGGCAGGGCCCTCACCTCATTATACTGTCATATTTGGTGCACAGGCCTCCTTCCTTCTCTGATTATTAGCTCTCAGAGGATCAGGCCCAAATCTCATTTATCTTTGTTTCTATATTGCTTTCCCGAATGTAAGAACATATGAGTGAAATACTGTCATAGGAAAGAAATGAAGCTGTGGGGGGAAAAAAAGGGACTGGTATTTTTTATTCTCTCTTTTGGAGCTAGAATTAAAAGGAAGAGTCTAAAATTACAGAAGGAAGGATTTGAGTTATATAGTTGTAGGCTTTTGACCATAAATCTGTCATAAACAATGATATGGATGAATCTATAAACTGCTTAGATTTTAGATTTTCCAACCCTCATCCTATGTGGGCTTCCCTGGCCGCTCTGAAGGTAGCATCCAGCCCTATGCAGGAAATAGAACCAAACTACATAAGTGGATGGCAGCTGGGATGCCAAACACTTGGGTGCCTAAGCATCTGGTATACTGCTTGGCATACTTTGGAGGAAAAGGTTTTTTTTTTTTTTTTTTGACCTTACAAGTGTGCCTCATGTTCCCCTTTACACATAATGCACTGTTTTGGGGCAAAGGATTTGGAGAAGTAAGCAAAAAAGCATTACATTCTAGGCCTGGGCTAATAGGTCTTAAGGGCAGAATTCTCGGGAGCCTAAAAGTAATTAGAGGATAAAAGAGAATACAAGACCAGGTTGTAAACTATGTGGTGTTACAGGTGAATTGGACATTATAGCAAGAAGGATTAAAGAAGAGGCTGACTTCTCTTACACTGAGCATTAAGCAGAAAAGTGTTAGCCATTTGGTAAAGGTGCTATCAGAACTCAAAGTATAACACAGAGAGATGTAGGGAATGAATTGGTCTAGGTGATGTGTAAGAGCTCATTCATCTCTCTCATTCGAAGCACCATGAGGACCTTTGAGTGATGCCTATTTGCACTATACTTGCTTTTCTAAAATGCAGCTTCTTTCTTTTAATGACATTACAAAGCCTTCTCTATATATCAACAAAGTTGTTAAGCTGTAAAATTATATGCAGAGGTAAACTGTTACAAAAACAGTGTGGTGAGTGCAAAGAAACAGAGCTAGGTTTGACTCTGGCTCTTCCAAATTACCCTGTGTGGTCTGTGGTTTCTTAACTACCTTGACCCTCTGCATTCTCATCTGTAAAGTGGGGATAGTAATGTCAGCCCGAGAGGAACATAAAGCACCTAGCTCAGTGCATGGGATGCACTGTTGAGTTTACCAAATAGCAGCCAATACTTTCTTTTCTTTTTAATAAATTTGACATGTAACATTGTGTAAAAGTCTAAGGTATACAGTGTGTTACTTTGAAACATTTATATATTGTAATATGATTGCTGATGTACTGATATTTATCACATTACATAATTACAGTACAGTATTATTGTCTCTTCATAATACAGTACAGTATTATTGTCTCTATTTTCATACCGAGCATTAGATCTCTACCACTTATTTACTGCTCAATACAAGTTTGTACCCTTAAATACTATCACTCCTATCCTACCCACCACCACCATCTCTTGGTAACCACCATTTACTCTGTTCTTTATCTTTTGTTTGTTTGTTTAGGGGGGGCAAAGGGAGGAGACAGAGAATCTTAAGCAGGCTCCACACCCAGTGTGGAGCTCCATCTCACCACCTTGAGATCACGACCTGAGCCAAAATCAAGAGTTGGGCACTTAACTGACTGAGCCACCTCAGCACCCCACTCTGTTTTTTACCTTGTTTATCACTTTCAGGCACTTGTGCTCACAGGACTGCCTAGCCTCTGAGAATGCTGCTTCCCTATCAGGCAGTTCATGTATTAGCACGCTAATGTCATGTGGATTCTCTACAAGAGAGTAGAACAAAGGAAGTAACAATCTGTGGTTTTCAGTATCACCAAAGGCACTGCATAATGTTGCCTTTTAAAGACTCACTTTTGCTTCTGATATTGAAAAGGCAATTGGTCCTCTATCATAGCCCTTGGGGTTGATGCTCACTTTGTCTGAACTTCACAATTATTTTCATTGTATCTAACAAGATATCATCTCCAACTCAAACCCCTAATTTGTGCCTGCACCTTCATAATGATTTGCTTTCCTGTATGACTCACAGCTGTGGTGCCATATCAAATTGTTGGGCCATAAGTAATTTGTTATTAGCAATAGTCTATGTACCATGATCTATAAATAATACTTTTAAAAATGGAAAGTAGGATCAATTCATGACTTTCTCTGTAGAAACATCATTCTCAGTTATATTTTACTATGTTTGTTTATTGAGGAGAGAAATGGCAGAGTATGAGGTGCACCATTTAAAGCCATTTTGAAAGTTTTCAATTGTTAAGGTGCTTTATTTTTTTCAAAAGAATGTTCGGGTTTCAACAAAATTAGGCTCTCATGACTATGGTTCATGCAGTGTTTTTTTTTTTGAAATTAGAAGTTGAAAGTCAATGACCTTGATAATGGTGTCTATAGTAGGTGTAATCCCAAAGAGGACAGGAATCACCATACCTTGGTATTGGGAAAGTGTGTCCAGCTACAGTATTTTCATGGCATCCTGAAAGATGTTGAAACAAATACTATCTAAGATGCACAAGCCCAAGTATTATGGCTAGACCAAGGTTTTTGACATTTGAATTATTTGAGCAAGGTTTAATATGCCCTTTCACAGTGTTTAAATTCTTTCATTTTTATAAACCTAGCTTTCAAGTTTTTTTTTTCTTTTTAACTGAACTCATAGGATAAAATGTAAATCTACCAAAAAAGCAGGTTAATAGATATCTAGCATCCTGATGGAAAAGAATTTTTTTTTTTTAAATAGGCTCCACATCCAGTGTGGAGCCCAACATGAGGCTTGAACTCACGACCCTGAGATCAAGACCTGAGCTGAGATCAAGAGCTGGACGCCTAACTGACTGAGCTACTGAGGCACCTTGAAAAAACATTTTTTAAGCATAAAATAAATGGAAGAAGTCATATAAAAGATGAGAGATTTGACTACATAAAAATTTAAAACTGCTGAAGTACAAAGAAGTCATAAACAAGCAGTAAGTTGAGAAAGCATCTTCTCAAATACCTTTATCAATATTTTAAAGATGCTCCTACAACTCAAAAAGATAAACCATAAATTTTCAATAGAAAATAGACAGGCATTTAGCATCCAATCACAAAAGACAAAATATAAATGACAAATAGACACACAAGTATAAATGCCTCACTAGGAATAAAAGTAATGCAAATTAAATGCTCTGCCCCCCTTTGCTGTTTAAAAATAATGAAGGATTTTAAAATTGATAAATTACAATTTAGTTGTGGTATGGTGAGCTAGACACTCGTGTTGCTGGTGCTATGGAGTGTTAAACTCTCTTACAACATTCCAAGAAAGCAATTTGGCAACGTATTTCAGAAGTTTCAGAAATAATCCTGCCCTTTGGTTCAGCAATTCTACCTCTAGAGTGTAATCCTAATAAGAAAGTAAAAAATGTGGACACAGGGGTCCATAGAGAGAAAGTCATTGTAGTTTGTCATAAGGGTAATGCATAACAAAGGTAAACAATCAAAATGTCCAAAAAGGAGACAAACGGTTTAAAATGTGAGATATAGCCACATGATGGTTTCTTGTTTAGCCATTAAAGATTCACAAAAAATTCTAATGATATAGGAAAATGCTTTCCTTTATCATGTTGAACAAAATGTAGTATGAAATTGTACATGGGACTGCGGGGACAGTGGAAGCTGAAAACACCTAATTCTCTTAAAGAGCCTAAACTAAGGAGACAGGAAAGAAAATGCTGTGGAGAGTAAGGATTGTACGCAGGGTTGGGGTGGGATGAAAGAGGGCCCTATGGGAAGTGGTAATAAATAACACATGCAAAGTTAAATGGGAATCTAAAAACATGTCCCATTTAGGAAGTTTAAGAAGGCTTGAGTAGGAGACCAACTTGAAAAGGTAGGCAGGTCTTGAGCACATGTCTAAAATCTGCCAGTGACAGAAAGCCATGGAGGTTAGTGCTCTTCACACTGAATGCAATGAGAGTTCAATCATTTGTACTGTTCATTTTTACATTCATTCATTTATTTCATCTATATTTACCAAAAACCTACCCTGTACCAGGCCCAGAGAGAGGTACCATCTATATATATATATATATATGGTAGTGAGTAAGATAAAATGTTCCCTCTGCTAATTGAGCAAAATCTTGTTCCCAAGGAAATTGGATTGCAAGGAGCAGAGAGACAACTGAGCTACTGGAGGTGACAGGGCATATGTGCATGGGAATTTAGGAAAAGCTGAATTGGTGGAGCTCTGGAAGATGGGATGTAGTGAACTGTTTCAACTCTAGAGCTTTCCCATCAAGATGACACCTTTTCTCTTTCTGCTACTTCCTTCTCCTCTCTCTAGCCATGACCTTCTTTAACTGGTATTTTATAAATGAGATACTCTCTATCTCACTGTTCCTGCTGCTCTTATTTCTGCTTCCTAACAACACCAACTTGCACATGACTCATGACAGACCCTCTGGTCTCCTTTTCATCATTACCTATTAGCTTCATTTTTCACTGACAGGTGTTCATTCGGGCTGCCTTTTAATTAAAAATTCCTGAGAGAACTCAATAGACCCAGTTCGCTTTTTTTGACTGAATCACATTGCTGGGCACCAGCTAGCCTCTGGATTGGCATCCTTTGGGTCAAGTACACACCCTGTTCATTTGCTGGGGGATGAGCCACCTGACCCTTTCGGTTTTGCCCTTCCAGCAGAGATGTAGGCAAGGCACAGTGGTCTGAGGTGAGCTGGGCATTCCACTGGTATTCTTAAACTTGACCTGATGGGTAACTAAACACATCATTATTTCCAGCCAGTACTATTCAAAAATGGTATAGAGAAAGAAAGCAGGACCATTCCTTTTGGATACAAATTTGGAAACAAAAAAGTTTGAATGATAAAAAAAAAATACGGAACATCACAAAAGTCCCCAAAAGAAGGCCCAAAGCTTAATTATCTCCCTAGGGTTTCTGTTTACCGTGATATTAAAAGATAATCTTATGGAACAAAACATTTACCTCTACAATAATTTTCTTTCCTCAGAGGCTCCAAGATTATATCTATAACACTTAAACCAAAGGTTTCTGGATCTGATAAGATCTTGAGTTTTTAAATTCACACCTACATAAAAATTTCTGAATATGTTTAGCCAAATCATATCTTCCAAAATAGAATGCAAAATGTTAATTCCGCTATCTACTTCTGTATGCCAATTTTATGTTATTAATACAGAGTCTGTAGGGGAGAAAATACTTTACACCTTTAACTGAAAGAAAGCTCAGCTTGAGTACAACAGCAGCTCCTAGGAGGAAAAAAATAATGTTCAAATATAATTCTATACTTATCAACAGGAAGGGTGAGGTGGCTTTAACCAAATCACTTAGATGGATTTCTTTCCCATCCCTTTGCAATGGTCCGTTTTCCTCTATTTCATGCAGCTGTTATACCGCTTACTCTTCTGGGCCTGTTATTGCAAGCAGGTTATAAAGACTGCCTTATGGCCCGGAAGAAAGGATAAGACATCCATAAGAACAAGAGACAGCTATAGCACTGCTTTGCTCTCTTTGGAGAGGACCACCAGCTAAGAAGCACTTCTACTGGGATTTCAGACCAAGACATAGACTGAAGTGCTAAATTCCCTTGGGCTGATGCTTCACATTACTTCAAAATTTACACATATTGATCCTTTCTTCCAACCCTGTATTTGTATATGTAAATGTATCAGTTGTTCCTGGTTCCTAAGAAGGGTCTCGCTCCCATTTTCTCCACAAATCCTTCTGAAGTATACCTGATTGTAGATTTTTCTTTTTTTTTTTTTTAAAGATTTTATTTATTTGAGAGAGAGAGAATGAGAGAGAGAGAGCAGGAGAGGGGGGAGGGTCAGAGGGAGAAGCAGACTCCCTGCCGAGCAGGGAGCCCGATGTGGGACTCGATCCAGGGACTCCAGGATCATGACCTGAGCCGAAGGCAGTCGCTTAACCAACTGAGCCACCCAGGCGCCCGATTTTTCTCCTTTCTAAACTCCCATACAGTCTATTCTTAATGCCTGCTACTTGGTTTTGTACTCTGATATATTTTAAATGATAAAAATAACAACTACGTACATGTATCTTGGGAACCTACTAGGAGGCAGGCCCTGTGTTACATACGCTTTGTATATTCTACATCCTGTAATCCTCCCATAAATCCTAAGATGTATATAATAGTATCTGCAAGGCTTAGCGCTACCTTGTCTCCCCTCACATGGCTGACTTGTTGGTGGGGGGGCTGGACTTTGAACCCAGGTTGTCTGGCTGCAAAGTCTGGGTGGGTAACCATTATGTTGTTGTTGTTTTGTAAACTCTTTTTTCTAGCATAAACTTTCCCTCAAGGGTCTAACTACATTCTTGGTCATCTTGGCAATTATAGCCCCTATTTTAAAGGCAGTAGAGAATAGAACAAAGAGAGCAAGCTGTGAGTCTGATTGTCTGGACTCAAGTTCCAGCCCCATTACTTTTATAAGCCATGTGATCATGGGCAATTTGTTTACCTCTAAGCCTGTTTCCTCTCCTGTAAGCAAGAATAGTGCCTACCTCTTACAGCCTTCTGAGTATTAGATGAAATGATGCTTGAATAGCACTTAGCACAGTGCCTGGCAGGCACTCAATAAATGCCATGACTATCACAGGTATTCGAACAGGAAATCTGGCAGTGACCTGCTTAATATGTCCATTTCTAGTCATTTTTGTGGATGGAAATTCATTCTTAAGAGATGATTTCCTCTTATGATGACAAAATCATATTTACAGCCATGCCCAGGGTTGTCAGAAATAGCAAATAAGAATAAAGAATGTTGAGTTAAATCTGAATTTTGAGTTAACAATGAATAATTTTTAATATAAATGTTAATATTGCCTGGGACATATTTATACTAAAGACCTATTTATCGTTTATTGTTGTTTAAATTCCGATTAACTGGATGTCATTCTTTTATCTGGCAACCAGCTGGCCCCTTTGCCATTAAGCTCCTGTCCACGACCAATATTCTGCCTTGCAGCATATTCATTCACACTGGGGTACAGTTTATCTTTTTACTCTGATGCTCCTTTTGGTTTGCTGCGTTAAGTCAGCAAATGTGCTTCATTTATTTTTGTATACCCACTGCTCAATATTATATCTCTGTATCTGTGCCTGAATTTATATCTATGCCCAAATCTATATGCAGATATATAATTTTAGATAGACATTTGATCTTGATCATAGTATACATATTATTATGCTATTGCTTTTATTTTTTAAATTTACATATTCTGACAGACATCCTTCTAAGTTAGCACACATAGCACCATCTACATTTTCTCTAATAGCTGCAAAGACCCTCCTTATACACCAGTGCTGGTGGTATAAACTGCTAAACCTATGACCCAGAAATCCCACTTCCAGGAATCTGTCCTGTGAAACGGAGTACAGCAGGTGTACACAGATTATCATTATCACAAAGTCTGTGAAAGCAAAACACTGGAAAAACAACATATGTTCATTAGCATTGAACAGACATGTAGGTATTAAAAATATTGCTGTGTAAGATCTGATGACATGGAAAGATACTCAGAACCTACAATTAACTGAAGAAAGCGGGTAAAAATAACATATTCAGTTTAACCCAGGTTTGTAAACAATAAAAAAGATGAAGTATGGGCGCCTGGGTGGCTCAGTTGGTTAAGCAACTGCCTTCGGCTCAGGTCATGATCCTGGAGTCCCGGAATCGAGTCCCGCATCGGGCTCCCTGCTCAGCGAGGAGCCTGCTTCTCCCTCTGACCCTCCCCCCTCTCATGTACTCTCTCTCATTCTCGCTCTCTCAAATAATCTTTAAAAAAAAAAAAAAAGATGAAGTATGATCTCAATTTTGTATAATAGATGATGAGAAAAAAATTTGGAAGCATATGCCAGAGATTTGCTGAATATCATTTCTGGGAAATATGTTCACATTAAATTTTTATTTTCTCTCAATATTACATGTTTTTAAATGACTTTTAAAGGACATTACAAATTGTTCATTGTAGAAGCTAAGAATCTGCATATGAATCTGCCATGAATCGGCATATATAGCATGCTGCCAATTTTATGAGAAGCATATCTGTATGTCTATATGTATGCTAGGAAAAGTCACTGGAATGTTAATGGTGCTTTCTCTGAGTGGTGAAATTATAGGTAATTTTGATTTCCTTAATTATATTTTCCTGTATTTTAAGTTACTTTTAAAAAAATACATATTTTTTTTCTATTCCAGAGGACTGTTAGGGATTTATGTTGGGTCTTGTTCATTCAGCCCCAGAGATCTACATATTCTCAAATGAGTCAGAAATAAAAAATAAATTTCCCCACTTTAGGGCTGATTTTTCTTTAATACTGAGCAACTTTTATTTCTATGTGATACGTAGGTACTAACAAGGTATTATATGAGTGGCAATGCAGCATTATGAATATTTGGTTGTGACTAACAGGATGACTTAACTGGCATCACCATATTTCCTGTTTAAATGTGTCAGAATCTCAAATGGCTCCAGTTATGCAAATATATTCATTTATTTATTTATTTTATTTATTTTTTTATTCTTATGTTAATCCCCATACATTACATCATTAGTTTTAGATGAAGTGTTCCATGATTCATTGTTTGTGCATAACACCCAGTGCTCCATGCAGAATGTGCCCTTCTCAATACCCACCACCAGGCTAACCCATCCTCCCACCCCCCTCCCATCTAGAACCCTGCTTGTTTTTCAGAGTCCATCGTCTCTCATGGTTCGTGTACCCCTCTGATTTCCCCCGCTTCATTCTTCCCCTCCCGCTACCTTCTTCTTTTTTTTTTTCTTAACATATATTGCATTATTTGTTTCAGAGGTACAGATCTGAGATTCAACAGTCTTGCACAATTCACAGCGCTTACCAGAGCACATACCCTCCCCAGT
>NC_138379.1:55694688-55718249 GCF_054177405.1 Leptonychotes weddellii
CTCTTCTTTTCTTCAATCTCCTGTTGAGTTTGTAGGTGTTCAGAATGGTTTGATCCCTATCCAGCTGAATTCCTGAGAGGAGACGAAATCCAGGTCTCCTACTCCTCCGCCATCTTGCTCCGCCCCCTCCCTCAAATATATTCATTTATTAAGAGGATCCCAGTTAAGGTTTAGTCTACTTCAGAGAAACTATGTGCTAGCCAGAATTCTTTTATAGAAATGATAACAATTAAAACAAATTAACGACTGTGTTTTTCTTTTTTTTTTAACTAATGCATTTACTCATTCATCTACCATCTATTTATGTATTTAGAGAACATACAGGGAAGCTATGAACATGGTGGATGGAGCGTGAGTTTACAGGCAGTGAGACCTGGGTTTGAATACTGCTCTGCTGCTTACTTAGCTGCGTGACTGGGGAAGTTACTGAAGTTGCCTGAATCTTGGCTGCCTTATCTAGAATGTGGCTTACCTTAAAATCTACCTTATAGGACTGCGGTGAAATTAAGTGAGATAATCTATGCAAGGCTTTAATGAATCACTGCCATATGGTAGATGCTTAGTCAATAGCTATTTTTATGTACTAATCTAGGTGATGTGGATGATAAAAATCTGATACAGACATAGATGCTTCCCTTAAGCATCACTTTGTCTTAGAGAGAGGATATGTGTGTGTGTGTGTGTGTGTGTGTAGTAAAATAGATCCAAACTGGTTAACTGTGATGGGAGGGAAAGATAAGACTATCTTGGGAATTCAGATTAAGAGGAAATGGTATCCAGCAGGGAGAATCTTCGCAGGGGATACTGGAGCTGGGCTAGTACCAGTAGATAGGATTGAAACACATGAAAATGAAGTGGTGGCTGAGGGAAGCATGTTTGGTCAAGGGCACAGCAAGAGAGAGCAGGGTAACTAGTAAAGCCAGTTAGTTACCTGGTTAGGTTGATCAGAGCATGGAAACACAAAGGGGGAAAGTGGAAGATATTCTGAAAATATAATAATGCACAAAATATGAAACCTTTTATAGGAAAACTTCTATTTTAATAAATTTCCTCAACTCTTGGGGACATTAAGTGGATTATGTGTTTTTGAGGAATTTTACACATATTTAATCTCCTAGGTGGTAACACATTTTAGTGAAACACAGACCAAGTTTGAGTCCCAATTCTACTACCTATTAGCCATGCATTTTTATTTCTTTTAAAGATTTTATTTATTTATTTGACAGAGAGCATAAGCAGGGGGAGTGGCAGGCAGAGAGAGAGGGAGAAGCAGGCTCCCCACTGAGCAGGGAGCCCGACATGGGGCTCAATCCCATGACCCTGAGCTGAAGGCAGATGCTTAACCATCTGAGCCACTCAGGCGCCCCTACCTGTGCATATTTAGACAAGCTACTTAATCTTTCTGATTTTCAAACCTATGCCATTGTGAGAGATAGCACATGACAGCACTATTGTGAAAATGAATAGGAAAAAAGTATCCAAATGACTTATCAGAATGCTTGAGATTGGCAGAACTCAGCCAACATTAAGCATACTCACCAGAGTCACCAAGACTATTCTCCTCACCATTTCCTAAACCTCCTCTCCCTCACTGTCAAACAGTTTTGAGATAATCATTCTGATCACCCTCCTGTTCATGCTCTGAGGAGTTTTAAGTAAGAGAGCGCTCCTTGTATGCTGTTGGCCAAACTATTTCCAGTTGGTTGAGTAAGAGCACAAGTTACACAGAGTGATGAGATGGCTGGCATTGAGGTCCATTTGGGGAGAGGACTCCTGGCTTATCTGGAGGATCCAGAGAGATTCTGACTGGACCAGTACATCCAATGAAAATGAGAGCTGCTTGTAAATGACCTACTGTAATGAATGAAGATACAGGAACAAAGAAACCAGATGGAGGAGATTTTTCTTTTTCTTTTTTAAAAACTATCAGTAATGCTGAACCCCCCATCTACTCTATCTAACCAATCCAGAAAAGATTCAGCAGATGGGAGAAATTTAGAAAGATATATTCTGATCACAGCTATTTGGCATCTGTGATAGGTCCTTGAGATGGTGAACAGCTAGTCCTAACCCTGACATGCATTTAGCCATAAGGATATTGTCTGTTCTGCTGTAAGATGGTAGGTAGCTATGTATTTAAGGAACTTAGAAGTATCTAACATTCCTATATAAAAACATTTGTTTCACAGAAAAGGGGGATTAGGGAAAAGAGCATTTCTGAATTACACTAACATAAGCTGCCCGTCCGTCCCTCCGTCCCTCCGTCCCTCCCTCCCTCCCTCCCTCCCTTCCTTCCTTCCTTCCTTCCTTCCTTCCTCCCTTCCCTTTCCTTCCCTTTCCTTTTCAGATTTATTTATTAAGGGGGGGGAGTAGAGGGAGAGAAACCTGAGCAGACTCCTCGCTGAGCGCAGAGTCCAACATGGGGCTCTATCTCATGACCCTGAGATCATGACCCAAGCCGAAACCAAGAGTCGGACGCTTACCCAACTGAGCCGCACAGGTGCCCCTGAAATACTAATTTGTGTTTTGAACTTACTATGCTTTTTCCTCCCCAAGTTGGCAGCAGATATGCAGACGCTTGTATTCTCTTGTCTCACTGGAGATAGGTATACAGAAGGGAAAGCAGAATTTCCCAAACAAACTCTCTTCCTGGTTTTGTTCTTCAAAAGTCTAATGATAGAAGCCTATGATTAGATGTAATTTGACTTGAAGAAAATAAAGTAATGTGTCATTTAAAAAAATGTGTTTATAGAGTAAAATGCATACCTGCAACAGTTGGCAATTTTAATGATAAAATCTGAATAAATTGTTTTTGGTAACTCTTGCTTAAGAGCAATACCCCTTCTTTGCACATTGTCACTAATACCATCAGTGTTTTAGGGTTATCCAATGTTTTTTATGAAAATTTACACATTGGAAAAATGCCTGGCCATGTTTTCTTCCAATGTGCTCCATTTTGCTTTTACTGCTGGTCATCTGATTTTTCTGAAGTCAAAGACAATGAACTTAAGCCAGTGATCTCCACACCTGCCTGTGCATCAGAATCACCTGTGAGGGTTTTGGTTCTGTTTTTACTACTACTGCCTGAGCTATATCCTTGGACACCCAGATTCGGTAGGTCTGGGGTGGGGCTCAGGACTCTGCCTTTACACAAGTTTTGCAGGTGACTGATGGGTTGTCAGAGTTTGGAACTACAATTTTAGACAGTAGACCTGTTTGTTTTGAGAAAGGAATGAACTAGTCACATTCCTGAATTGCATTATCTCTTCCAATACTGTAGAATACAAGTATTGCTATACAATTTTTTGACACAATATTCAGCTGATAAATGTTATGATCTGTATGTAGAATACAAATATTAATATTTTTTTTCAGGGCAAGGTAAGAAATAGTACCTCTCATTATTTCACCATATCTATCTGTCTATTTATCTATCTATCTATCTATCTATCTATCTATCTATCTATCTATCTATCTAATTTACCTTTTGTAAGCAGAATTTAACCAAGTACTTCTCTCTAAACTACAGAAAACAGTGTTTCTGAGGAAAATCTTACTTTGCTTTAGCCAGGGATCACATTCTCACTATGAGTTTCATACTCAGTTGCAACTTATACATAGCCCCCCTTAGTTTTCACAAATTTAAATTCAGCCTTACCTAATTAAAGTTACACCCAACATTATACTGTATGTAAAACGGTATCCAGCCATACATGGTCCAATCTAATATTATACACTGAAGCCATGGAATTAGCACAACCCCTGGGAACTGAGAAGAAGCATGATAGGTGTTGCTATGCATATACTTGGTTTCTGTGCTCAAGTCATGAAAGTATGCAAAAGTAAACACTGCATTTATTTTAAAAGTTCTATGGTGTCTGCATAGTAAATTTGAGTATTTGGAAAGGTATATATTTATGTTTACGAAACATTCTAGAATTTTTAAATTTAGATTTAAATTAAAAATCAGTTTAATATTTAGGCTTTTCTTTTTATAGAACTTTCATAGATAGGCTTAGTTTTGAGTAGATTATTTTTAATTGGAATCAATACATATTTTAAAAGACACTGAAATATAAAGGAAACATCACTAAATCAATATAAAGTCTAAAAATCTACCCTTTAAGGCAAGTGTACAGATTGTGTAAATTTATGTTTTATTAGGCTAGCTGGAATCCTATTTTCCCTTCCTTCATTCCCGGATCTCATCTACCATCCCAAACAGCAATGCTATCATCACAATGACAGCCAGTCCTAAAAGCACCATGGTACCACAGTGTCCAGGACTGAAAGTCAAGGGGAGTAATAATCATCATCATAGTAATAATAATAATAATAATAAACAGCTAACCTGAATGCAGCTTATTTTAGGCCAGGCTCTGTTCAAAGTGTTTTACACAGATTACTTCATTTAATCCTGATAATAACCGATGGTATTGGCTGCTGGATTCTGCAATGCTTACAGCCTATTTGGGGGTGGGGGGCAGTCAGCATTTCTCAGGGAGAAGTGAGGCCTCCTGGATTGTGCAGTTCCAGGCAGGGGTTCAGTCCTTAAATGCCTGTCATTCCAGCTGTAACACCAGGCCCCATATGGTTGCCTTAATGAACATTTTAAGTCCTCACTGAAAGAATTTAGGAGACCCTGTATGTGTCTCTGCGTAAAGATTTAAGTATCAACCTCTTCCTCAGTGTTTTCAAATTAGACTGACCTTGAAGTAGAACAACGTAAGTCCTTTCTCATGTAGACTGTCCCCTAAGGAAAATGCTGTCACCTGACCCACTGGCATCTGATAATTTGCTTTATGTTTTTTATCCCCCTAATCTTTTTCTAAAGTTTTATTTACCGTCTTGAGACAGGATGAAGGCAGAACGAAGCAGCTGAAGTAAATGTGATAGCCAGAGATTTCAAAGCCAATTATGGGAGGACTTGCTCTGAATTTATATTAGTAAACCCTTATAGCTGCCTAGTACTGCACTTTCCTATTTCTCATTTAGTTCTTATAATGCCTCACAAAATGGGCAGAGTGTGTGGCTGTGCCAGTTTAACAGACTGGGAATACGAGATGATAAAGATTCTGTGAGTTCTACAACAAATAGAAAGTAGGTGACAAATGCAGAATCCAGCAGCAGGGTAGCACCTGGGTGAAGAGCTCAGATTTTGGGGTCAGAATAACTCTGGATTCACCACTTAACGAGCTGTTTGATACTGGATGATTCTAATGTGACCTCTCTATGCCTGTTTCCCCGAAATGCCTGCCATGATAGAAAACTGTAGCTCTACCTTCATGGACAGAAACAACAACAAAGTCTAACCTGAAGCACAGAGGAGATGCAAGAAATCTTAAAGCTAATAATGCTACCTATGTAGTGCAGCAAACAGAGCCAGACTCTGGGGTTAGTTTGAATCCTGATCCTGTTATATACCAGCTGCATGACCTTTAACAGCACAAAGATAGAGATTCTGGAGCCAGACTGACTGTGCTTGGACTCCAGCTTTGTTAATTACCAGATCCCCACTGCTTAACCAGCATCTCGCTTGGTTGCCTTGTAGATATTGCACATTTAACACTTCCCAGAACAACTCTTGATGTTTGTCCCCAATATTGATGCTTGCCCCTTCACAGCCTTCTCATTCTCAGGAATAAAAGCTCTATTCTGCTGTTGCTCAGGCTATAAACCCTGAGGTCAGGTCAGCACCCCCACAGTGTAAAGATGCTCCATTTTCTTCTGGCTTGCATTAGTTCTGACAAGAGATCAATTTTTATTATGTTCCTCTCTTTACAATATCTTGGGGCTAGGTTGAGAGTCTTAGACCAATATGATTTATAATTTTCATCAAATGTCAAAAGATTTTGACTACTTGGTACTCCAAATTCTGCTTTTTTCTGGTGCCACATATCACTAGGATTTTTTTTCTTTAGTCTTTCTGCATTTTATTTGGATACGTTCTATTGCTATGCCTTATGGTTCACAATTCTTTTTTTTTTTTTTTAAGACTTTATTTATTTATTTGTCAGAGAGAGAGCACAAGCAGGAGGAGTGGCAGGCAGAGGGAGAAGCGGGCTCCCCACTGAGCAAGGAGCCTAATACAGGATTCAATCTCAGGACCCTGGGATCATGACCTGAGTGGAAGGCAGATGCTTAACCCACTGAGCCATCCAGGTGTCCCTCACAATTCTTTCTTCCCCAGTGTGTACTGTGATATTAATTTTCACTTCATATACTATTTTTTCATCACTCAATGCTTAATATGGGTTTATCTCATATCTTCCATTTCTCTCCTCTTCGTTCACATTTCTTTCCCTACTCTTTTGAAAGACTGGCTACACATATAATAACTTTTTTAACCTTCTTGTCTGCCAGTCCCATCATCTCTGTCATTTTTGGGTCTGTTTCTGTTGCTTGAATTTTTTCTTGATTATGGGTCACACTTACCTATGGAAGGGCAAGTTGGGGACAAACATGAAGAGTTTGCTTTTGGAAATGTTAAAGGTGTGATGTCTATAAGGCAACCAAGTGAGGTGCTAGTTAGGCAATGAGGAGCTAGGCATTTATCTTAAAGAACTATGTAATTAAGAGACAGGGTAAGATTATACAAGCATTATCTGTAATAAGAAAATCTGAGAAACAACCAAAAGGTCCTACAATAGGAAATAATTATGGTTTCTCTATATTATATAGCTGCTAAAAATATGTTTTTGAAGACTACTAAAAACATGAGAAAATACTCAAGATATAATGTTAAATTAGAACAGAAAAAAAAGTGTATATAGTCTGGTTCAAATTTTATAAACACACATACAGTCATAGAAAAAAACCTTAAAGAAAATATATTAAATATTAATGATTATCCTTCTGTGGTAAGATAGTAATTTTCATGAGTTTTTCTTTACATTTGTTTTACAGTTGCCCTACAAATACATATTATTTTTATAATTAGGGAAAATAATAAGAACGTATGGAAAAAACAGAGTGGTGTAAGACAATAGAAGGGGCAAGGAGTATCTATAAAGATTGAAAAGGATGTCTGGGGAAAATGTATGGAGGCAGTATTTTCAAAATGTCTTTTTTTTTTTTCAAACTCAGATATAACTTGTTTCATGATTTAGATTAATTTAGATTACCTAGAAGCAAAAGGGAATGATGCAACCCAGAATTCATGTAATTTTATAAATCTATGACATATAGAATATAAGTCTTGGGGTGGCTGGGTGGCTCAGTCAGTTAAGCATTTGCCTTCGGCTCAGTTCGTGACCCCAGCATCCTGGGATCAAGCCCAATATTGGGCTCCCTGCTCGGTGGGGAGCCAGCCTCTGCCCCTCTCTCTACTTGTGCTCTCTCCAATGCTCACACTCTCTCTCTGACAAATAAAATCTTTTAAAAAAAAAAGGATAAGTCTTTGGAATGCAAGAATTGTATCCCATAATTTTCTTGTATTTCATTAAGGCAATCATTAATATTAATATGGTAACCTCACTGACAGCAGCTTATGGTATATGAGATGGCAGGAAGCCACTCAGGGATTCCAATGCTGGCATGGATAATTTGCAAAGTATACACCCAGATGTGGACAATTAGGGATCAGCTGTCTTCTGTCTACTATTACTTTCCTGACACATGGATGTGAAAATAAACTGCTAGAAAAAGAGGCCATGTCTACATGTCCTGAGTCATAATATATACCCTTTTTAAATATCATACAGATAAAGGCCAGAAATAAGCAGCATACTGTGTTGATGACAGTAATTTACTTGCAATGTAAAAGGACAGGGTGGGGGGGTCAACTCAGAGTTGACTGCTTCTACAGTGGTCCCTCCAAAGTTCTCCATTGTCCGTCATTAATCTTTTTTCTTTTTGCCTCAACTAGACCCGAAGGCCAAGGATGAACTAAAAAAAATGTAAAACAGCATTGATTAAATAACTATCTATGTGGATCTTATATTTCTAACAATAATAGCTATAGATGTGTAATAACCATCTTCCATAAAATTATAAGGCCTAGAACTATGTATTTATGTCTGGCTGACTTACTAGGTATGGGGAATAATAAATATCTATAAAAGACAGGTTTAAAATCCTCATTACTGGTTCATTTTTCCTAACATTAAATTCATTTCCCTGACAGTGAACAGAAGCTTAACATGTTTTCCAATACATATTTGGATATCTTCTTTTAATTAAGATTTGTCATCTTCCTCATTAGTATACCCACTCATTCTATTTCTAGCAGGACAGCACTACCAGCCATGCCTCATGGTTGACGTAAGTAAACCTAAAATGGTTAGTGGAGCCACCATCAATAAAGAGAAAACTCCCCCCAAGGCTCCACTTGATGGCTTATCCTCCATCTGTCTCACTAGTTTTGCCTCACTCGCCCCTTCCCATCACTACACTTTGCTTCAAAAAAGACATTCTAATAGCAGGCTCCATGTCAGAGGAGTCAGGCACGAGGCACAGAACAAAAGAGATCATTCAGAGACATTGCGGATGAATCTTTGATTTGGTTAAGTTTTATAATGCACTTTATAAAGCCTACAAGGAGTCTGACGCCATGTTCCATAAAATTTCTTTTAAGGGAAAAGCTACATGGTGTTAGTTGTTGAGAGCTACCATGAATAACAAAAGGGCAAAGTCAATAAATTATCCAGAGGATAATTGTGTTTAGCCACAGAGGCCAGATTGATAGACTGGTTTCTGTTGTTGTTTTTGTTGTTGTTTGATCATACTTGGTTCCATTGAATCCCAGATTAGATTTTCAATGCAGGTGGTACTAGATATTCACAGCAGTTGTAAAAAAGAAGATCCCTAATAAAGCACTCAGATTGTAAGACTTTCTGTAATAAAGTGTTCTAATGCGCTCTGCAAGATAAGTTGAAAAAAACACATACATAGCTAACTTTGAGCAGCTACATACTACTAGTGGCTACATTTTCATTCTATGGAGGATGTTTACCAAAAAATTATTCTATTTGTGGTGTTCATCTGAAAATCCTTGTTTTAAAAAGTACTGATAATATCAAACATTAATCGAGAGGTTTTTTCTTGAGAGGTAATATTCAAGTGCTTCTTTTATAAATGAAACAACTGAGGCAAAGGGTGATTATGTCACTTACCCAAGTCACAAAGCTAGGAGGTGGTCAAGGTGGGGCCCTGAGCAGGGCGGCTCCAACGCTAATATGTGAGTTCTAAAGCAGGGTCAGTTGTCTGCATGGGGCACAACCAGTTCTTCCTATTATACATGGTTAAAGATGAGTAAGAAAAGATTTCTTTTCTGTGTCAGAAGAAAGAATTTCCAGTTCATCCAGAAAGGATTTCAAGTCATTAAATATAAGTTTAAAAGTAGAGAGGCTGGAATATGCCCAGACTTTACTCTGATGCAAAGTCTTGTCTGATCCTTTAAGAGCCTGTCCTTAACAGAGACCACACACCTTAAGCCATTATTAAAGGGCTGTTTCTAGAACACAAAATTAATAACTGACAAGTCTGTGTAAGTCAGCTCAGTGCTTCTCAAACTTGGATACTCATATGTACCTTGGGGTTTGTGGTACTTGCTGGGGACCAAGCATCCCCAGAAAAAAATCTTTCTGGTGTGTTGATTTCACTTTAAGATTTTGGATAAAATAATTTAATTTGTAATCAAAGTGTTTTTACATTAAAGTGAACAAGGATATTTCCCAAGCTTTTATGAGAAAATTTAAGAGTTTTTTTGCTTCATGCTTGGACAGAAAGCTTCATTCATGTTCTACCCCAGATCCTGAGGAAGAACAAGTTCATACTTCAAGGCCTAAGGGCATGTGGGTAGAAACATTTGAGAATTAGCCTCTATCCATTTCTGATCCACACCTAAACAGCAAGGGGGAAAAAAAAATCACCAGCAGTGGCAAACTTATGCTGTTCCTGCAAGATGACTGTATAGGTGGTAAAAACCTGTAGAAATGGTTAGTAGCAAATTAGCCTGCCTAAAGCTGGCCTCCTCCTCACGTGAAACGTTGGCTATGGACTCTAGCTCTAAAAGAGAGCTCAGGTGGCATTCCTCTTCAGCACTGCTCCCTCTTGCTCTAATCCCACCTGCCATAACCTCTCCCCTCATTTCTTCAACGGCCCCTCTACTTCTCCGCACAGCAGAAGGGTTTTCTAATAGAAATCAGATAATTTCATTCTCCCTGTTAGTATTCTTTAATGGATTCTCAAAGCACTCAAAATCAGACCTAAGCTTCTTCATCATTACCTACAGAGTCCTACATCATCTGGCTCCTGACTCCTTCTCTAACCTAATTTTCTGCCATGTTCCCATTAGCTCATCTCTTCCCAGACAAGCTGGACTTCCTCAGATTCCTGGAACATGCTAAACTTATTTCTGCCTCAGTGACTGGCCTTACTATTCCCTCTTCCTGGAATGTTCTTTCTCTGATCTTTGTATCACCATTTTTTCTTGTTATTCAGGTCTCAGCTCAAATGCTATCTCCTCCAAGAGGCACCTCCTGGTTATCCTACTTAATACTGTTCTCTTCCCCAATCTCTATCACATTATTCTATTTTTTCCTTATAGTACTTACTAATATTTGCACTTAACTCATTTATCTGTGGGTCTCTTACTTGATGCACTAGAATGTAAACTCCACGAGGACAGGGGACTTGTTTGGTTTGCTCACTGCTGTAACATTTTTGCTAATAACCATGCTTGACATATGGCAGAAGCTGAATATTCACTGAGGAAATGAATGAGTGAAAGAAAAAGACAACTGGAATACGTTTTAGATACCATATCCAGTAAGCTAATGTTCTATAATTTGGGGAGAATAGAGACACAGAGTCTAGTCTGATGGGCTCATATCTACTTAGTAAATAAAAAAGTTAAACTGGTGAATAAAAGAGTCACAATTTGGAGTCATTCTGGAAGGTTTCTGGGTACAAGAAACTTTTCTTGAAGACTTCATTTAGCTTTTGCTACTTGAGCAAGCAAGTTATGTGAGGGAACATTATGTAGAGCCAATCAGAAAGACACCTGAGTATACTAAGATCGGGGCCAGTTGAACTTGGTTTCTCTCACTGGGACTTATATGGCTATAATTGAGGTCCCTAGTTTTCATAATGACATTTATCATATTCATAACTTGGTAACTTGAGTCCCCACCTCTTGAAAGAGCAGTTATACATTGCATCTCAAAGTTTTTTTGTTTGTTTGTTTCATTTTAATACTGATGATTTGTTTGTGTATCTTGAGAATAGTGAGCCAGATGGTAAGGGTCTGTGGTTTGCACATCTTCTGGGTCACCAGGTTACCACTTGGCCCAGTAAAGGTAGAATTCATAGTTGCAGGTAATACACAAAGTGGGTACTGTTCACAGGTGATCATTGCTTGTTCATGGGTTTCATAATTCTTACCTTCTTACTCCATCCAAGAACAACAACAGTAACAACAAAAGTGAACACCAGCTCAAAGAACTAGAACAAGCACTGGACTTGGTATTTGAAGACATAGGCTCTATATCTGATTCTAATAAAAGTTATGGGACTTAGGGATAGCCAACATATCATTCTGGGCTTGTGTTCCTTACCCACCAGAAGGAGGAAGATTAGACTCTAGATTCATTGCTAGTCCTTCCAATTCTGAAAGCCTATAATTCTTTGAGCCAAAAACACATCTCAGCACCACAGTGATAGCTTTCCAAAATAGTTTACCAACAATCTAAGACCAGATATCTACATCACAATGAACACTGATTTATAGGGCACTCAACAGACTTTCTACTAAGAACATTTTATCCAGGGCGTCTTTTTTTATGCTTTATCTAAATCAACAGAAAAACATTTCCCAGTTTTCTCAGGTATACATTTCCTCAAATAGTGAGAAAGAGTTAAAAAAAAATTCCAACTAAGTTAGTGTAGCATTTTTCTAATCAAAATTCCTTTAAAAAGTTCTTACTATATCTCCCCCCAAAAAGTGAATATGCTTTAGGAAAAGAGAGAAATGTTTCTTACAAAAGACTAAGAGATCATGAACACATGGAATAAAAAGCTGCCAATTTGAGGAGTTTTGGGTTGTTGAAAGGTTGCTATTTCACAGAAATGTTTCCCCCTCAGTCTAAGTCCCATCATTAGAGATCAATTACCTTGATTTACTATTTAAGGAAAATTCAAAGTAGGCCTCAAATATAAGCTACTGTAACACTTTAGGATAATAATAAATTTATCTAGCCCTTTAAAAATGGCAACCGTAACACATACTATCACATTGATATTTCACAATTCCATGAGGAAATTAGAAGACCCTTTGTCCCAAATTTATAGATGAGAAAATCAAGACTCATGGAGATTAAATGGCTTGTTCAGGGTCATCTAGATGGCAAGTTGGTAGAAGCAGGACAAGAAACCAATCTCCTGATATAAACCCAATCCTGTTTATCCAACATTTCTCTGTGGAAACTGAATGCATAAAATGGGGCACAGGGTGTGATGTGAGGATGAGCCACGGGAACACAGACAGACCTGAATTCAAATTTTGATGCTGCTATTTGCTTGCTGTATGATATGAGGCAATTACTTTGAGCACTTTTGTTATTTATAAAAACCAAGAATAATAACATAATATAAATAAGGGCAATAATATATATTAAAAAACTTTGTGTTAACAGGGCATAGTAGTGATCTTTTGTTTTTACTATTTATTTACTAAATTTATTTACTACTATTTATTTACTAAAATACTGTATGCATTTTAAATTTTACAAGTAGGTTGCCTATGACAGAAAGGATAGGAATATAAAGACAACTTAAAGGTAGGAACCACTGTCTTTTACAAGTTGTATTTTTCAAGCTGTAATAGTTGCTTCATTTTATTCTATTTCACATTCTTCTATGAATCTGCATGTGCTATCCCCTACCACGAACACCCTCCTGATCCCTTGACTTTCTGATCACTGCCTACACATTTTTTCAAACTCAAACTTAAGAGTTATCTCCTCTTTAAAACTTTGATTCCATAGGCTTTTCCTTGGGCATTCATATAAAACTCACAATCATTTACCAATATTTACTAAGTAACTCCTGCAGAGCTAGGGAACCAGAGCACTTCCTAGAACTGATCTAATTTGGTTTGTTGCTGTTACTAGTTGCCACACTTTGACATTTTACAGACCTTTTACTTTTAAAGGATGAGAACTAATATAAAGTTGCCCACATTTCATTTTCTAAGTAAGAATATGATAAAGTAAATATCTGCCATTTACTACCACACACAAAAAGTGACATTTTGATATGAAGATATATAATCTCAGAATTAAAAAAATTATTAGGCTTTATAGAAAACTTCACAAAGGGGTCTGCATAATCAGGGAATAGGCATTGAGGGATCCACTGGTTTACTATATTTTTGTCCCAATTTGGTAGTTCTTAGAGCTGTTGTTTCTTACTCAATTTTGCATTCCTAGTGCAGTGCCTGCTGTCTAGTAGGAAGCATCCAATAAATATTGATGAACAAGGCAATGAATTTGCCTTTGAGCAAATACCCCTGAGATCCATGGCAGTGCCTACAGCACAGACCCCTGTGAGAGGACAAAGCAAAGGTGAGAGTGGGAGAGGCATGTGTGCGCATGTGCGTGTGCGTGTGTGCGCATGTGCATGTTTAAACTGAGGTAATCTACTTCACGAGTTTGCCAGGCACCAGCCATTCAGAAGATTCTAGTTCTTAATGAAACTGTCCTGCCAGAGAACAAGGAGGAAGTGGGACAAGAACTATAATACCAAGGCATAGCCCTATAGGAATAGACAGACTCTATTCCGAGGACACCATCTGTTAAAACATTCCATGTAACATCTTAGGTAGAGTAAGAATTATAACAAGTATAGCTGCTGTAAATAGATAACATTCATTTAATATTCCTGATGTGTCAGGCTCTGCTATAAGTTCTTTGCATGTATTATGTCATTCAATCATTACAACAAACTGTTAAGAAAACTTTGATTATATTTCCATTATATAGATGAAGAAACAAGTTTGCAGTGATTGAATAATTTTCCAGTGGTCATCTAGCTAACCAGTGCTAGAAATAGGTCTCTGATCTAACCGCCTTCAGAACTTGGGTTCGCTTGGGTTCCTTTAGAGCTACATATTTCTGTGATGAACAGTTTTATAGGACTTGGTTTTCATTTTAAAAATAAGGAGATATTTAAAATGTTTCTTCTTAGACAGAATTTTGTAGCTGGCAGGGCACCCACAGTTCTTCTACCTAAAAGCAGTGTGACTATAAGCAAGTTATTTAACATCTTTGAACTTCAACTTCTACATGTATAAAATAGGAGTGACCCTTCTTTCTGTGTTTTGGGGAGAAGTAAATGAATAGTGTAGGTAAAACAGCTAGCAAAGCACCTGGATTATGAAGGGGATTTAATCAATTTTAATTCCATATGGGGTCTAGTAAGATAAAATGATATTTTCAAATTAAAATCATATAAATATTAGTGATAGAATGAAAGCAAATAGATCATTCCTCTGGTGAATAAAGGTGCTTATATTTATACAATTCTTTAGAGAATCATGAGGATTATCTTTGCTGCAGCCCTCATTTTAATTAAGAGCAAAGAGATTAGATGTTTCAGCATAGGAAGAAGTTTATATTTGATTTATACCACAGATGCACATTTGCAGCATCTAAACATTCCATTCCTTGGCTAAAGATGTAACAAGCTACTTCAGCAAACCTGAAATTGCAAAATAAATGGAAAATGCTTAATCATTTAAAAAGAAATAGCAAAGGAATGAAAAGACCAAAGCAGGCCTGCGTACCGGTGAGGGAAGTTAAGTGGCAAGAAGCCTCCTCTATTTTTTTTTTTTTTTAAAGGCTGACAAATGGCTTCATTAGACAGGCAGATATTAAACCAAAAGGGTCCATCTCTATCATTTTTACACACAAACACTTCCAGAAAAAGTGTGTATGTATTTTTATGTAATCTCATTTCAGGTAAAAGTATTGTTCACTGAGAAAAGCAAGTTGAAGAGCAATTTCTAAAATATGAGCTTACTTTGTAAAAACAGTATCAAGTCCCATCTATATCTGACTGTGAATTTGTATGGGTTTATATGAACATGCAGAAAGTATGAAAGGTTCATGCCAGGTTGTTATATTGGGAACCTCAATGTTGCTCTGGCAGGAGTTTGGGAGAGGGTTTTGTTTCTCGAACATTTTCGCATTATTTCACCAAATGCAATGAGCATACATTACTTTGGAACAAAAATATTTAAAGATAAAAAAAATGTACATTTATTCTTATTTATTCCCATATCCTTAATGGTGACAATTAAGTCAAGGAAGCTAGTCTGCTTTGTGAACTGTCACACCTGACTTTTTCATAGGTGTGCTGCTTAAAATTGGTTTTACTTCATGGCATTAGCAATGTGGTTCTGTGCTCTATCCTAAATTCCTGTCCTGTTCCCCTTTGGATTTAACAGCATATATTAAATTCAAACCATTTGCAGTTAATTTCATCCCTTTTCTTTCTACTTGTAGCTATTGTGCTACAAGGAAGGGTTGACTCATTTCCCAACTCCATTGAATTGTGGGTAGCCATTGGTGTCAAAAACATGGAATTTAGCATCAAAAGACAAAGGTTTCAGTCCCGACTGCCCCATTAACCAGAGATGTAATATTGGTATGCTACTTCCTTAGTAGTTACCTCTCACCACCTCCTCTCAAGTTAACTATCTGACAAAATGGCTGTCGAGCTCAAACAGCATCATGTGTGAAAGTCTTAATAAATTGCAAAGTGATGAGCACGTATACAGTGCCACTTCTCACAAAGAATTAGTGATTTTGATTCCTAATGATATATGTTTATGAGAATTTGCAGATTTCCACTGGAGACAAGACGATGGTGAGTTTCAGTGGTGCTCAGAAACTTTTGTTAACCCCAAAGCAATGGCTGACATGTTAGGCAAATGCCGTTTCTTCCCAGGAATGATCACAAATCCAGTTAACCAATAAGCACATCTGACCTGGTGTAATCGTCTTCAACAAGCATGTGCTTTGGAATCGGTGAGTACCTTCCTGGAGAGATGGGCGGCAGGGAAGTTTTATATTCTAAAGTTCCATTGTTGCCAGACAGTAGATGGTTTTCCATTGGTGGAGAATAAGCTAAGGGGCGAAAAAGAGAAAAGAGAAGAAACCTGTTATGTGGGTGACTCAATGTGTCATCCTATAGTTCTGTTAAAAATAGGAAGACTTTGCTACATGCCGAGGATTTTCTTGCCTCCCAAGAGGGAGGAGTTACTGTCTGTTTGCATTTAATATGTACAAGCACATGGTGACCTTTAGGATTAGAAAGATGGAATAACATTTATATCTATAAACCCAGTTTGTATAATTAGGTGAAGAGAAGAATTGGAGGAGAGACCCAGCACATGTATTTTCAGAAAGATGATTAATTTTCTATTGAAATAAAAATGTTAGCTTTCTAATTGCAGAGCTCACATTCTTTTCACATAATTAATATTCAATCATCAGATCTAGAAGGCTCCTAGGAGCAAGTTCTTATATAAGACTTTAATCCCCAAAGATACTGTACTACCACCCCAGAAAGGCCAAGGATTCTGGCCTTTCTTTTCTAGTCCTCCACAGTAATTCATCTCCCTTTCTCCCTTTTGAATGTATAAAAACCCCTCCTGCCTGGGTCTCCTGCCTCCCACCCCTCTCTAGAAATCCATTTTATAGACTGAGAAATCCAACTCTGATAATGCTGTTCTCCTGCTTAAGTGTTCCCTATTGCTGCTACTGTACTGAATATAAACTTCCTTTTGTCATCCTCACCAGACTGATCCATTTCAATATCCCACTTACACATATCCTATAGACCTCCAACAAAGACAACTCTTCCCAATATTTGTACTTTCATCAGTTACCTACAATTTCTGTCTCTTAACACATCTTTGATACTGAAATTTCTTCCACTCTTTAAGATACAATTCAAATGTCACCCTTTCCATAAAGAGTTTTATGATTGTCCAAAGACGGTAGTATCCCTTTCCTTTGAGTCCCCAAAGCACATTTACTTTTACCACTTCCATGGCATGTACATCCCTCTTATGTTGCCAAATACTGCTGTTATTCTTATATCTGAATTAGCCTTTCTTCCAATAAAGGCCATGATTGCATTTCCTTTGTATCCCACATATTACAAGGTGTCATACATATTGAGGTTACTCAATATATATTTTTTGAATTGAATAGCAAGCTTTGTTTTCTTGCTTTTATCTCTTTAACGTTGACCTTATATATCCTTCATGAAGTTGCTCAGGGTCTCAAAGCTGATTTTTCTAAATTCATCGAGTTTGGAAAACTTAGAAAGTTAAAATTCTTTCATATCCTAAGGTAAGGCTGATCTCAGCTTACCGCATGCTTGGAAAAGTATGTATTTTGGGGGCAACTCATTTTTGAATCATCATTAAGAAAAGCAATAGCTAACATAATGGGCGGGTAACAAAATTATTCAACCTTTAAATTTCTCTCAAGAGAAACATCTAAATCTAAGACGTTAAGTGACTTGCTTAAGACTGGAGTACTAATTGATGGCAGGTCCTGAAGATATTCTGAGTTCCCAATCTCACAAACTGGTTTCTCAAAATTCCAGAATGAGCAAGCTTACTGATTTTGACAGAACTGTCCCTTAAACTCACAGAAGAAAAAAAAAATTGCTTCTGAATCTAGTCCCCAGAGACAGAACCTTAAAGTTCTTGCTGACCTATTAAGAAGAGAAGGAAACATGGGGCTTATGTAGGAGTGGATTTTATAGGACTCAACACAGCATCTCATAGTTAGTTGTTGGCCTAGAAACCCCCACCCACAACTCAATTCTACTGCCATGGTGACTGAGAGCTTTCCCTGGCTTCCCTGCCAATATAATATTCAGGTAAAGATAAGAGCTATGGTAATGGTGATTGAGGATCATAATGCCACCATTCAAGTGCAAGATCCTCTCCCCCAGGAGGGAACAGAGGTCTATTTTGCCAGTCTTTCTCTTTCTTCATTTGCTACTATATAGGTTTGAAGTAGGAAGGGGGGATACTATGGCATGAGAGCTATCATGTTTTAGGGGCTTGAGAAATAGCCTTTAAAAAGGTGTTGCTCTTATGTTACTGTAATCACACTGTCCATTACATACCTCATTAAGCCTTTCTTAAATGGCGGACTTTCTAACCCATCAGGGTGTCTCACCTTCAAACCAAGGAGTGCAGCACAGCATCCCTTGGAACTATTCCCACAGGTTAAACAAGAGCGAAGAGGCAAACAGAGTACTTTGCCAAATTTTGCAGAATTCCAATTTTATACACCTGGCAGAGGGACACTGAGAATGGCACTTACAGTGAGTAATATCAGGTGGACCATAAGGATCAGTCATATAAATGGTGGTGGGCTTGCCAACTTTTAGATAAACGACATCGGATGTGTTCTTCAGTATTGCGACTGCCTCTTCATGTGTCACTTCTTCTAAACTATAGTTGTTTACCTGAAAGAAAAATAATATTTAATATTAGAGTCAAATCTATGCAGGTGAAAAGAAACAGGCAAAAGGATATACAGAATTATTTAAAGATTAAATAGCAATGATTACAATCCAGTATCTACATCATACTTTGATAGAAAAGATGGATTTATGGCATTAGCAAAAGCAGATAAGCTGTTGATGCTAACAAAACAAAGTTGCTTCTGTCTTTTTCTATGAGAAAGCAATGTATCATAATGCAAATCAGAATACTATTTGTGGAAAAAAGAAAGGAGGGGTCAAATGTCTCTCTTCCTATGCTATGGTTTTTCCAATTACAAACTCATTGAACTAAAAAAAAAAAAAAGAATAAAAACTAACCAAAGTCTCTCTATTTGGGATATATTTCTTTAAGTAATAGTGACCATATTGTACATATTGTTTTGGAACCTGCTTTTTAAATCTAGAGTGACTGTTGGGCCATATCATAGCATACAGCAACAACATGACTTTGTTTCCTATAGAGCATTGTGTTGCATGGTTGTAATGTAATACTTTAACCAATCTCTTACTAAAGCATGTTTAGTTTGCTTCTAATTTTTTCTACAATAAATAATGTTGCAGTAAACTTTTTTCTGTATTTGCACACAACTCTGATGATTTCTTTGGGATAAATCATACAAGTGGAATTGTTGGACCAGACTATATGAATATTATAAGCCTTCTGATACCTATTCTTAAAGTGCCCTATGGAGAGAGGAACAAGTTTACTCTTATACAAACATTATATGAGAGCCCCAATTTTCCTACAGTTACACCAAACTTGTTTTGTTTTTGTTTTTTTTCACTTTAAAAATTTTTCCCATCTGGGGGCCTGGGTGGCTCAGTCAGTTAAGCCTCCAACTCTTGATTTCAGCTCAGGTCATGATCTCAGGGTCATGAGATTGAGCCTCATGCTGGGCTTCATGCTGGGCATGGAACCTGTTTAAGATTCTCTCTCTCACTATTGCACGCTCTCTCTCCCCCGCCCTCTAAAAGAATAAAAATAAATAAAAATTGTTCCCATCAAAATGTTATTTAACAAGTTGATTTTCTAAGGTTAATATTGGAAAACAGGGCTTTGCAGGTGAACAAGTTCAAGGGTACCCTATTCCCATCCACTTCAACAGCAACTCCTTTTTATTGGACAGAAGAGCCTGATGCAAGTGCAATTTTTACTTCGTGGCAGTGGCATTATAGTGGAAGCTCTGCAGCTCTTCTCTTAGATGGTTTTAAAATATTTACAAAGTATTTTAAATACCTAATTTATTCTTATTTGGCTACTATTGTTTTAATGGAGTGATTCTTTAGTTAATTTCTGCTGAAATGATGCAGAATTAAATGTGCCAAAGAGCATTAGATTGGATCCCCTATTCTCTGGACTATTTAATTAGAGCTTTAGTCAAAGAATACCTTGCAATATTTTTTTTTCTTTTTGTCTCATGTTCTATAAATTCCATGTGCCAATTAATCCTTGATGGTTTAGCCCAAGTTAGGGACCCCAGAACTGGAGGGAACTGGACCTGACTGATGTGTATGAATGCTGATCATGAACTCTCCATTAAGCTATAAACTTTTCCACTGGTTCCTATAGTTCTGTTCTAGACAAGAGACATTCTCTTACATCCTTTTGTATTTCCAGTGTCTAGCACATGTTCATCCATTGGTCAAATGCATACCTATTATGTATAAGTCATGGTTCTACATATTAGAGATACAGTAATAAATAGTAAGAAAGAAAATTATAACCATAGCAGAAACTTATGTAGCCTATATTACACTGGGAATTATTCTAAGTCATTTACATACATTAACACAATAGAACCTCACAATAATTTGTGTGGTAGCTAATATAATTACTTTTACTTTACAGATTAGAAAGGCGTGCCTCCAAGAGGTGAAGAAACTTGCCCAAAGTCATTGATCTAATAGTGGTAGAAGCAGATTAAAAGCAAGCAGTTTGGATCCAGAGACCAGGCTTTTGACCACTCATCTGTATTCCTTTTTCAGATAGAGAAGGTCCCCAGCTCCCTTAAATCTCATATTCTAGTAAGACACACTTCAAGCTTCAAGCATGTTTACTGAGAATGCTTTGCATGCAGATTCTCAGATCCCACCAGAGAACTCTTTAGACCAGAAAGTAGAAGTTGAGCAAAGGGTAGAGTACAGAAGTGGGGATAATGGTGGTTTATAATAATGGTATTTCAGTTGGTTTTTATTTGGTGACTACAAAGTGTTGGAACATTGACATGGATTTTAGTTTTGGAACAGGTGGCACGATATTGGCAACAGAACATAGTGATTTAGAGCACATGCTTTTGAGTCATGCAGACCAGGATCCTAGTACCAGCTCTTCCTAGTTGTGTTAATTTGGACAACTTAATCTTCTTAGCCTCAGTTTTGGCATCTGTAAAATAGGTATGATAATAATTGCTACCTTAAAGAGTTATTGATGTAAATGTATTAATCTAAGTAAAGTGGCAGGAACATTAAAATACTTATTAATGTTAGCTCTTATTACTATTACTATTGTCATCATACATCTCTCTTCTCAGGAAACAGGAATTCTTGGTGAAATTTTTTGCTGAGCATTTTCCTGTAAACATCTGTGAACTGATGAGTTTAATTAGGGTACTGTTGATGAGGCTTCTGTGTGGTCTTTTTAAAAATTCAGAATAGTACAGGATCTGGACCAAAAAGTGCTCTTTTGTGCTGAAGTCTTCAAAATGTTTTCAACGAAAGTGGGTTTATTTGGGTTAATTATGTGTGTGCATTATCCTATGAACTCTCAAGATAAAGGGCCTACAGCTGGAGCTGATTGTACACAGAGAGAAGGGACATTACACTGATTGGCTAGTTGCTCTTGTCATTGTTTTTTATTGTCTTTTTTCTTTTGCATCAAGTATCTGCGTATAATGGTGAACACTGAACAACTGGCCTGATTTCAGAAAAAAAATTATGTGCATCTGAATGCAGTGTTTCTGTGGGTGAACTACACGGAGAGGGGCATGTGTGCTGCCTGGCCATATGTTTGCAATAGGATGAAGGACTGAGGCCAAGCAGAGAGGTTAGAGATGACAGGACTCATTTTCTACAACAGAAAAGGGAGCACTGAATTTGAGCACGATACAGGGACAAAGGAGGGCAAACTAGCTGAAGAAAGAGGTGCCAAAAAACCTGCAAGAAGGGAGCAGGGTCAGTGCTGTGGGAATCAAATGAGTGCAAGCTAAATGATATGTGATGGGACAAAGGTGGAAGGTGTGGCAGCAGGAGAGTGGTAATAAAGAGGAATGGGCGATGTACAGATGGTGAAATGCTGACCTTTCCGTATTTATTCAGGAATACCAACATGGTGGCACAAACTAGGAGGTGGACATAAATACTACCTAAGACATAGTACAAGGAAATGTGGGAACTCTACAAACACTGTAAAAAAAAAAAAATCACAAACTCCCAAGTTAACTTTTTAAGGAGACAAAGTTGTTGATCACTAGATAAGATGAATTAAAAAGGAGCACTAAGTAATGGATAGAATTGTTGAATCACTGTATTGTACATCTAAAACTAATGTAACACTGTGTGTTAACTATTCTGGAAATAAAATTTAAAAAACCTAACAAAATTTAAAAAAATTAAAAAGGGAGACCAATCTAATGTGCTAATGTCAATGATATGAAAATGAATATGCATAAACCAAAGACTAAAATCCCTGCAGTACACTGCAATTCATGGCTATAATAAATTTATTTTAAAAACAGTAACTATAAATAAATATGAAACAATAATAGTTATCTTTGGATAATAGTTTCTTATTTTTCATCTTTTCAGCAATGATCATGCATTAGTTATGGTTAGAATCAAATTAATTCTATATTTTAAATGAACAAGAAAAAAAAACTTCAAATAAGAACAGAAACAAAGTGGGGAGCCTGGGTAGCAGTCAGTTAAGTGCCTGACTTTTGGTTTCAGCTCAGCTCGTGATCTCAGGGTGATGAGCTCAGGGTCTTGAGATCGAGCCCCATGTTGGGCTCCATGCTCAGCATGGAGTCTATTTAAGACTCTCTCCCCCTTTGCCCCCCATCCACTCTCTCAAATAAATAAATCTTAAAAAAAAAAAAAAGAACAGAAACAAAGTGCAGTGGCTTCATTAGGAAGCACACACAGCAAGATCTTATGAGTGGTGGAAAATTGGAATGGAGAAGAAGGAACTTGGTTCTCATGGCCAGTGAATTGATTTAATTCTTTTAGAAATAATTGCATATTTTAATCCTAGATGTTTCTAGAAATGAACGTAACTTGGCATAATGAGAGTAAATTTTAAATGTAGCATCACATCTGGTTTCAATTCCTAGATTCATGAATTTTGGTCAGTTAACGTATTTATCTTTGTGGTATACATCTTCTTTATCCATTCATCTGTCGATGGACATCTTGGCTCTTTCCACAGTTTGGCTATTGTGGACATTGCTGCTATAAACATCAGGGTGCACATACCCCTTCGGATCACTACAATTGTATCTTTGGGGTAAATACCCAGTAGTGCAATTGCTGGATCGTATGGTAGCTGTATTTTCAAATTTTGAGGAACCTCCATACTGTTTTCCAGAGTGGCTGTATCAGCTTGCATTCCCACCAACAGTGTAGGAGGGTTCCTTTTATCTGCATCCCGCCAACATCTGTCATTTCCTGACTTGTTAATTTTAGCCATTCTGACTGGTGTGAGGTGATATCTCATTGAAGTTTTGATTTGGATTTCCCTGATGCCGAGTGATGTTGAGCACTTTTTCATGTGTCTGTTGGCCATTCGGATGTCTTCTTTGGAAAAATGTTCATGTCTTCTGCCAATTTCTTGACTGGATCATTTGTTCTTTATAGATTTTGGCTACTAGCCCTTTATCTGATATGTCATTTGCAAATATCTTCTCCCATTCTGTCAGTTGTCTTTTGGTTTTTTTGACTGTTTCTTTTGCTGTGCAAAAGCTTTTTATCTTGATGAAGTCCCAATAGTTCATTTTCCCTTGCTTCCCTTGCCTCTGGCAATGTTTCTA
>NC_138379.1:55718749-55787018 GCF_054177405.1 Leptonychotes weddellii
GTACTGCCTCTTGTTCTTTTTTTGAGGTGATTTTTTCCATCTTGTCATTTTGTCCAGAGGAGACTAGATGAATGAGAGAACAAACCGCTAACAGTGTAACAATGACCCCAGAAAAAAATATACGCTAAACAAATCAGAAAAGACCTGAAACTGGGAAAAAGGGAGAGAAAGAAAAAAGAAAATAATAGGTAAAAGAAAAAGATCAAGAAAAAAAAGAATATGATCAAATATGATCAGGCTGGTGCATAGATCAGTGCCACACACTAGATTTTGGGTGTTTTTTGGTCTGTTAGAAGAAAGTGCCTCCCAAAATTTTAAAGAAAGAACAATATATGTACAAAAATAAGGGTAAATATGATGAAGCGATGGAATATGACTGTAAAGATGAAAATTATAAAAGATTTTATAAAAGGAATTGATAAGAAGCTGGTTGCAAAAAGAAAGAAGAGGATTAAAAAAAAAAAACAAAGGGAGAGGATGTGATCAGGCAGGAGACTAGAACAAAGCCATACACTAGAGATTTAGGGTATATTTTGGTCTTTTAGAAGGAACTGTATCCCAAAATTTTAAAGAGATAATAACTTTATATATATATATATATATACACCAAAAATAAGGTTAACTACTATGAAGAGATAGAATATGACTCTATAAATGAAAAATAAAAAAGATTTTTAAAAAAGGGATTGATAAGATGTTGGTTGAATAAGGGAAAAAGAAAAATTCAAAAAAAAAAAGAAAAAAAAGAAAATTAAAAAAATTAACTTTGAAAGACTAAAGAATCGGGGAAAAAAGCCATAAATTCTATGTGCTGTATTTCCATAGTGCTGGAGTTCTGCCATTCTCATTGATCAGTAAACTTGGTCTTGGCTGGCTGTTCTTGCTCATCTTCTGGGGGAGGGGCCCGTTGCTGTGGTTCTCAAATGTCTTTGCCGGAGGCGGAATTGCCTTTCTGGGCCCGGGGTAAGTAATCTGCTTGGGTTTGCTCTTGGGAGCTTTTGTTCCCTGCAAGCTTTCTGTACAGCTTTGGAGGATGAGAGTGAAAATGGCGGCCTCCCAATCTCCGCCATGGAGGAGGAGCTGAGAACTCGGGGCCCCACTCCTCAGTGAGCCCCCCAGAGAAAAGCAGTCAATCACTCCCATCTCCCTGGTCTCTGGCTGCACTCCATGCTCACCCGGCCTGTGACCAAGCGTTCCTATATCTGGCACCTGACCCCGTGTGGAGTCTCCAAATCCAGCAGATCCCTGTGGTGTGCTCCCGAGCTGCTCCTCCTGGGGGAGGAAGGGGAATCTCCCAGATCTGCCACTTGTTGGGTCCCTGCTGGAGGAGCAGTGGCCCGCCTGTGCCACGGATCATGGTTTATGGCAACCCCAAGCTGAGAGCCCACTCCTTGGCTCCGTCTCTGCAGCTGGCTTCCCCACTCCATGACACCTGGGAGCTCTGCCACAATCAGGAACCCCTGGTCTTTCTGTGACCCTGAGGGTCCTGAGATCACACTGTCCCAGCGAGAGTTCCACCCCCCACTTAGCCACTGGAGCGATGTCCCTCAGTGGAGCCTACTTCTAAAAGTTCCGATTTTGTGCTCCACGGCTCTATCACTTGCCAGTAGCAGAGGACGGAGGCCTCTCCCCCGCCATCTGTCTTCACGAATATCGCCTCGGATTCACTTCTCCGCATATCCTCCCTTCCAGAAAGTGGTCGCTTTTCTGTTCAGAGAGTTGCTGCTATTCTTTTCTTCGATCTCCTGTTGAGTTCGTAGGTGTTCAGAATAGTTTGATCCCTATCTAGCTGAATTCCTGCGACCAGATGAAATTTAGGTCTCCTACTCCTCTGCCATCTTGCTCCTCTCCCATTGACTATTTATTCTTTATTCTGTACCTTTTATTCCCCCCTAACTTATTCATTCCATAACTGGAAGCTGGTATCTCATTCAGCATTCACCCATTCACCCTCTAATTAGAGTGTTTTTATCTTTGTAATCCCCCAATTGATGCACTATAAGTAGTAGGCACTTAATAAATTTTGAAACAATTATATAAATATGTTAAAAATTACATTCCAAAGAAAAGCTATCAAAATTCCCTAATTTATAGGACGAATGAGGCATTTGTGTTGAGTTTCTAGATTACATTTGTGTTGAATCAGAAAGGATAAGAAATGAAGGTCTTTCAACAAACAGCACACATTTATGGGACACTCACTCTGTGGCAGGCATGGGATAGAAGGATGAAAGGCTGGTACAGAATGGGAGCACTGGGTTACATCAGGTTATAAGGGACACGATCAAACCTCCAACAGTGTGAATTTCTTTCTCCATTAATCGTTGATGAATTTCTTAACTTTTTATTCCATATATAGACAGAGCAAATAACAATGATGTTTTGATTGACTTTTCCAGCTTCCTCTACAGCAGTGGTCACCACAATGGACAATATAATATGAACCCAAGGGCAAACCACTGGATACAGGAAGAATTGCGTATCTGAACTTCTATTAATATTTTTATCTATTTTTATGTATGTTTTAAAATGCGCATCATGTATTAGCATAGTGATATATGTATGCAATATAAAGGAGGGAACTATACATATGTTAGAGGCAACTTTTTGTGTTTTACTGGTGGAATGTGTTATTAAAATCATTTTAAAACCATGCTTTGTAGTAGGCACCTATATATATATTAACTATAGAGCAAATTCTATAAACAGAGTTAAACCAAATATAAGCAAAAGAAATAGAAAACAACATAATGGAAGGCTTTAACCCTCAAATAAGATATGTCACTGGATTGCACTGCATTGTAATTTTATTACATTTGAGAAAAATTAAAACCGAGTCCAAGAAATAATTATCCAGATTTTTTCCCCCGATGCTTCAGAAAGTACGCTAATTGCAGGGAACAAAGTTTGAAGGGTGAACTATTTCTGAATGCCTTTCAGCCCATTGTTGGAAAATGCTAAAGGAAGCTGTACTGGCTTGATAGAATGAGTGTTACCACCAAGATCACCCTCAGGAGAAGCAGGGGTGCAGCTGCAGAACAGGCTAGAATGTGATTAGATCAACGTAGGACTGTGGTTCTTAACCTGGCTACACATTGGAATCACCTGGAAGACTTAACATTTTTTTAAAAAATGAAGCATGGTGCCCACCACAGAGATTCTCATTTGATTCTTCAGGGTTGATTGAGGTCTGGACATCCAGAGTGATCAAAACTTACCATGTGATTCAAATATGAGAGCAGGATTAAGAACCAGAAGGGTTGCGTGAACTGGTGGAGGGAATGTGGCATTAGGACATTGACATCTAGGTCAATTTCACAATTTATTAGTTATGTCATATTGGAAATCCCTTTGTTATCTCTGAGCTCCAACTTTCTCTTTTGGAAAATAAGAGTAACAGTACTGACTGCTCTCTCCATCTCCCAGGGGCTGGAGTGAGGACTATGTGGGTGCTACAGGTGGAAACCTCTTTTGCGTGGAAGCGTGTGCTGGTGGCAGGAAAGAGCCACGTGTAGAGGGCGTTACCCATTTCAGTTCTCATCTAATGTCAGTCTAACAAATGGAAGTGCTTTCAAGTCCTGTTCATTATTCAGAAATTTCTACATATCTGCATTGCCTTCAAGGTGATTTTCTTATTAATATTTGGGTGAAACTAGGCAGTTTTGTAAATCACCAAAAAGAATAATTTAGGTGCTCACAACTAATACTCATTCAGAAAATTGTACTGTTTCCACTCACATTCCCTAAATCCACTTAATGTCCTTACCATAGGATATTAATTTTGAAATAAAAATAACACCAGTTAGAATGGCCAAAATTAACAAGACAGGAAATAACAAGTGTTGGCGAGGATGTGGAGAAAGGGGAACGCTCTTACACTGTTGGTGGGAATGCAAGCTGGTGCAGCCACTCTGGAAAGCAGTATGGAGGTTCCTCAAAAAGTTGAAAATAGAGCTACCTTATGACCCAGCAATTGCACTACTAGGTATTTACTCCAAAGATACATAAGGGGCACATACACCCCAATGTTCATAGCAGCAATGTCCACAATAGCTAAACTGTGGAAGGAGCCGAGATGCCCTTCAACAGATGAATGGATAAAGACGTGGTTCATATATACAATGGAATATTTCTCAGCCATCAGAAAGGATGAATACCCACCATTTGCACTGACATGGATGGAACTGGAGGGGATTATGCAAAGTGAAATAAATCAAGCAGAGAAAGACAATTATCATATGGTTTCACTCATATGAGGAACATAAGGAATGGCACGGAGGACCATAGGGGAAAGGAGGGAAAACTGAATGGGAAGAAATCAGAGAGGGAGACGAACCACGAGACTATGGACTCCGGGAAACAAACTGAAGGTTTCAGAGGGGAGGGGAATGGGGGGGGGGATCAGGTAGCTGGGTGATGGGTATTAAGGAGCACATGCGTTGTGATGAGCATTGGGTGTTACATGCAATGAATCGTTGAACACTACATCAAAAACTAATGATGTATTATATGCTGGCTAAATGAACATAATAAAAAAATTAAAAAAGAGTCACTTGCACACAGCACATCCAGAGTATACGCCACTGAACACTAATTCTAGGTGCTTTATAGCATCATTTTAAGCAAAGGGCTGCATAATGAAGTATGTTTGAAGATTATAGTATTCAAATTAAATTAGTTCCCTGACTACAGAACTTCACTGACCCTTTAATATACTTAAGTTCACAGAGAATCTGTAAGAGAGGTGAGATACAGGTTGTAGAATTTCCCAAACTTAGGTGACCTTTTCATGTGACACAGTAATGAGATTAGTATTTTAAAACACACTTGGGAAACACTGATCTAAGGCACTGGTACCATGGTATAGAGGCCAAAACAGAAGACCAAAGATGGACATGTCGAAGATCACTTAGGTCGAATTAATTCTGGCTGGCCATCTGTGAGTCCACCGTCTCCCCACTTCACTTCAATGCCTTTCTTACCTTTCTCCTTGTCTACTCCTTCCCTTTAAGGAAACAAAAACACAGACTTATGCTCTAAAAAATGTCAAAGCTCTCTCACTGACAATTTTTTTCTTTCAATGTCAAGCAAAAGTTATGAAAAAAGTTATGAAAAAAAGAGACTAACTTTCAATCACAATGCGATGAAAGTTTCGACAATCAGCAGCTCACGTTATCCCTGTAGAAAAGACAGTCAGATGACCCTGGGTTCAAAGTTGCTGGTATTGTGTAGAAAAGAGATGAAGATGATCACATTTCTGTAATATATGTGGCCCTATGTATCATCTTGATAGGGCTTAATAAAAACCAGTGTGTAAAAATATATGAATGAATTTAAAACTTATCAGCACTGTTAACCTCTTGACCATCTGTCTCAAGAAATCAAGGCCAGAAGTTAATGTATTTAGTCTGAGATCACAACACTAAACTACTGGTACAATCCATAAAAATCCGTGTCATTGTCATTTGACAAAATAAAAAAACAAAATTCTAGTGAATGATAATAAGTGCCAAGCAGCAGGGGAATTAAAAAATATATTATTTTGATAAAGAGAACAAATACCATGCATCTAAGCACACCATGAAACATCAGAGAGGACTGATGATAAAGTCATTTTATTTGAAACGCTAAGTCTTAGGGCAAAGGTGATAGGCACGGTAATTTTTTCCTTATTATAGAATAAATATAAAGGCCAGATGCAACAATATTGCCTGTGGTTTTAAAAGAGGGGGAATAACATTCTAAGGAATCAAAAGTTTTGTTAAAAGGGTAATCTACTTAGAGACAATAAATGGATGTGCGGTAAAACTGACTGCAAGAGTGAGAGAAAATGTGTAAAACATCTTAAAAGGCTGAGAAGTGAAAAAGTAGTAAGACCTAAGTTTTCAAACAAATGTAGAAGAGGAATTAGTCTTCACCTGTCTGTCTCCAAGGGACAGAGCTGTGAATAAAGCAAGAAATGTATAGGGAAATGTATTTTGATATAATTTTAAGAAAAAACAAATCTAATGATGGCTAGTATCTAAGGGGTAGCTTCTAGGAGGCATTAAATTCTCCATCCTTAGTGTGTTCTAGCAGAGTGAGGGACTACTTCACGTCGCTTTTCTGTGGATTCTGATGTACCAATGAGTTGGAATAAGATAACATCTAAGATGGATACTTTTCAATTCTGTGTTATAATAAGTACTTAGGGGGGAAAAAGGACCCAGCACATATGGTATGAGGAAATTAACAGAGTTTCATTTTAGACCAGTTTGCTTACAGAACTATGAATGAATAACATATGGGGAACTTTTCCTAAGGAGTGAGAGGAGGGAGTGGTGCAAATTGCTTTAGAAAGAAGAATAGCTATTTGGAGAAAAATATACAGTGTGGTACAGCTGGTAAATCACAGAATCTAAATTATTTGTACTTCCTTTGGGGGAGGAGAGTGGAAGAGGAGAAAGATAAAGATGATGTGAATGTAGGGTAATAAAGAGAAAAGGAGGTGGAAAGGAATGACAGAAGGAGAGCATTAATAAATATTGTTGGGCTGAAGCAAGATAATTGGTCCTTTGGGGTGGCTTCCGTGATTTTTTTTATTCTTTTCCTCAGCATTATTTTTCATTCAGAATATTATAAAATGAATCATTTTCTTTCATTTCTAGATTCAGTTTGGCAGTTGCCTTGGAAGTACTAATTATGTTTTCCTTACGTAAGAGAGGAGAGACCTATTATTGTTGAAGGTTCTTTTTTTTTTTTTAAATAGGCTTTAAAACTCAAAATAGTTAAAGATTATGTCTCAGCTATTTTTGAAATCATTACATGTACAACGAATATCAAGAAAATGGTAACGGAAAAATAGCATGGTGCCTGGAAAATCCTTTGACGGAATTATATAGACTTTGAGGTTTTTAATTTTTTTTAAGAATTTTAAAATAAAGGTAGAAATTTAAACAGAACTTCAAGCAATCAGCAACACAACATCTAGCTTGATATTACAATAGCAGCAGTTAAAGAAATGCCAAAAGAGTTGTCTACAACCAAACTCTTACAGAACAATGAGTCAAAGGTCAAATGTGTTATTACGACAGCCATTAATTTAGAATGAAAATGTCCTCTTCAGTTTTTTCAAATTTAATGCTACACAAAAGATGGATATCATGGTGTATTTTATTCCTAACAATAAAGTTTGTATTCTTGAGAGAAGTTGTTAGGTCTTATACCTCAATAATACTTTCCTGGTTCAGAAGACACAACATCATAAAAAAAACAATTTTTATACGAAAGCCAAAAAACCCCAAAAACCAAAAACAAACCACAAAACACAAAAACTAGCTAAAAAAAAAAAAATGCAGAATGTCTCAAGAATGAAAATTGTAGTTCTCCTACACGGTATAGGGCCTATTGCTAACAATACCATATTGCATACTGAAAATTGCCAAGAGAGTAGATCTTATGTTAATTGTTCTCACCACACACAAGCACAAAATAATAATAATAGGGGTGAGAGGAAACTTTGGGAAGTGATGAATATATTTATCACCTTGATAATGGTGATGGTTTCTTGGGTATATACTTAATACCCAAACCCATGGAGCTATATACATTAAATATGTAAAGCTCTTTATATGTCAACCATACTACAATAAGATGGTTAAAAGAGAGAAAGAAAGAAAAAGAAAGAAAGAAAAGAAAAAAAAGAAAAGAAAAGAAAGAAAATGACTTAAGGTGGTAAAGAAGCCCCAACTCTTCATTGCTACTTTGACTGAAGTCATTAATGCCATATTTTTTGCCATCCAGTTTGATCATACATTTTCTCCTGACAGAGTTCCTTTCTGAGTAGTGGTTATTGCCTGGGACATGGTAGGTGTTCATCATATTACTTGTTAAGTAAAGGAATGAATGAATGAATGAATGATAACTAAATAAAATGAAGTAAGGAATTGACTGACAAATTCTAGGAAACAAATGAAAGATCGTGCTTGGTGCTTATAAGCCTGAGTGCCTGGATTTGAAATCCAGTTCTGTACATTGTTAACTATAGCACTATGGTCAAGTTTATTAACTTGTTTATTAACAAGTTTATTAACCTCTCTATACCTCAGTTCCTTTTTGCTTATATAAAACAGGTTGTTGTGAGGAATAAATTCATTACAAAAAAGCACTTTTAGAAGTACATGGAACATAGCAAATGCCAAATAAATATTAGTTATCAAGATTATTATAAAGGTTTATTCAGATAATTCAATACCAAGGTCATTGACAGCTATGAAATTAGACCAATGGGACTAAGGACAAGCTGTCTAAAGCCCAGTGAAGTGGGCACAATGTACTCTGAGGTTCAACCTCTGAAGCTTGCACATGTCACAGAAATTACTATCCTGTTGAGAATATAAATTGATCTTTTCCAAACACTTCTCACTCGTGTTGGAGATAATGGCTCCTTGCAGACATTAGAGGCCATGTTTTACAAGGGCAGACATGTGATTAGATATGAATATACTTCTCTTGGGAGCTCTCTTCTATTAATTTTCAGTATTTGATTATTATCCTGTAGGCTTGGTATAAAACAGTAAATAGAGATAAAGTAGTTTTATTAAGTGCAATCCCAAATTTGTACTGCTTATGTGCTGCCTTAATTTTGCTTTAGTTTATCCTAGAACTCCATGGCTTGGGAAGGTCAGCTATGTTCTGGTGTTAGTCATTGCTCAGGGTTCCTGAAGCATGTAGGCAGCTGGTAAATAAAAGAGCTGTAACCCTGTCTGATGGGGGTGGAGGAAGGGATCCATTTACACATGTGACAGAACTCAGGTTATGAATTCTGGGAAATCAGGGACTGTTTACACTATCTACACTGGTTGAACAAGGGACCACAGGGAGACATAGAAATGTACACATCAATAAACCAGACAGTGAAGTTCCCTTGCTTATGCAAAGCCCACCTCCCTGGCAGTAGGAATGTAACACTCTCTCAGGCTGGGCTAATAGGTTATATTGGAAAAATAACAATCTGTTTCTTGTTGTATCTGTGAAAACTAGTGAAAATTCAGATTTGTCTTTAAAATGTCAACAAAGCAGATACAATTGTACATGTACTTTTGAAATCTCCCACCACAAAATCTGCTCTCCCTTCTTTTCCATTTCTGCCAGTGATCACTGTTATGAACTGAATGTGGCCATTCCCTCAAATTCATGGCTGACGTTCTAACCCCCAATATGACTATATTTGCAGACAGTCTTTTTTTTTTTTTTAAGATTTTATTTATTTATTTGACAGAGAGAGACATGGTGAGACAGGGGACACAAGCAGGAGGAGTGGGAGAGGGAGAAGCAGGCTTCCTGCCAAGCAGGGAGCCCGATGCAGGGCTCGATCCCAGGACCCTGGGACCATGACCCGAGGTGAAGGCAGACGCTTAACAACTGAGCCACCCACGTGCCCCTTGCAGACAGAGTCTTTAGGAGGTAATTAGAATTATTAATTAAATGAGTTAAGGGTGAAGCCCTAATCTGATAGGACTGGTGGCCTCATAGGAAGAGAAAGAGATCTCTGTCTCAGCCCAAGCACAGGGGAAAGGCCATGTGAGGACACAAGAAGAAGATGGTTGCGAGCCAGGAAAAGAGATCTCACCAGGAACTGAATGGGCCAGAACCTTGACCTTGAAATTCCCAGCTTCCAGAATTCTGAGAAAATAATTTTTTTGTTGTGTAAACCACCTAGTCTATGGTATTTTGTTATGACAGCCTGAACTATGACAGTCATACACTGGGAAACAAGAGCTTTATAAATACAAATGTAGTTTTGCATGAATCATACTTACCATTAGCAGTCTGTCTCCTACTTGCAACCTTCCATCTTTTTGTGCAGCTCCTCCATCTATAATTTTAGTTACATAAATGCTGTTGTCTCCAGGAATGTGCTGGTTCCCCACACCTCCTGCAATACTGAAGCCCAAACCTATGGGAAAGAAAAAGAAAAGTTTTTTTTTTTTTTTTTTAAGAAAATGCTATTAGCCATATTTAAACAGTCTAAAAAAATTAATCCTTGATTTATTACAATGGTAATAAATAACAGTAAGGATTCTACTTCAATCGCTTTTGTTCTTTAAATATTTGAAGATTTGTTGATTAATGCTAATGAGGCAAAGCTCTTGAAGTCAAACCCATGTGGTCATTAGTTTTGTTCTATTTCAAGACTGTACACCTAACTGTTGCTCCCTAGCTAATTAGCAGATAATGGGTGACTGGCCAGAATAGGGATCAGGCAAAAGGATGTGGAAGAATCCTCGGTGAGGCAGACAAAACACAAGTACTGTCCTGCTCATGTGGAGTTGGTGAGCTCATCTTTGTTGTTGTTCTAGCACAGAGAAGTATTGCCAATCATCTGGGTAGAGACCTAGACACTTCTGATATTTCAGGATTAAAAGTACAGCTGTTAGAAAATTCCAGAAATTCTGAGACAAGAGCCACGAGGAAGATACATGAGATATTTATGTAATAATTTCAGAGAGAAGATAAGACAAAAAGAAGCTAGACGCTTGTCCTTCTTGTTTTCTTCTCTGGCCACCTTGTCATATTTTCATACTTCTTGGCACTTATTAACCACTAGTGAGGCTAGTAATACGCAAGAAATGAATCATCCCTGTACACAGTCTAAAGACACAAGAAATAGATTCTATATTTTACCTTTATTATTTTTAATAACAAGTCATGGAATATCAAATCATTTTAAACATGGCAATTTTCTATTTTGAGAGATAAATTTATACTGTACTATAGCTTACAAAACTTTTATTTATATTAAACTATGGAATGGTAAGAATAATTAAAAACCATATGGGGCCACTTTCAAAGAATGAGTGATAGACTCTTTAAAGTGTAAAAAATAAAAAAAAATCTTTCCAGAATATGATTGAATACACATTCAATATAATACTTGTAGGCTATATATTCATTGCATTTCAAAATTATAATTACCATGCAAATTACTCAGAAAGATAAATATAAATCAAAGAATTTGTACTAAAGGCATAGGAAATTTCTATGACTTACTTGGCTTAAGAAATTTTTTTTTAAACAAACCATCCACTAAGTTACGTAGTTTTTTTTTTTAAACCACACACCTGTTTTATGATAAAATCATTAAAATTTTTGGCATTTTATATGACAACAATGAAAAACACTTAAAAAAGCTCTACTTCACTATGCTTTTATTGATTAAATATTGAATAGGGCTCTTAATGGCATAAGTGATTAGATAATGGAAAAATAATGGCATAGTAAATTATAAAGTTACACCTCTGAAATTACATTTGAAATAATTTTTTGTTAAATTAACTATAATAGTTAAAATAAATGGAAAATGGATTTAAATTGATAGGGCAATTAATTGTTATTTAATATCCTACTAAAGCGGATAATTATTCTTTATTGATACTTTGACATCCCATAGATTTATAAATGTATTTGTTTGCCTCAGATATAAAGAATTTGTTTATTGAGCAAAAGGTGACTAAGAGTAAATAAATGCTCCCAATTGGCTTTTCCTTTGAAATTTATAATGCGTGTCAGCTCATGTTTTTCAAAACTGTTATTTTACATGTATATATGATTCTAGGGGAATTAAAAATATACATTTACAAAAGTTTCATACCCACATGCTAGGATCAATCTACTGCATTTATAATAGTATAGAAGTCATTCCAAACTGTGGAAAGAAAAGGTTAAAACAAATCCAGGGACTCTGATTTACATGCACTGTAATAATAGTAAATGCCATAGACTCACTGAGTTACAGAAGAGCTAAGGAAACAAATTACCACTGTAAATAAGGTTAAGTCCAACAAAGGGAATAACTATGTAGTTGACATTTGAAGTTGAAGATTGTACCAAGACATTGAAATCACTATACTGTAGACATAAATATATCGCTAAAAAGGAAATAATTTTTTTCCCCTGAGATTAGGTTTAAATACTTCTTTTTAACTAGTGACTCTGCTCAAGGTGAAACAAGCTGTTTTTAGTAAGAACCCTCTGAGGTTACAGAATTGAAAATTGTCCCTGATTTCGCTTACTTTGAAGGAACATGGATACACTGAAAAATAATCAGCATTTGATCAACACTCAGCCATATTGCAGATGTTTGACATAAGTAAATATGTAGCTTATGTCTACAGCCAGAACACAAATTTATTTACAGGTGGAAGTATCCATCTGTGTTGTAAGACTAAATCTGTCCTCATTCATTCATTCACCAATTCACTCATGTATCCATCTATTCAACAAACATCTCTTGAGTACCTACTATGAATCGTATAAGCAGTTGCTGTCAACTGTGGTCAATATAATGTAAAAGAAGGGATTGGCCAACACTAAGAAATATGAGTGAGTGTGGCTGAACCTGGCTGATGCAATGTTCTAAGCCCAGACAGTGCCATTGATTTTTGGAGGACTACTCAATGAAGACAAATGTGGGCCAGGACCATGGCGCAATCCAAAATTATCAGTTTGGAGGCACTGGGGATTCCTTGCATATACTTTGTTAAAGCAGGGGCAGGCTGCCTACATTATAGGACCACTCTATCCCCTTATTAGGTAATATTCCCTTCTTCATTCCATTAGAGACACAATTGCAGTCTTGATACTTCTAGAACACAGTGGACATACTCCCACCTTAGGCATTTGATCTACCTGTTTCCTCTACCTGGAATATACGTCCTTCAGGTTTTTGTTCAAATCTTAATTTCTCTAAGAGCCTGAATCTGACTTCCTATTTAATACTGTCTTCTAACCATACACCCCACTTCCTTATCCTGATCTACTTTTCATTTTACCTTAGCACTTATCACCTTGTAACACATAAGTCACCCATGTATTTTATTTTTTTTTTATTGTCTGTCTTCTTGAAGAAAATATGAAGTCCACGACACCAGGGATTTCTGTCATTTTATGCTGTGCAATAGAATAAGGCCAGTTATATAGTGACCTCCTAATTATTAAAAGGACAAATGAACAATGAATGAACAAATGAATATAAAAGGATGAAGAAAGTCACAGATCTCTGAGAAAGCCTCTTCTTAAAGAGGAAGCTTGCAGCTTTAATGAATGAGGGACAGCTGAAAAAGTGAGCACTGTTAGTTGGAGGGGCTAACTGGATGAGGTTATTACTTGCCTCAGGTCAACTCTGATCTCTGTCCTCAGTCTGCACAGAGTTTATGCCAACCACTGGGCAGGCAATGGGCAACAGCAGACACAGCTTCACACCGATTCTTCCATCTACTAACTGTGTCAAATGGAGCCGTAATTGTCTCATCTGTGATAAGGGAGTAAGTATATCCATGTTCTATAGGAATTAGCACATACCAGATGCTGGATAAAGAAAAATTCTCGGAGTGCCTGGGTGGCTCAGTTGTTGAGCGTCTGCCTTCGGCTCGGGTCGTGATCCCAGGGTCCTGGGATCGAGCCCCGCATCGGGCTCCCTGCTCGGTGGGAAGCCTGCTTCTCCCTCTCCCACTCCCCCTGCTTGTGTTCCCTCTCTCGCTGTCTCTCTCTGTCAAATAAATAAATAAAATCTTTAAAAAAAAAAAAAAAAAGAAAAATTCTCTGCTCTCAACAAGGTCTCAAGCTGTCTTGAGAAACCGATACCTAAACACCTTGACATGATTTAACCGGCTAGAATGAGTTCTGTAATGGTACTAGTGTTATGTGAGCCCAGAGGGGAGCGTGACTTACTCAGTGGGGAAGAAGAATCAACAAAAGGTTTAGCATTTGGGCTGAGTCTTGAAGGTTAAGCTAGACTGGATAACAGAGAACGCACCTTTCAAACCAACACATCCTCTGGATTCCAGGTGACTTAATGACTGAAGAGTCAGCTGCCCTGACTTACATTACACAATGCTCATAAAATCCCAGTTTTATCGGGCTGGAAATTCAGACAGAAATGCCTGGCAAACACTCAAAACATGTACTTATGATAAGCTAGAATGGTCCCTAATACGATAAATACAATGAGTATGATGATTTAAAAGAAGCCTTACAAATAGCAAAAACACTTTTATGGAAGTGATCAATTTAGAAAAATGATCATCATTTTGAAAAGAAGTGTCTATGCATAAGAAATGGTCCCATCAGGCTCTCCGCCCCCTCCCCCCAAACTCAGCTCATGTGGGAGTCTGTTTATCCCTCTCCCTCTGCCCCTCCTCCCCTCGTGCTGTCTTGCCTCACCCACTCTCTTGCTCTCTCTCAAATAAATAAAATCTTAAAAAAAAAAAAAAGAAAAAGAAAAAAATGGCCCTGGGCGGGGGTGGGGGTGGGGGGAGGAAGAAATGGCTCTGGACCATCAGGTGACAGCAGACTAATCAATTATAAAACTGAAAAGAGTTGGTGGGTCCCAGCAAAAACACGGACCCTAACACTATCTACTGTGGAATGTTTGGCTATTAAGAATAGTCCTAAACATGTCTATGCATGTACCAGTAATAAACAAAGCTGACACAGAAAAATATAAATACTAAAATCACAAAGAGAAGTAAAATCAGCAGATATTTCTGTATCCTAGTAAAGAAAAAAAAACAGGGGCGCCTGGGTGGCTCAGTCGTTAAGCGCCTGCCTTCGGCTCAGGTCATGATCCCAGGGTCCTGGGATCGAGCCCCGCATCAGGCTCCCTGCTTGGCCGGGAGCCTGCTTCTCCGTCTCCCACTCCCACACTGTTCCCTCTCTAGCTGTCTCTCTCTCTCTCTGTCAAATAAATAAAATAAAAAATCTTAAAAAAAAAAAAAGAAAAAAAACAGGTGAAATTTAAACACCTAATTCCTGAAGCAATTAACAACTGCTGTGTTGACAAACATGTGATGTGCAAACAGAATTTCAGGATTACATCCATTGCATAAAGCTGGGTTCCTCTTTCTATATTTCTTGCATATCCCCAAATTGAAATTTCTCAGGTTGAGACAGGACATGCAGGCATAGGGAAAGGAATGTCTGAACCTTGTTAAAACTTTAACTTAAACTTTTCCCACACAAAACCTTTTCTTCATCCTATAAAATAGAACAGGAGGAGGAACAGATCACAGTTCACCCTTTTCGCTTGTTGTCTGCTTACACTGAGGAGCAGGTGTTACTGAGAGGTGGGGAACTGAAAGCAAAAATCCTGGCAGCATAGATTGATATTGTGCTTGAGAAGCTCAGAATAAAAACTCAAATGCTTAAAAGAGTCGTATGATTACAATGTTCCCAAATATTCTTTGTGGGTATAAAGAACGAAGCCCCATGATGTCTTATAACCATTCAATAACTTGGTTCAATTTCATTTTGTGTGACTTTACTAGAACACTCTTGGGGTCTCTCCAAACAATTCACTATTATTAAGCAGGCCGCTTCTGTCAGTGGATCTAGGATCTGCTAGGTAAGGTGTTTACTACTTTACAGAAAACACTAGTGGCATTCTGTACATTCTGACTACATGTTTTTATTAAAGGAACCAGAATCCATCCTACCCCCTGGCTGGCCCTGTTTTAGAAAACACTCACCCATGCGGGCAATTTAACTTCAGGTACATGCATTTTGGTTAAAAAACACACACACACACACACACAAAACTTTACCTGTGAGTCTGGCCCATACAGATAGCTGTTTGACATCTCTTCCCCTCCAGAGAGAAAACTTTGCTTAAAAAACACCAGAAATGCACCTTTCATTTTAATTTGGAAGACTAATTAATCTCACGGGGCACTGTTGGTATGGTTAATTAAAAGCCAAAGCTTTATTTACTTACTCTCTGGATTCTCCCTGGGTCCAAAAGACAAAGTTTGGGGTTGAAAGAAGCGGTTCTTTTTTAAAATTCCCATGGCACTGGGGGGTGCCTGGGTGGCTCAGTCAGTCAGGTATCCGACTCTTGTTCCGGCTCAGGTCATATCTCAGGGTCATGAGTTTTAGCCCTGTGGCAGGCTCTGCTCAGCATGGAGTCTGCCTGAGATTATCCCTCTCCCTCTCTCCCCTCCCCCCACTCAGGCGCACATGCGTGCTCTCCAAATAAATAAATAAAATCTTAAAAAAAAAAAATTCCCACAGCACTAGCTCAGCATGCTCAATCCTGCTTAAAAAATCTCTCACAGGGGCGCCTGGGTGATGCAGTCGTTTGAGTGACTGACTCGGTTTCCGCTCTTATCCTGGTCTGGGTGTGGTGGGTGGGATCGAGCCCCGAGTTTGGCTCTGTGCTCCACACAGAGCCTGCTTGGGACTCTCTCTCAGCTCCTCCTCCTGCTCTCTCTCTCAAATAAATAAATAAATCTTTAAGAAAAGAAAGAAAAAAAGAATGTCCCACAGATCACCCAATTAACACAGTCAATGTTCCAAACTTTTTCTCAGTGTACCTCATAATACCCACTCATTCTTTTAACACATCACTTTAATGACTATTTTATTGTGAAAAGCCCCATTTCTTAGAGCTTTCCTTGTTCATTTTTTTCTAAACCTAAACTTTCCCTTCAACTATAGAACTTTCTCATTATTCCTTTTCTTCCCCCTCTACAATACTCAACCGCTTACCTTCAATGCTTTTCTTCACTGGCTTTGACCGTGCCTTTGTCCTATCCTGAAAATTTCTTCTCTTGAACTTGCCCCAGCCTTCTCTCTGTTAAGAGCTGAAGCTTTTAAAGTTACCTATGGTTAATGTTAACCTTAAAAATAAAACTGCCAGTTTTTTTATCAGCAAAAAATGAGCTTATTTGGCAAAGGAAGAAAACTGCAATTTGGAACAAGCAAGCTATAGTAAAATTATAGGCAATACTGGACAGCAAAGGAGAGAATCACTCTTTTTTTAACTTTTTTTTATTATGTTGTATTAATCACCATACATTACATCATTAGTTTTTGATGTAGTATTCCATGATTCATTGTTTGCATATAACACCCAGTGCTCCATGCAGAACGTGCCCTCTTTAATACCCATCACCAGGCTAACCCATCATCCCACCCCCCTCCCCTCTAGAACCCTCAGTTTGTTTCTCAGAGTCCATAGTCTCTCATGGTTCGTCTCCCCCTCTGACTCCCCCCCTTCATTCTTCCCTTCCTGCTACCTTCTTCTTCTTCTTCTTTTTTTTTTTTTTTTACATATAATGTATTATTTTTTTCAGAGAAGCACTCTTTTATGGAGGAAATGAGAAAGTTGGAAGGGCTGTTATAAACAAAAATCTACTGCAGTATACTGGGAGTATAGTGGCTTTTCATTGGCTGAGTTGAGTCTCTCATTGGCTGGGCTGTTGCCAGGGGGAAGAGGAAAACCTTTATTTGTTCTGCTGGAGTGGTAAAGTAGTAGCTAAAGTCCTAAGGACTTGCAAGTTATGTCTTTCCTATTGGGTCTGCAATTGACCATAAGTGACAGGGCATGAGAGCTCCCCCTTCTGTCCTCCCGACTCCAAGCATACTCCATAGTGGTTTTCCTTTATTAAATTTCACATTACTAACTCTGTTTTCTCATCACATTCACCTTTCTCAATCTACCCATCTTGCTCCATATACCACAAGTGACTCACATGGCATCTGCTAAGTTGAATTATGTCCCATCAAAACATTTGCTAAGCTCTTAAGCCCTGGTGCCTTTGAATGTGACTTTATTTGGAAACAGGGTCTTTGCAGATTTAATCAATTTAAGATAAGGTTATACTGAATATACCTTTTTAGTAAGAAGAGAAAATTTAGATACAGAAACACAGGTATGCAGGGAATAGTGCAGGTGACAATAAAGGCAGAGGTTGTGGTGATGCATCTAGAAAGCAAAAAATGCCAAGGATTGTCAGCAACCACCAAAATTCAAAAGAGAGAAATGGAACAAACTCTCAGAATTCTCCAAAAGGAACAAATCTTGCAGACACCTTGATCTCAGACTTCCAGGCTCCAGAACTTTAAGAGAATAAATTTCTGTTGTTTCAAGCCACCCAGTTTGTGGTCATTTGTTATAGCAGCTACAGTAAACTAATACAGCATCCAATCTTTATGGTCCGAGTGGTTGCCTGCAATATCCAACTCTCTTTCTTTCTAATGGAAATCGTATGTATGTATGTATGTATGTATTTATGTCATCCTCTTCTACAATGAAGATGAATAAGGTAACTATGAACCAGTTCCAGCAGGCAAAGAACCCAGCCAGTTATCCAGAATTTTCCTCCAAAAGGCCTGCAAAATTCTGATGGGCCTTTGCTCTTTCTGCATTACATAGAACATTACTTATTGCTTTTTCATTCCTACACTCACATTAGACTGCTCTGTTTCTTCTCTATTTCTCTTGCTACTTCTCTTGTTTTATTTATCTTCATTTAATTGCTCTAAAACAGTGATTCTTTTTTTTTTTACTTTTCAGCAAATGTTTTATTCTTTTTATTTTATTTTTTTATTATGTTAATCACCATACATTACATCATTAGTTTTTGATGTAGTGTTCCATAATTCATTGTTTGCATATAACACCCAGTGCTCCATGTAGAACGTGCCCTCTTTAATACCCATCACCAGGCTAACCCATCTCCCCACCCCCTCCCCTCTAGAACCCTCCGTTTGTTTCTCAGAGTCCATAGTCTCTCATGTAAAACAGTGATTCTCAGAATGTGATCCTCATACCAGTGGTATTAACATCATGTGGGAGCTTGCTGGATTTGCAAAATTTGGGGCCACGCCAGATATCCTAAACCAGAAACCCCAGGGATGCATGCTAAATTTGATGATCATTTCCCTAGAATAGTAGTTATTCTCCAAAGCATACTCCATAGAATCTTATTCTGTCTATAATCTCTTTCTTGTGGAGAATCCATTTCTTGTTTCAATTACCACTGCTAGGTTGGTAAATATCCACACTTCTTGTACCTCCATCACTCTTTGGACTTGATTTGTCACCTTAAACTCATAAGCTTGAAAGAATGCACTCATAACCTCCCTTCAAAACTGGCCTCCTTTCCTATCTTATGTTTTCTAATTAGATAAATATTTCAGATTAAACCAGAAGCTCTTTAATGTTTGGCATCACACTTATTCACCACTAGACCCCAGGGACTCTTATGATATCTGGCAGAGACTTATTGGACAATATTTTTTGTAATAAAGTACAATACAGTAGTTGTTATTATGTTTTATCAGAAGCCTCTGTGAATATAAATATAAATGTAAATGTAAAAGTCCTCTCTCTATGGCTATTTAAGTAAATCAAATGTTTATCCAATCATGGGCTCCTTTATTATAGAAGGCTCATGACCACATTCCCTGATTCCAATCTTTCCCTGCCTGACTCTCCAATCTATTCTGCAAATATTTTCCAGGTTATTTTTTTCCTAAAATACTATGTTCATCATGTTGCTCTATTACTTGAAATTGTCCATCATTGGTTATTTTCTATAGGAATTCTACATACCCTTTTTTATTTCTTACTTCTCTGCTACTAAGCTTCCCCCAGGCAAGCTGATCTTACTGTAGCGTTTTGTTTTGTTTTTATTGTTAAACCTGTTCTCCACATCTGAAATGCCTTTACCACCTTAATTTTCAAGAACACTCAAGTCTTTGCCGGCTCAAACCCACTGCGGTAGTTCATTTCTAAGTTGAACTCCAGTAGAACCAATTATCTATATCAGCCTTTTCACTTCTATTTAAATAGAATGAGTTAACTCATTCAACAAATACTTACTGATTACTCATGTGCCAAGCACTAGCGTAAACACTGTGGTCATAGGAATGAATCAGAGATCTATGGTTCTTTTCTAGTGGAGGGTAGAACAAGAAAAGAGACAATGAAAACTCAGCGGTAAGTGCTGATAGAGGAACAAGGCTTATAGGCACACAGAGGTGGGTCGCCTATCTTGGGTTGGGGAGGGGTGTCAGAGAAGGCTAACTGTAGGTCCTGAGACCTGGAAGATGAAAGTGACCCAGAGTAAAAAAAAAAAAAAAAAAAAATGGGTGGGGGAGAAAACATCTCTGAGGAGGGTGACATGCATCCAAGGACCCAGAGTTGAAAGAAAACATGGCTTATTTAAGAAACTGAAAATAGTTCAGGTGAAAGCAACAAGTAGTCTTAGGCAAAATACAAGCTCTGAGGAGAAACTGTGACTTTCGTACTCACCAATATACACTAAGCCCCTGAACTGAACTTAATAGTTTGGGATAAATGAATGACTGGAGAGAGCAGGACACTTCTCCACTGAATTAGGAGGGAAGGAGAAAAGGATGATGTAGATAAAGGTTAAGATTATAGGTTTAATGGCAAGGACACTAAAGGAGTTCTCATCTTCAATTTACTCTGATAACAAGAAATTGTGGTTTATCAGCCAAGGAGGTAAGTAGTGAGGTTACAGATTTGAAGAAAGTACAGAAGTTTGAAATGGCTATTCTAGAAAATAGAAGGAATAATTGATTAGAGAAATGCAGAAAAGTTGCAAGGAACTGTTGATTGTCTAGTTAGGGTTTAGTCACTATGAATTAATGATTGCACTATTTTAATACATATATTTTTTTCCTTTAGCAATTCTTAGCAGTCTGGGTATAAGCGCAGGAAGTGTAAGCAGTTAGATTAAATAACTTTACAAAATAGTCTTTTTTGTGCATTGATCTTCTCTCTTCGACTAAATTATATGATCCTAGAAAGCAGGAGTTACATAAAACAGACCATGTTGCGCATAGTGCTGGCATATAGTAATTTCTCAATAAATAGTTTAATGATTGAATTGTACAAAGACCAGTCATATGGCATAGCATCCCATATTAACAGGGATGTGTACACTTTAGCTGACTGCTTTAGCTCAAGAAAAAAAAAAGGCACCAGAATAATTCATACTGAGCATTTTTAGTGTGCTAACAACTGTGTTGTATGCTAAAGAATTAATGGAGAGTACATCAGTGTCTATTGTGTTTAAAGGAACAATGAAAAAATAAAAATGAGAGACATGTTTACTCTTTATTAACTCCAAGAATGATCAGCACTAACTTGCTTTCATCCTTACCAATGAAATAACTTGCTCTAATCACAGTTGACTGCTCATGGGATGGTATGACAGAATGTAATCAGATGCTTTCTTACTGGTTTACAGTCTGTTTTATTGTACTTGAAACAGAATATCCTCATGCTCCCAGCACTGAAATATAACCTAAGTGATAGCCCTATCAACTACATCTGTCTGTGTGGTTTTCCCAGGTTAATTCTAGCTGCCGCTGCAAACCAAGGTCATTAACATTGACCTCTGCATAAAAGTCACCAAAATAACAGATTATTTAAGAGATGTGAAAATTATCTCACATGTTGAAGTTTGATGGGAATGTCCCAGCTGGCAGGGTGTTGCTGGGGAAAGCCAACTGAAAAGCCTGAAGGGTAACTGGATGGGTCTTACTATATTTCCATCTATGAAGTCTCTTATCCAGTAACACTTTCTCTGCACAGTCCTTCCTAATCCCCACCTCTTTAAATTAAAAGTAATCTCTCTCCATGACCACATATAATATTATCTTCTAATGACACATCACTTTCTACACTGGAGTATAGTTATTTATAGGAAGTTTTGATATTTATTTATTTATTTATTATTATTTTTTAAAGATCTTATTTATTTATTTGAGAGAGACAGACAGAGATAGCGACAGAGAGCAGGAGCAGGGAGGAGAGGGAGAAGCAGGCTCCCAGCTGAACGGGGAGCCCTATGTGGGCCTCGATCCCAGGACTCCGGGATCATGACCTGAGCCAAAGGCAGACGCTTAACTGACTGAGCCACACAGGTGCCCTGGAAGTTTTGGTATTTATAACAGTTAATAGCTGGTGTAGCATGGACACTAACCACCAGAAAAGGTATCTGCCATAAGCAAGTGCCGTGTTATTTACCACCTAACTCTCAGCTCTTCTGTAAAAAATATTCATTCCCCATCCCCCATGTTGACAGCTATCATTTTGAAGGTAGAGAGAATAATAGTGCTTTTATTTATGTTTTCCAGGCATGTTATAAATAAAGTAGATACTCCAAAACCAATTTTTAAAATCAATTAGTGAATTAAATAAAGATCACTGAATCCTTTTTCCATAAGCATACTTTAATGAACGATGCAAGAAAGGGTTCAAGCTGGTAAAGTAAAGTGGTGAGTTATTTCATTCATTCACTAAAAAAAAAAAACATTCAGTTCCAGCCTGTTTGAGTTTTCTAGGGCTGCTGGAACAAAGTGCCACAAACTGCATGACTTAACAGAAATTTATTGTCTGACAATTCTGCAGGCCAGAAGTGCCGATCAAGACATCAGCAGGGATAATTCCTTTTGAGGGCTGTGGAGGAAAATCTGCTTCCTGCCTCTCTCCTAGGTTCTGGTGGTTTGCTGGCAATCTTTGGCATTCCTTTGCTCGTGGATATATCCCCTAATATCTGCCTTCTTCTTCACATGATGCTTCCCCTGTGTGTATGTCTCTGTGTCCAATTTTCCTCTTTTTATAAGGATATCAGTCATATTGGATTGGGGCCCATCATAATGATCTCATTCTAATTTGATCATCAGCAAAAACTTAATTTTCAGTTAAGGCACATTCCCAGGTACAGGCAGTTAAAAGACTTCAAAATCTTTTGGGGGGACCCAATTCAACTCACAGCATTGGCCCTGGGAAAGATAACTATGAAGAGGACACAGTTCCCGTCCTCAAGGAGCTCACAGACCAGGGTGGAAGGAATGACAGAGTAAACAGAGCATAAACCATTGCTTTAGAGGAACGGCATATAGTAAAGTCACGGAAAACTTTTTGGAGACAGTGGTAGCTGAGCTGAGTCCTGTTAAATGGCTGGAAGAAGAGAGACAGCGAGAGGAATTCTAAGCAGAGGGAGGGAGTAGCTTATAGAAAAGTACCTGCAGCTTTGATCTTTACAGTCAAAGAAGCAAATGGGTTAGGAGAACACACTGAGAAGAGACTCTGTGAAATAGAGGCTCATAAAGGCGCAGAGATGCTGTGTTAAGAAGTCTGGACCCTGGGGGAGTCTGGGTGGCTCAGCTGGTTTAAATGTCGGACTCTTGATTTTGGCTCAGGTCACGATCTCATGGGTCCTGAGATTGAGCCCTGCATCAGTCTCCATGCTCAGTGGGGAGTCCGCTTGAGATTCTCTCCCTCTGCCCCTCCCCCGGCTCTCTCTCTCCATCTTTTTCTCTCACAAAAAAGAAAAAAAAAGTCTGGACACTGTATTAGCAGTAATGGAAAGCCTTTGAGGAGTTTTAATTCCTGAATGACATGAACAGGTTTGATCTCTCCTAAATTTTCCTCATTAGTTGTAGCTGTTGTTTGAAAATACATTCAACTGTATTCTGTGTGGTTGGGAGGATGTTCTATTTTCTATTTTTTATGATAAAGTGTAATTTGTTTCCTTCCCAGATTTTGGTCTTTTTTTCTTCACTATATTCATTTATCTCTCATTAAAACACATTTTGGGGAAACTTTTTTTCCCTCAATCCTATGTTAATGATCTAGTTTGAAACATTTTTTTTTTTTACCAGTAGTGTTTTTTTTTGTCCCCAAAATGTCATTTTTTTTATTATGTTATGTTAATCACCATACATTACATCATTAGTTTTGCTTTTTTCTGGTTCCCTCTCCCCAGTCCCTGTTTGTCACAACCTATTCATAAAACCAAACTTTGAAATATAAAATATAACATTAACAGGCATTTTTTGTCTGCTAAGAATCTAAAGAGCTAACACTAAATTCACTTATAAGCATATTAAAATTTATCAAAGATTTCAAATGGGCATTTTCAGCAGATGTCTGACTTCACTATTTCATTTGATCATCCTTATAGGGCTCTTTGTAAAAGGGATAATTGGAAAATCTAGATTCAGCTTGGGTCTTAGGAAAGAGTGAGAGTTACGTAATTGAAATAATTACACAAGTACCTCTTTTTGCAAGGACATTTTGCTCACCATGAAATAATAAAGGACTTACTATCGTTCAGATTTATAAAGTGCCTCACCAATATTTCCAGTATTTATTGTATGATTTCAGACCTGCCAAAGAAAATCTTTGGAACCACTGAGTAACAGAGGTTGCCTTATTACATTACGTATGACAAGTGCTAACATCTTCAATTATACAACAACTGAACTAAAGTACCTTTGCTTTGCCATAAAATCTGTTTCATTAAAGACTAAATATCTCTTATATCAAGTCCTCTTAATCTTCACAACAATCTATTCTATGTTACATATCCAGTTGTACAAAGCATGCAGCATGTGCCTTTGGCTTTAATCTTTTTTTTTATATTATTATGTTATGTTAATCACCATACATCATTAGTTTTTGATGTAGTGTTCCATGATTCATTGTTTGTGTATAACACCCAGTGCTCCATGCAGAACGTGCCCTCTTTAATACCCATCACCAGGCTAACCCATCCCCCCAGCCCCCCCAGAACCCTCAGTTTGAAATCTTATACTTTCATCCAGATAGGGTTAATTTTTACAAAGCAATCCTGTTATATATTTGAATCTCTTTAAGGAGAAGAACAAACCAAGAGGCATCACACTTCCTAATTTCAAGCTATACTATATAGTTGTAGTAATCAAAACAGTATGGTACTGGCATAAAAACAGAAAAACAGATTAATGGAACAGAATTGAGATCCTAGAGATAAATCCAAGCATATACAGTCAACTAATATTTGTCAAGTAAGTTAAGAATTCTTAATAGCAAAAAAACAGTCTCTCTAATAAATGGTGCTGGCAGAATTTGGATATTCACATTAAAAATAAAGAAACTTTTGACCACTATCTTATGCTACTTACAAAAATTAACTTGATTAAACGCTTAAAGGTAAGACTTGAACTCATGAAACTCCTAGAAGAAAGCATAGGGAAAAAAGCTCCTTGACATGGGTCTTGGCAATAATTTTTTGGATATGACAGTTAAAGCACAAGCAAAAAATTAAAAAGATGAGAATACATCAAACTAAAAAGCTTCTGCACAGCAAAAGAAACAATCAACAAAGTGAAAAAACAATGTACAGAATGGGAAAAAATATTTGCAAACCATGTATCTGATAAGGCATTAATATCCAAAATACAAAAAGAGCTCATAAAACTCAACAGCAAAAAAAATCCATAAGTAATCTAATTAAAAATGGGTAAAAGACCTGCATAAACATTTTCCCAAAGAAGATATACTGATGACCAAGAAGATATACATGAAAAGATGCTCAACATCAGTCATAAGGGAAATGCAAACCAAAACCACAGTAAGGTATCATCCCACACATTTTAGAATGGCCATCACCAAAAGACAAGAGATAACACATGCTAACAAGGATGTGGAGCAAAGGGAATCTTTGCTCTTGGTAGGATTGTAAATTGGTACAGCCACTATGAAAAATTGTATGGAGAATCCTCAAAAAAAAAAGAAAAAGAACTATCATTTGATCCAATAATTCCACTTCTGGGAATATATCCATAAAAAACACTAACTCAAAAAGATAGTTGCCACCCCCATGATCATAGCAGTATTACTTACAATTAGCTAAGACATGGAAACAATCTATGTGTCTACTGATGATGAATGGATAAAGAAGAGGTGCTATACACACGCACACACACACAATGGAATATTATCACAGCCATGAAATATTATTCAGCCATGCAAAAATGATGAAATTCTGTCATTTACAACAACATGGAAAACCATATTATCTTACTTTTATGTGGAATCTAAAAAAACAAAATAAAACAAACACAAAGAAAAAGAGATCAGATTTATGGTTATCAAAGGCAGGGGGGTTGATGCGGGGGTAAATGGAGGAAGGTGATCAAAATGTACAAACTTCCAGTTACAAGATAAATAAGTTCAAGGGATGTAATGTATGTCATAGTGATTATAGTTAACACTGTTGTATGATATATAGGAAAGCTCTTAAGAGAGTACATCCTAAGAATTTTCATCACAAGGGAAAATAAGGTTTTTTTGTTTTGTTTTGTTTTCTCTTTTTATTGTATCTAAATAAGATGATGGATGTTAACTAAACTTACTGCAGTAATCATTTCACAATATGTGTAGATCAAACCATTATGCTGCAAACAAACTTTTACAGTGATGTATGTCAACTACGTCTTCATAAAACTAGAAAAAAAGACATGCCATGATAAAATAGCAAATGAATTTTTAGAACAATTCACTTATTCTCAATAGGTCTGTTTCATAATATGTAAGATGGATATAATAATATATGCCATGGCTTTTGTGTGGCGTAGTAGAAAGATTACTGGCACAAACCTGGATTCTATCATTCAAAAGCTGTGTCACCTTGTAACAAGTTGTTTAGCTACTCTTGGCATCAGTTTTAATAGTTACCTCATAATATGACAATGAAAATTAATTATGATAATTTATGAGAAGAAACCACACAGTGTTAAGCACTAATATTTAAAGAATATCCATTTCCTTTGTGTTCCCTCTCAAGATGGTAATGGAAGTCAAATGTGATAATACTTCCTTATAAACTGTAAATCAATTATATTTATATAGGCTTTATGTATTATTAATATACAAAGAATGATAAAATACCAGAATATAAAATGAGCTATCAGACACAAAACTCTGAGATCATCTGTCACTCACATCGACTTGTATTTTATTTCTCAAACTCTCTTAAAATACTGTCATTCATCATTAAAATTGGGTTTATCCCATGGAGGAAAATGAAATTACAGATCTGGGTTCTAGTACTTTACTCTCTTATATTACCTTCTTAGTGAACCCTCTCCAGTTACTCTACCCTTGGTTAAGTCGTGAGTTTTTAACTTTATCAGGGTTCCACATGTACATAATATGAAATTTAATTAATAATGTCTATAGATTTGGAACTCTACTGGCATTGGCAGAAAAATTCCAAAGGTACAGAAACTAAATATATCTCAATGACTGACACAACTAGTTCGTATCTTTTAGAGATATAGGTTCAGTCTATTTTAGGCAGCTGTAGGCAGATGGAGATTTAATAAGGATTTGGTTTAATCACTGTTCTAGAACATTCTTCATCTCCAAATGATCATCAAATACTTTTTATAAGTATATTGGAGAAAATTAGAGAAACAGCAGCATAAAAATAACTATGATATAATGGATAATGTGATCAGAGCTTTTTTTTAAAAAATGTTTATTTATTTTTAAAGATTTTATTTATTTGTTTGACAGAGAGAAAGAGTGAGCACAAGCAGGGGGACTGGCAGGAGGAGAGGGAGAAGCAGGCTACCCACTGAGCTGGGAGCCCAATGCTGCAGGGCTCAATCCCAGGATCTCAGGATCATGACCTGAGCCAAAGGCAGATGCTTAACTGATTGAGCCACCCAGGCACCCCATTTTTTTTTTTTTTTAGTGTGATAAGTGCTTTAAGTGTTTTAAGAGAAATGGAAAAGAGAAAAAAAAAACTTGAAAAACGAAGTCAGGTGAATTCAGACCATACTATCAAAAATAAATTTATATGCTGGTTCTTTCTTCCGGCATGAAGTTTAAACTCTGAGTAGGGGCAAAACTAGGGGCAATACAGATCTAAGAGGGTTGGGGATACATTCAAATAAGAGGTCCTAGGATGACCAGGTTGTTGCTAAGGTGGATAACTCTCTTTTCTGTTGGTTCTATCTTAATTTAGATTTCTTCTGCCTACAGCAAGAATCAAGCAGGTATTACCCAAATTACCTCTCTTTGTAATGCTCTTTCCCCAGAAAATATTAGACACTCAATAAATATTTGTTGACTGAATAAACAAACAGAACAGAGTTGTTACTGTTAATTTCTTCATGAACAATTTTGTCTTAAAGATTTCAGATTCTGATACCCCCAACTCACTTCATCTTAATAGGACATGCATTATATCCTATTGACTCTGATTTGGGGATTTTGAGGTAGAATATGCATAGAAGATTAGAAATGTGAAGATATAAGTACTTCTTATTAAGATTGCAAGAAGTATGACCATTTGCATCATGGTGATCCTTCAATTTTATTTCAACCTCTCCTTCTACCTTTGCCATGATATTTTGGCATCAAAGATGCAAAAAAAAAAAAAATCAAAAAGCATATACACGAGCAATGATTCTAGAGGTGAAAGTATAAAAATATATCCATAAAAATGCTTACTAAAGCTCCTAAATCTCATATCTTAAGATAAGCATACTGGGTGCTTCATATTCTATTATTTATTTATATACTATTTATATATATATTACTTATATATATACTGTTATATAGTATATTTTCTCTAATCTGTTCTGCAAATTTTGGGTTGTATAACTTGGAAGACTAATTTAGCAAGGGAAAGCTAAGCTGCCTGTTAGTTTCATCAAGGTTTAGTTTCACTTGATTCCAAAGAGGTCAACAGAGAGCAACCAAAGTGGAGGGTCTTGTGGTGGATTACCAAATGAGGCAATGGCTATTGTCAAATACATTTGGACATGCTCTGTGAATGCAAGAGTAGTTAATATTCAAACTTTGACATCAAAAAATACTGCCAACCATTAGTGTTAATGTTTTCTTATCATCAAATAAAAACGTGCATGTCCATAGCACATGTTTTAATTGAAAACAAGTAAAATATAACATGGATTGTATTTTCACCAAATGATTCAATTAATTGGATTTTGAAGCAGTCATTTGCTAGATCGAGCTTATTCTTTATCCTGATTAAAATCTAAGGAAAAGACATTTTCTGCAAGATTTATAAAGCTAGGAAACAACAAAACACATTGTCTAGATTTTAAATGAACAGTTCCCTTGCTTTTCACGGCTAACAAAATGAGCTAAGGATATCTTCTGTAGGTGATCAACTTGCCTCTAAGAATAAATAATCTCCCCAACATAGTAATTGCCATGAAACAATTTGGTTATTGTCTCTCTGTCCTCATCCATTTGCAAATATCCCCACATATTCCAGGCCATTGTGCAATAGTTGTGAGACGGCAGAAACACAGACTCTGATTTTTGGCACAGAAGAGGAGAGAGGCAGGGAGTCAAGCTACTCTTAGAATCCTGTTCACTCTGGAAAACTTGGTGAGACTCCCAATATCGTTGACCTTGACTGGTGCTGATTCATTCAATAGTTGCAGTTTGTGGCATTTAGATATTGCATGTAAGCATTACTACTAACATCTTTGGTATTCATTTGGCAAATGCAGTTGGGATCTCTCTAGCCTATCAGGGAGACTATGTAGTTGTGGTTTGCCTCAGTTTTACTGTCAAAAGAGTCAACGTCTTAAAACAGGGCTTATGATTATGTTGAAGGGGAAAATAGTAAACTTAAAATTACTCTCAGTAGTGCAGTACATGTGAACAAAAGGTAAGAAAGCAGACTCCGTCAGAAAATTTAAACAGAAAAGAAGCTGAAAACTCTTCCTTCATTTGGGCCCATGATCTATATAATCAAGGAATCTTATCATTGGAAGAGACTGTGGAGTTAATTTAATTTACCCCCACTCCAGGTCCATGCCTATGGTCATTTAAGCCTTTACTTGAACACTCTGTAACCAAGATAGAATCATTAAATCTTTTTTCTATGTTAATTGAATAGCTATGATGTTATAGTTTCTACCTACTGATTCCAGTTCTGTCTTCTGAGGGGAAAGAGAATAAGTAAGAGCACTTCGTGAATGATAGCCTTTCCAATAAGTGGAAAAACTAACTTAGAAGGGATTCCCCAGATCATCTGTTCTACTTCCCCAATTTTACAGTTCAGCACACCAAGATCTCTAAAGATGAAGTGATTTCTCAGAGTCACAAAGCTGTTTAACTGCAGAACCTGAACGAGAAGTCAGTCTGGGTTACTCCAAAAGCAGAGATTTTATTTTTTTATTTTTTATTTTTTTAAAGATTTTATTTATTTTGAGAGAGACAGAGAAAGACAGATCACGAGCAGAGGGGAAGGGCAGAGGGAGAAGCAGGCTCCCCACTGAGCAGGGAACCTGATGTGGGATTCCATCCCAGGACCCTGAGATCACGACTCGAGCCGAAGGCAGAGGCCTAACCGACTGAGCCACCCAGGCGCCCCAAAAGCAGAGGTTTTAAAGCCAGCTAGTACAGCCATCTTTGTCATCTCTGTTTTAAACTAAGCAAATCCAGTTTCTCCTAATTTCTCTCATGGGACATGGCCTCTAGACTTCAGACTATTCCGGACATCTCCCAGTACCTACTATAAGCTAGGGAATGGCTGCACAAAGAGAGCAAGTACTTAATATTGAGGAATTTGCAGTCTAGAGTGGAAGATAAACAAGTAATTAAAGTATGAAGTAATATACCTGAGAGTATATTTAAATTTCTACTGGGAACATGAGTGTCAGAGTGATTGCAGAGTGTTACTGAAGTGATATTCAGCGAATAAAACTACTAACCCCTTTAACAGCAGCAATAGTATAGACAAAGTCTCCTTACTTTAATTAATGACTTGCTGAATTAACCAAGACTCTTCATTGTCTTGACTGGATCAGAGTATGCTAGATATTTATGGCTAGGAAGCTACCTTTGAGCATATCTTCACTGTGCTCCTCAAACAAATGGAGCTGTTCAGTTACCAAGTGGAGCTGTATACCTACTCAGTAGAAGTGTGTGTTTATCAAGCTTTATCTGAGTTTGTTATCAAGCCCACTTAGTGTGAAAGAGTTGTTTCTATAAAATGTAAGGTGAATGTCTTAAAAAGGCTTTTTGAAAGTAGATTGTTTCTAAAATACTATCAAATTGGGGCTCCTGGGTGGCTCAGTCAGTTAAGCATCTGCCTTTGGCTCAGTCATGATCTGAGGGTCCTGGGATCAAGCCTCGTATCAGGCCCTGCTCAGCGGGGAGTCTGCTTCTCCCTCTCCCTTTCCCCCTCCCCCCCTGCTCGTGCTCTCTCTCTCAAATAAATAAATAAAAATCTTAAAAAATACTATCAAATTAATAAGGCAAGGCAACTGTGAAGACTGAGAAAAAAATACAAAGTCTAGAAGTATTCAGACAGATTATATTTCCAATATTTTTGATTATTGGCATATTTTATACACAAAAAATAGCAGGGGCTTCTAAAAATGGGGACCACTTTAAGGAAAAATTGGCAACTTAATATATATTCATGTTTTAAATGGAAATAAAATGTTTAAAGAATTTTTTCAATAATTGGACAACTAGTGGTTTTTTTCCTGTTAGATAAGTTTTTACTGTGTACCATGTGCAAGGCATTGTTCTTAGAGCTTTGCTTGCATTATTTTATTCAATCCTTGACCAACTATTACTCCAACTTAACAAATCAGGAGTTTTACAGATGATTGATAACATGTTCACATTCCTAGAGCTGATAAATGGGGAAGATGGCATTTCTGTCAGGTCTTGCAAAATGCACAATTGTACAGCGCACTTTTTCTTTCACCATCCAATGTAAAATCAACCATATTTTTTGTATATGGTAACTCTAATCCGGACAGTTTTCTTTTTCTTTAATTAATTTTGAGCTGAGAAAAGCTAACATCTTCTGTACCATCTATTCCCACCTTTATAAATGTTATTTCCCATTCTGGAAGGATACCTGCCCCCTCCAACTTCCTCTGCCTATTTGAATACATATGCTTTCAGGAATAGCTCCTCATTATTTTTTCCTAAGAATTTAGTTGTTCTCAAGTAAACTAAATGACATCAATTTCCTTCTACTTTTAACTTCTATAGAATAGCATTCAGTATTGAATTTCATTCATTCAGTCATTCACCTATCTATTCATCTACTCAAGAAATAACAGTGTCAAGCCATGCTCTAGGTACTCAAAACTAATTAGACTGATTTTACCAAAAAAAAAAAAAAAATCAGAATCAGTGGCTGCTATAGTTCTAGACATTCACACAATTATTTATTGATCACTTGATATATAAAGCATGTGCCAAGAAGATTATTAAATATGAAAGCTCTGTTGGCACTTATTAATTTAGTTTACCGTATGCTAAACACTGCTCAAAGAAGTTTGTGTGTATTAGCTTTTTGAAAACTGTCACATCATCCTATAAGATAGGTATAATTATTATTCTTCTTTTGTTGATGAGGAAATGGAGGCATCAGAGACCAAGTAAAACATTACCAAGGTCACATAGCAAGAATGCAGTGGAGCCAGGATTCATATTCAAATAATCCAAATCTAGAGCCTGGAGTCTTAGTCATTACACTATGCTACCTAAATAAGCAACTAGATTCATAGATAAAAACACCATGCTCTGAAAACAGACAGGGGGTATCCCTCAATGGAAGTAATTTTTTCTACTGGCTTCTGAAGGAAGAGGAGGAATTAACCAGGTAAGAGTATTTAGAAGGAGTCCTTGGCAGAAAACATACTGTGGGCAAAAGTCCCAAGGAGAGAAAAAAAGAATAACACTTAGGAGAAAAAAGTATACCAACTCAGCTTGTAGAGAATTATGATTTCAAACTAGAAGAGGCAGTGAGGACACTCACTAATGAATTTAAAAGGAGGCATTTATAAAAGCATAGCCTTCTCAAATATTATTCTACTTGAATAATGCATTAATTTAATAAAGCACAGTCTTCTCTCCTACAAGTTCACAGATTATAAACAAAGGAAATAAACAGGAAGAATGATTTCACAGGGGATTTTAAAGCCATGTTATATATAAATTAAACCAGTCACAATTAGAAAGAATTTCTTTCTTATACTTTTAAGTAAAAATCCATTTATTTTTCTCTTTTCTAAATATCAGTCTAAGGTCAAATATTTGAAAAAATGTCTTACATATTATATATCTAATAAAAGTAGAGATTCTAAATCCATGCCTTGAATGAAAAGAACAACAAATCTCATGAAGATCTTTTAGTTTCATTTATCCAACTAGCTAGTTTTGAATAATGTCAGTGGGATAACAACCATGACAATATATTTTCTATAAGAAAGTAACTCTTTAAACTATTCCTTTAGGTACTGCAAAAAGGATAGCAAATCGGAGGGGGAGACGAACCATGAGAGACTATGGACTCTGAGAAAGAAACTGAGGATTCTAGAGGGGAGGGGGGTGGGGGATGGGTTAGCCTGGTGATGGGTATTAAAGAGGGCACGTATTGAATGGAGCACTGGGTGTTATATGCAAACAATGAATCATGGAACATTACATCAAAAACTAATGATGTAATGTATGGTGATTAACATAACAATAAAATAAAATTAAAAAAGCAAAAAAAAAAAAGGATAGCACATTCATTCAGTAGTCTCTACCACCTTAAAGAAGAAAAATGATAATAAAGGTAATAAAAACAAACAACAACAACTAAAATTTATTTAGTGCTTACTATGTGTCAGGCATGGGTCTAAACATTGAAACACTTTACATATTATCTTTTAGTCCTTTAAAAATGTCATACCATTGGCCTCTGACCCCTATTGTTTCTGATGAGAAGTCAGTAGTAATTCCTATCATGGCTCTCCTGTATGTAATGTGTTTGCTTTCTCTGGCTGTTTTTATTTATTATCTTTATCTTTCCTATGATGTCTCTGTGTGCCTGCAATCTGTTGTTGTTACAGTAGTCTATTTTATATATTTGTACCTATTCTGTTTGGAATTTACTGAACTTCTTGAATCTGTGTGTTGATGTTTCAATTAAATTTAGAAAAATTTTAGCCAATATACATATATTTTTTTCCCTACTCATTTCTTTCTCCTCTCCTAATGGGACTGCAGTGACACAAATGTTAAACTGCTTAATATTGTCTTATAGGTTACTGAGGCTCTGTTTATTTGATTATTTTTTGTTTTTTTCCCCCTCTTGTTTCAGTTATGTCTAAATCCATAACTTCATAGTACCAATAGTAACAATAAATTATAATAATACAGCTAATTGGTCACCTTTTGCAGGTGACAGGGAGCCAATTCACTATCTTGTGAACTGGATAAATAATAGGAAAGAATCCATCACTTATCCTGCATTTTATACATGAACTCTATGATAGATGAAGGAAAGTGCCTTGTAATAAGATAATACCAAATAATAAATAAAAACAAACTAATACAATTCAATATTACCATTTTTTCACTTCTAATGAAATAATATATTTAAGAACTGAATACCAATGGCTGCCAGAGTGAAGATTAGTATTACTTGCTTCCTTATAAAAGAGCATACCACCACTTATAGTCTTGCCAAAGGGGTCACACATGGGTTTAATTATACCTCTGGATCCACCTGCCAATTTGTGGCAACTATAGAGGAGAGAGTGACATATTGAACTGTATCACGAGGACATCAGGGATGTGTAGACTGGGAAGCTCCACAAATGAGTTGGGTTCTTTAGCAGGTAAACTATGAGGAAAATAAAGTGATGGGATGGATTTCTATAGCTTAAGAGAGACTTAAAAGACATATTAATCTAAAAAAATTGGACAAGACTAAAATAGAGTATGTAGGGATAAATAAAACATAAAGAAATGGGTGATAAAAACAAAGAAAGGCAGGGACGTGATTACTGTAAAAGTCAGGTAGGGGTTACTTTCAGAAGGAGGGAAGGAGCTGTGGTTAAAATGAGAAAGAGCCAGAAAGGTTCTACTGGCTGGTAACATTCTATTCTTGTTTTGGGTGGTGGTTACAGAATGTTTGCCTTACCTTAATTTTATAGAAATGACTCAGTAAGCTTTACATTTTTTGTGTGTGTTTTTCTGTATCTGTGTTTTATTTCACAATAATATGGTACAACACACTATATTTTGTACACCACTTTCTGTGTGCCTATGTATTTGTAGAGATCACATACAAGTTAGGAGAGAGGAAGGAAAAAAAGTCTTTTGAAGGCTGACTATAGTATGAACTGGTTGTTTTAGGGAAATGTAAAAATTCCTCTTAGGCCAATGTTTTTTATTAGAGGAAACACCGGGATAGACTTTTTAATTTTATCAAAATAGTCCTCAAGAATGAACCAGCTGGGAAAATTTTTATCAAAATAGTCCTCAATAAAGAACTAGATAAACAGATGAAACAAACAGAGAGGTCCATTTTTCTACAAAATAAAAGATTAGGAATTTTGGAATGTTTCCCTGGTAGGTGTAGAGAGAAAAGATGCAAGAATTTTTTTGGGGGGGGGAGGGGAGAGGGAGTGTTATGGGTTGCATTTTGTCCCTCCAAAAGATGTCTAAGTCCTAACCCTAGTATCTGTGATCTTACTAGGAAACAGGGAGTTTGTAGATGATTGTGTTAAGATGGGTCATTAGAGTTGGCCCTAAGCCAACTTAACTGTGTCTTCATAAAAAGGGGACACCGAGACAGACACACAGAGGGAAAACACCAGGTGAAGACAGAGACTGGGGAGGGGTGCATCTATGAGACAAGAACACCGAAGTTTGTCAGCAAACCACTAGAAGCGAGGAGGGAGGCAGGGAAAAGATTCTCCCTCACAGCCCTCAGAAGGAACCAACCTTGCCAGCACCTTGGTCTTAAACTTCTAGTCTCCAGAACTTCAAGACGATACATTTTTGTTGTTTAAGTTACCCAGTCTGGTACTTGGTTAACAGCAGCTCAGGAAACCTAATACAGGGAGAGAGTGGGCTCAGCAAAATTATGGCCAAATCTGGACTAAGGAGAAAGGCATGGGGGTGTAGCTCCCTGTGGTGAGACCACTGAGGAGTTTAAGGCTTGAGGTAGCAAGGATTCAATCTGAAATGCTGTGTGTGTGTGGGAGGGGGGACTTCCCGCAGCACGCAGGCTGAGAGCCTGAATTCTTACGAAATATTAAGGGAAAGGGTGATTCCAGAGGGTGAGAAGTCTGACATCCAGGTCGTATGTTAATCTAGACATAGACTAAGGATAATGTGTGCCCAGGTAGTTTTTATGTTTATTAATATATACATGAGAGACAACTGTATTTATACAGAAGAAGAATGTGTGCTTATTACTGAAGAAATATATATGTTAATAGAAATATAGATATAACAGAAATATGTAGATTAGTTAACCATATAATAAACTTATTTTTTATGTGTATACCTGTGTATATACAAACGTGTCTATAGTGAGAAAGAGAACAAGTACTCTTCATTCAGAGGCTTCTATCCCTCACAGCCGGAAATAAAACAAGCTGAAAGGCAGCTAAAAAGATGAAATCACTGTCAAGGACGGGTACACAAGGAAAGCAGTTTTATTTTTAATGTTTTGAAGTCACAGGAGTTATTTCTGCAACTGTACTGCTTGGCTATTTTTCTTTTTTTCATTTTCAGTGCTTGTCTTTCATGCCTTGTGGGCAAGGGCATTTGTATTGCTATCTGCACAGCCCCTCCACAATGTCTCCCATTTCAACTCTCTCTGGGAGGCTTCTCTGAATATAAAGACCATCAATTATAACTCTTGCCATTAAGTGATTGTGTGTGCAGCTCCGCTGGCTACAACATTTTCAAGGCCTTAACATGGAGAGTCAATCACGGGGGCAATTAGAGGGTGACTTCTCACTATGGATACGACTTCGAGGGCCCCTAATGCCAAGAGAGCTGTGCCTCTGCAACTTCTTCCTAAATCAGTAGTGCTCGGATAGCTGAGGTCCCAAGTCAGCAAACGGGATGGGAAGTTACTTGACAAACAGGAAGGGGCACCATGAAAGATGAATGCTTAATTCTAGAACTCAAATAACAAGAGCCGCCATTTGTGGAGTGCCTACTGTGTGCCAGGCATCCTCTTGCTAGCCCCTTCACATGTGCTATTTCTTAAAGCAGAAAACCACACTTTGACACTGGTCTTATTGTTCTCAATGTCCAGAAAATGTAGCCGAGACTCAGAGAATGTGTATTTATGGACGTCTACTACTAAGAATCATGTCTAGGAACCGAACCTCGTCTGACATCCCAGCCTGGACTCTTTCCAATTTGCCATGCTGACAAAGCAAAAATGACTGCAGTCCATTATGAGATATAGTCTTTTCTCTCCAAGAGTTCATGTTTCAACCTATTTCTCACGTAAGAGCTGACCCTGGTTGTGCTACTGCCGTAGTTCTCAAGAGAAAGAGCTGACAGGTTTAGAATTTGCCCCAGTCTGGTCCTTAAGCAGCTGCTAATGGGAGGATATCCTTCTCTAAGGCTGTCAGCAGCAACTGCTTGCAAAGTCTGAGTCCTTGACAGCACCTGCAGGTCAAATTCCAGGGACAGAAACCACTGCCATCCCTATACCTTTGACACCTACTAACATCAATTTGGAGGAATGAATATTTAGGCAAAAAAAATGTTTACCCATCGATATGTAATTTCATTTTCTTTCCATTATTTGTTCTTAACTATGTATAAGCACTTCTTACTGACACATCAGGTAAGAGATAACCTTGGATAGAAGCAAAATTTCAGGTGAAATATGCTTTCAAATTTAATCACTACTGCACCTAGGTATGCTCTTCTGTCAGATTACAGATATTGGACAGAAACAGCAATACTCATGGGGAAATCTTGTTAAAAATACCCATGGCATTCATTTCTCTCATTCCAAACCACCAAAATCAAACAAGTGACCAAAACAGCCAACAAATCCACTCTTCAGCAAGAGAACTAAGTCTCTGTTTAGGAAAGATTTGGAGGGAGAACAACAACATCATAAAACATACCCAAACTCAACAACGCTTAGTCTTTTTGACATTAACTCGGGCAAAATGTGCTGGGTGAGCAGAACCACAGGAAGGATTATTGTACACAAAAGCCTTTGAAAAATAACAGGGTTCTCTGCGATAGAAACAAAAGCCCCACTGGGCCAGGCAAATAAAAGGACTCAGCTGCTAGCAGGAGAGGAAAAACCTCTTCTTCATTCTCCTATTCTCCAAAGAAACAAAGATATCTAAGTGGGCAGAAATCATTTTGCATCATCTTTTGACTTCTGAGCAAAGGCAGAAGTATCTCTTTAATACTGAAATGATGGTCTTTGTTGAAATAATATTTTAGAAAATGAAAAGGTAGAACAACATGTGGAAGAGGAAACATCAAAAACATGTTTTTTGGGGGGGATAGATGGTGGGAAACAGGCTGCCCAACATGCTTTAAAAAAAAAACACATCTGGCAGTTAAAGATAGTTTATTGGACAAGCAAATTTCAAAGGTGGTGACCAAAATGTTATAGAAGTCCCCAAGGAACAATAATAAATAACTCTCTTGTTGGTTTTGGTTGGGGCCATCCACTTATGCAATGAGGGGAAATCATGATGGAGAAGCAAAAGCTGTTATTTCAGGGGACGGCTTCTCCATCTTTAAAATGAAGTTGGTCTGAGAATTAAAAGCTCATGTACGTAAGCAGTGGGCACACAATAAAAAATGTTGTTTTTTTTCTTTATCTTTTTCTTTCCTTAAACTGCTACAAATGCAATCTGCAGATACTCATGGTCTTTGGGGGGTAAAACTAGAAGATTCAATGAGTTACTAGTCACCAGTAAGATTGTCAAGAGTCTGCTGAAAACTAACTAAAATGCTTAAAATACTGAACCACCAAGAAAAAGGATGGCTTCCTAAATTTAGTCTTCAACCAGTTACTTCCTGAATATTTTTCTAAAGGATATTAATGGTTAACACTTTCTTAGCCACCATAATCAAAGGTTCCCCAAATCATTATGCTGTTTTTTCCGTAACAGCTTCATGTAATCCTTATAACAAACTACTGAATAAGGTAGATTCTATCATCTCTATTTATAAAAGAGAAAACTGAGGCTTCATAACGTTTAAAGAGTTCACATAAGTTTATTTACTCATAAGTCGAAAAGCCAGGATTTGAATCTAGATCCACCCAACTTCATGGTCTATGCTTTCAACTTCCATGTGATGTGCATGCTCTCTACAAAGGGAAGAATTTTAGAGATTTTAAATCATGAGAGAGAGAAAAAGAAATCTATATTTATAACTCTCTTAAATGCTAAAAATGAATCAAACTCTCTAAACTACAGTTTAAAATTTGGGGAACACACATTTAACTAAAAGTCCTTATTCATCTTGAGCTCAGACTAAAGGGCAACAGAAATGATACAGCCCTTCCAGCCTAGCAGCATCACAAGCAAATGAGTTAAAGACCATTCAACTGGTCTGTTTGTCATTCACATGGCCTTTTAGATGTAGACTGGGTTGGTGGGTTGTTTGGTGGTTGCACATTAAGCTTCCTTGAGTGAGCACTCTTGGTTTGACAGCAACTTTCACAGGGAAGAGAGGGGAGAGGGTTGGATTAGAGAGGAGAGAAAAACAAAACCAAGTAGTTAAGTTCAGGATTTTTGTTAAACTTAATAAAAGGATTCCAGGAGAAATTGAAATGAGAGACTGGTTTGAGGGGTGAACTATATGAATGTATGAATGTATGCTGGCAGCAAGAAGGCTAGAAAGAAAAGACGCAGGCAGGGGTGTCACAAGGTATAAAGAAGGAGTCCTGCCAAGGTTGATTCCATGGGTTGTATGATAGTACTGCAAAGTTGAGGGGAGCAGAGGCTTTTACCTCCGAGAACTCTCACTGGTCTTCTGACCCACGATTATCTACCTGTCCAACCATGCCTTATGCAACTTTTCCCGCACTCACTATGTTCTGGTCTGTGTTCTGTTCTTTACCTACCAGGCTCTTTTCTACCTTAGGACTCTTGTATCTGCTAGTGTTTCTGCCTGGAATGTTCTTATGCTTCATGAGGAAACTATGTACTTTGGGAAACCTTATGCCTATGACTCAGTTTAATGATCACCTCTCTGAAAAGGCCTTCTCTGACTTCCCTGGTAATTTTCATCATTGTACACTGTTCTCATCCTTCACAGCACTTGATAATTTGTATGCATGCGTGTATGAACATGGATGCATTTGTTTTCTCATATATTAGTATACTTTTTATATCCCCCAAAGAAATATGTGCTGTGAAAACAGAGACAGTATCTTTTCAACTCACCAATGTAGGTTGTATGATCTTAGATAAGTAACTTAAATTTTCTGAAACTTAAATTTTTGAATTATAAAATACAGCAATAATAGCTATCTACCTTATAGAATCGCTTAGAAGAAAAAATAAACATGAAATAGAACCCTAAGTACAACTTCTTGTTGTTTCTGGAAGAACTCCCAGAATAGCCCCACATTCAGAAATAAGACTATTCACATAGGATTTGAAAAGGGGGTGATCCCAAACTGGTTTTGTCAGTCTTAGAAATGCTTTCCCTTCAACTCAAGTTTAAAGAGGTGGGCTTTTCGGGCGCCTGGGTGGCTCAGTTGGTTAAGCGACTGCCTTCGGCTCAGGTCATGATCCTGGAGTCCCGGATCGAGTCCCGCATCGGGCTTCCTGCTCAGCAGGGAGTCTGCTTCTCCCTCTGATCCTCCCCCATCTCATGCTCTCTCTCTCTGTCTCATTCTCTCTCTCAAATAAATAAACAAAATCTTTAAAAAAAATAAATAAAAAATAAAGAGGTGGGCTTTTTTGTGACTTGATTCAGAGCTCCTGATGTGTATTTCCTGAATCGTGAGGATCAAAAATCTGAATAGTTTCGTCCACCTGAAGAGGAGCAGAGTGAAGACTGGATGCTGCAATGGGACGGAGCTGAAGTTCTCTGAACACCAGGGACGTATCTCCCATGGACTAGATGTGGGTCTAGAGGTGGAAAGCTGGTCGTTTCCTTATTTAGAAGGACTTTATGCAAAAGGACTGCCTGTGTCTCCGTAGAGGGGTGGACCACTGGTTGCCCAGAGCTGAGGTAGAGAGTTAAATGGGCTCATCCAGGGAAAGTCCTGCTTCCATCCACAGAACCACAGTCTCCTGTTTGCCAGCAGGAGCTCAGAGAAACCCACAAAAGCCCCAGGAAGGAGAAAGCATAACACCTGTGCCATCCTAAGGGTATTGAAACCAGGTTATAATTATATCACCCCGTAAAACTATGCTTTTTTCCCATGATTGCCTGTTCTGTTCCAGAAAAGTAAAGAAAAACACAGATAGAAAACAAAGAGATTGAGCAAGGAGGCAAATCATATTCCTTTCTTCATTACAGAGCGTTTGGTCTCAAGTAAGGTGGAGCTGGGGAGGTGGAGTCATTTTAAATCAGGTAAGGGCTTGGAGATTTTATTTTATATTTAACTACGTTAAAGTTAGGGAATTGTTAGATTGGAGTAGACTTTAAATTATTATTATAAGTGACCTGCCTGAGATTGTATCAAAGGCAAAGGTGAGTTTATCTTCAAAGGGGTTTGTGGGAGGGCAGAAGTAAAAAGAAAATACAGTTGGCTTCTGGTTTTACCGTCCTCAATCCAGTTCATTCAACAAATAAGCTATGAAATTTTACAAAATACTTCACACAGCATCGGAGCTCAGTGAATGGTGAAGATCTAAACATTTGGTACACAGTAAGTGCTTGAGATATATATTATTTCTCTGTTCCTTCTTTCCAATGACAAATTATTCCAAAAGCAGCATAAACTTTTGAATAATTTTGAAGCTCTTCCTTGAATTTTCTACTGAATATCTCACACCATAATAACTTTTCCTGAGTTCTTTACAGACTAAAAAGCATAGATGGGGGTCAGTCTTTCCTCAATATGGTTTAGGATGGAAGAGCAATAAGGTTCTGGGAGGCTTCCTCATTTAAATGCTAACATTCAAGAGAATGTAAATTTGCACCAAGTGCATATATCCACCATCTGACAGGAGACAGCAAGTAGCCAGAGAGCAGCAAGAGGTCAGTGGCTTGGTGCCCTCTGTATACCAGAGAGGCTCCTTATACACACAATGACAAGCCTGTCTGGTATCCCCAAATAGATCATGGATGAAGTGGGACACCACCTGATGCCTTTTCTGGGGAACTTTTTGCAGTTATCTAAAGTATCTGTATCTATAAATAAATTGCCTCATGTTTACATTCTTCGACTAATCAAATGCAAGCTTTTCTTTCTCTACCTCCCACCCCCTGACATAGACTCTTAGAGGTGAAGAGGACTTACGAGATGATCCAGTTGGAGCTCCCCTCTAGAAAAGGATCCTTCGAGACCCTTGTGGTAACAGAGCTCACCACGTTTGTTGCAAGGCCCTGTGCTCTATCACCTGGGAGTTCTCATTGTTCTCAAGGCTTACTTTTCATTAAGCCAAGATCTGCTACCTCATAATACCTACTCTCCCTAGTTCTGCCTTCTAGATGAACAGACTTCTTTTGTATTACAACACTTTAAGTATTTTTCTCACTTTTCAGCAAAAACTTATTGAGCATTTTGTGAGAGCTGTTATTATAGGTGCCTGGGGGTATAGCAATGAACAAAACAAAACTTTCTGTCCTCCTGGGGCTTATATTCTTGCACAAAGAAATGAATAGAATTTTGATATAATGCCAGGTGGAGGTACACATGTACCTATGAGGAAAAATAAAGCCCTGAATAAAGCAAGGGAAAAAACTATGTGAACATCATGGGGCAGAGTGTTCCAGGCAGAAAATACAAGTGCAAAGGCCCCAGGCAGAAACAGGTTTAGAACTGCGGAGCCCCAGCAAGAAAGCCAGCATGACTGAAGCCTCCAGGGGAAGGGAGATGGATAGATGAGGTCAAAGAGGTATAGCCAGAGGCGTGTGGACTACTGTAAAGCCCTGGGTTTAAGTGGAAAGTGAAGCTACTACACAGTTTGGAGGAGGAGGTTGAGTTGGTACAATCTGAGTTTTTAAAAAAATCACTCTGGCTGTTGTACAGAGAATATAGATTGTAGAAGATATAAAGTAGAAAAAGAGACTATGAATACTTTTAGAGTAGTCTGGGTAAGAGGTGATGGTGGTTTGAATTATTGCAGTAAGAGCAGAATTGATAAAAAGAAAGTGAAAATGACTCAATTCAAGATTATTTTAAGGGTAGAGTTGACAGGGTTTGTTAATATATTGAATTGAATTTTTGTCCTAAGCAACTAGGTGCCATAAATTTAATGAGCTAAGGAAGACTCCAGGAGGGCTGGTTGTGAAAGATAAAATTAAGAGTTACAATTTGTATATGCTAACTTGAAATGACTATTAGATATATAGCATGGAGGTAACTATATTAAATATATAGTATAGGGATGGAAATTAAAACCATAGAACCAAATGAGACTATGTAGGAGGAGAGAAAGCTAGAGAAATAAGGAGGTGCCAACACTGAGTCCTAGAGAACTCTAGGCTTTAGAGGTAATAGAAAGAAGATGCTTGAAAACCTCTATAATTTCCTTTCCTAAATTTATATTCTTATATATCTTAACATATCAAATTTTGAGAGCATGTTACTGAAAAACCAAAGTGGCTGTTTCTTGATAAAATATCTGATATCCTCCATGAAAATGAAATGTTAGTGCTAGGACTTGAGAACCAAGATAGAAAAAAAATAAGGCAGAAGTCTCAAATTGTTTTTTAAAACATTGTCTAATGGATCGAATGCTCCCCTCTAACAAATGTCTTATCTAATCATGTCACTGATATTAACTCAAAGGCATTATGAATACAAATAGCAGGAGCAAAGCTGAAGCTTTTCACAATTAACTATTTCATTTTTTTTTCCTGGTACTATTCTTATAGTTATGTTTTATTCCTGAGAAATTGTATTGAATTTATAACTAATGTCCACAGTGATTTTGTTTTTCTTAACTTTTTGAAAACTTTAAGAGTTTTCTTAAGAAAATTTCCAAGAGAAAGTTCCAGGTAAAACTTTTAGAAGTTGTGATTTACAATATTGAGGAACTATACCAACTAAGTTAATGAGCAAAGTAACCAGGCACGACTCTCCCATTGATTGGGTCATGGTGCCTTCTGTGAATGAATAGACACTAATTTCCAAGCGCTGAAGGAGAGATTTAGAAGGGAGCAATTCAATTTCATCAAACAGTTGGTGAGCTGCCAAACACTCAACTGTCAAATTTGGCTTCCAAGCACTCATGCAAAGTATAACCCTTCTGAAGTTTGACCTAATGGAGCCATCAGGAAATGATCACTACCAATCTTGCTGGGGCCATCCGAAATGCCTGTTGCCAGTAACAATCCAGGGTAGAAATGTGTATGACAGATAATCAAGCAAATGAATACACTACTGTGCTATTTAGAGCAGTGAAGAAATCCATGTGATAATAGACCTAAAAGACTCTTATTAGTTAATGTAAATGCAGAGTCTCAGAGAGTTAGCTTTCTACTAAACAAATAAGAAAAATTTATTTTAACTTTAACATAGAGAAAAGAAGACTTCTAAAAATTAAGCACCTTTTGTTCTAACATCTATATTCTTTTTTTTTTTTGTATTTAGAGCATTATGATATAGATAATACTTTTCAAAATCGATATAAGCTGGTTGGCTTTTGCCAGATTTCTTTTATTATAAAGATTAAAAATAAACCATCTATATTCTTAAAGAAGAACCACACACTGTTTCAAGTCACCAGAAAATCAAAGTGCAAACACCTGGGAAGAAATAGAGTATCAAAGAAAAAAACAGTTGTTTCTGAAGACAAGATCCATCAAAAAAAAAAAAAAAGTCTAGTTTCTTTTTATGAAAGAAGAATAGGCCTGATAGGGAAAACAATAGTTTTGGATCCATCTTGGTTCAAGTGAGACTCTTCAGACTGTTCAGATAGCATACTGATTTCAGTGTGCAAAACCATAATTCAATACAGTTCTGATGGAACGACTGTACTTTTAAAGGCCCAAGTAATTATACATAGATACTGAAGGGGAGAGAAAGTCTTACTTATTTCTATATTCTGGTGCATGTGAAAGATAGTAAACTAGATGTCTGTTGAACGAATGAAGCTAATCCATTCAGCATTGCTCTCCCTAATCAAATATCTTCCAAGCTATATATCAAGTGGTATTTCTTTCCATTTCTTCATGTATTTTTAATGCCTGTAGTGTTTTTTAATTCCAGGGTACTTAGCATACAGTGTTATATTCAGTTCAGGTGTACAATACAGTGATTTAACAATTCCATATATTACTCAGTGCTCATCAAGATAAGTGTATTTGTTAATACTTTTCACCTATTTCATCCCTCCCACCCACCCACCTCCCCTCTGGTAACCATCTGCTTGTTCTCTATAGTTAGGAGTCTGTCTTTTGGTTTGTCTCCTTATTTTTCCTTTGTTCATTTTCTTTGTTTCTTGAATTCCACATATGCATGAAATCAGATGGTATCTGTCTTTCTCTGACTGGCTTATGTCACTTAGAATTATACTCTCTAGATCCATCCATGTTATTGTAAATGGCAATATTTCATTCTTTTTTATGGCTGAATAACATTCTGTCTCTCTCTATATATTCATCACATCTTTTTTTCCAAGATTTTATTTATTTATTTGAGAGAGAGAGAGAGAGCACAAGTGGGGGGGGCGGGTGGGGAGGGTCAGAGGGAGAGGGACAGGCAGACTCCCCACTGAGCAGGGAGCCAGAGTGGGCCTCAATCCCAGGACCCCAGGATCATGACCTGAGCCAAAGGCAGATGCTTAACTGACTGAGCCACCCAGGCACCCTCACCACATCTTCTTTATTCATTCATCTATCAATGGATACTTAGGTTGCTTCCATATCATGGCTATTGTAAATAATGCAGTTATAAACAAGGGGTACATGTAAATCTTTAAATAAGTGTTTTTTATTCTTTGGATAAATGCCCAGTAGTGCAATTGCTGGATCATAAGGTAGTTCTATTTTTAATTTTTTGAGCAAACTCCATACTATCTTCCACAGTGGCTGCACCAGTTTACATCCCCACCAACAGTGCACGAACGTTCCTATTTCTCCACATCCTCACCAACACCTGTTGTTTCTTGTTTTTGATTTTAGTCATTCTGACAAGTGTGAGGTGATATATCATTGTAGCTTTGATTTGCATTTCTCTGATGATGAGTGATATTGAGCATCTTTTCATGTGTCTGCTGGCCATCTGTATTTCTTCTTTGGAGAAATATCTGTCCATGTCTTCTGCCCATTTTTAAATTGGATTATTTGTTTTTGGGGGTTGAGTTGTATCAGTTCTTTACATATTTTGAATATTAACACTTCATCGGGTATCTCATTCACAAATATCTTCTCCCATTCAGTAGGATGTCTTTTAATTTCATTGGTTGTTTCCTTTGCTGTGCAGAAGCTTTTTATTTTGATGTAATCCCAATAGTTTATTTTGGCTTTGGTTTCCCTTGCCTCAGGAGACATATCTAGAAGGACGTTATGACCAATGTCAGAGTAAGTACTGCCTGTGCTCTCTTCTTGGATTTTCATGGTTTCAGGTCTCACACTTAGATTCTTATTCTATTTGGGGTTTATTTTTGTGTATGGTGTAAGAAAGTGGTCCAGTTTCATTCTTTTGCACATAGCTGTCCAGTTTTCCCAACACCAGTTGTTGAAGAGACTGTCTTTTTCTCATTGCATATTCTTGCCTCCTTTGTTGAAGACTAACTGACCATATAACTGTGGGTTTATTTCTGGGCTTTCTATTCTGTTTTATTGATCTATGTGTCTATTTTTATGACAGTACCACACTGTTTTGATTACTTCTGCTCTGTGGTATAACTTGAAGTCTGAAATTGTGATACCTCCAGTTTTGTTTTCTTTTTTAAGATTAATTCAGCTATTTAAAGTCTTTTGTGGTTTCATACAAATTTTAGGATTGTTTGTTCTAGTTCTGTGAAAAATGCTGTTGGTATTTTGATAGGGATTGCATTAAATCTATAGAAGGTTTTGGATAGTATAGACATTTTAACAATATTTCTTCTTCCAGTCCATGGACATGGAATGTCTTTCCATTCCTTTGTGTTGTCTTCAATTTCTTTCATCAATGTTTTATAGTTTTCAGAGAACAGGTCTTTCACTTCTTTAGTTAAGTTTATTCCTAGGTATTTTAATCTTTTTGGTGCAATTGTAAATGAGATTGTTTTCTTAACTCCTTTTTTGGCTGCTTCATTTTTAGTGTATAGAAATGGTGTGGAGTTCTGTACACTGTTTTTGTATCCTGTAACTTTACTGAATTCATTTATCAGTTCCAGTAGTTTCTTGGTGGAGTCTTTAGGGTTTTCTATATATAGTATCATGTCATCTGCAAATAGTGAAAGTTGTACTTCTTCCTTACCAATTTGGATGCCTTTTATTCCTTTCTCATATCTGATTGCTCTGGGTAGGACTCCCAGTACTACTATGAATAAAAGTGGTGAGAGTGGACATCCTTGTCTTGTTCCTGATCTTAAGGTAAAGGCTCTCAATTTTTCCCTATTGAGTGAGATATTTAATGTAGGTTTTTCATATAAGGCCTTTCTTATATTGAGGTATGTTCCCTCTAAACCTTTCTTGAGGGTTTTTTTAATGAATGGATATTGTACTTTGTCAAATGCTTTTTCTGAATTCTTGAAATGATCGTATGATTTTTATCCTTTCTCTTATTGATGTTATGTATCATGTTGATTGATTCACAAATATTGAACCACCCTTGCATCCCTGGAATAAATCCTACTTGGTCGTGGGATTTTTTTTTTTAAGTGTATTGTTGGATTTGGTTTGCTAATACTTTGTTGGGGATTTTTGCATCTATGTTCATCAGAGATATTGGCCTATAGTTCCCTTTTTTGTGAATGTGTTTATCTGGTTTTAAAATCAGGGTAATGCTGGCCTCATAGAATGAATTTGGAAGTTTTCCTTCTTCTTCTTTTGGAAAAGTTTTGGAAAGAATAGGTATTAACTCTTCTTTAAATGTTTGGTAGAATTCACCTGTGAAGCTGTCTGGTCCTGGACTATTGTTTGTTGGGAGTTTTTTGATTACTGATTCAATCTCCTTGCCAGTAATCAGTCTGTCCAAATTTTCTATTTCTTCCTGATTGGAAATTTGGTAGGTTATGAATTTCTAGAAATTTATCCATTTCTTCTAGCTTGTCCACTTTGTTGTCATATGATTTCTCATAATATTCTCCTACAACCCTTTGTATTTCTGTGGTATCCATTGTTATTTCTCTTCTTTGTTTCTGATTTGGTTTATTTGAGTCCTCTCTCATTCTCTTTCTCTTTTTATGAGTTTGACGAGAGGTTTATTGATTTTATTGATTTTTTCAAAGAACCAGCTCCTGGTTTCATTAATTTTTTTTAGTGTCTATATCATTTATTTCTGCTCTAATCTTTTATCATTTCCTTCCTTCTGCTGGATTTGGGTTTTGTTCTTCTTTTTCTAGCTCTGTTAGGTGTAAGTTTAGGTTGTCAGAAATTTTTCTTGCTTCATGAGGTAGGCCTGTATTGCTATAAACTTCCCTCTTAGAACTGCTTTTGCAACCCCAAAGATTTTGGATCATTGTATTTTCATTTTCATTTGTTTCCATGTACTTTTTTATTTCCTCTTTGATTTCTTGACTTACCCATTCATTGTTTAGTAGATGTTATTTAACCTCCATGTATTTATAGTCCTCCCATATTTTTTCTTGTGGTTGATTTCCAGTTTCATTGCATTGTGGTAAAAAAAGATGCAAGGTTTGACTTTGATCTTTTTAATTTCTTGAGACTTGTTTTATGACCTAATATATGATCTATTCTGGAGAATGTTCCATGTGCACTTGAAAAGAATGTATATTCTGCTGTTTTGGGATTGAATATTCTGAATATATCTATTAAATCCATCTGGCCCACAGTGTCACTTAAAGCTGCTATTTCCTTGGTTTTCTGTTCATTGATGTAAGTGGGGTGTTAAAGTCCCCTACTATTATTGTATTACTATTGATTAGTTCCTTTATATTTATTATTAACTGTTTTATGTATTTGAGTGCTCCCATGTTGGGTGTGTAAATATTTATAATTGTTATGTCTTCTTGCTGGATTGCTCCGTTAATGATTATATAATGTCCTTCTTTGTCTCTTGTTACAGTCTTTGTTTTAAAGTCAATTTTGTTTGGGGCTCCTGGGTGGCTCAGTTAAGCATCTGACTCTTGATTTTGGCTCAGGTCATGATCTCAGGGTTGTGGGATCAAGCCCCATGTCAGGCTCCACGCTCAGCCAGGAGTCTGCTTCTCTCCCTCTCTCTCCCTATGTCTTTTGATTAGAGCATTTAGCCCATTTATATTCAAAGTAATTATTGATAGGTATGTATTTATTGCCATTTTCTTTTTTTTGGTATTTGTTTTTGGGGATCGTCTCTGTCCCTTTCTTCCCTTCTCTTTTCTCTCTCCATGAGTTGGCTTTCTCAAGTGATATACTTGAATTCCTTTCTCTTTATTTTTTGCATATCTTTTACCAGTTTTTGATTGCAGTTACTATTAGTTTATATATAACATCTTCTGCATATAGCAGTCTATCTTAAGTTGATGGTCACTTAAGTTTGAATCCATTCTTTACTCCTCATTTTTTAAACAGATAACTGGCATTATATTATAGGGTTGTACTGTAATTGTAGCCATTCTTCTTTTGTCATTTAGGTTGTTTGCATTTTTTGATACTAGAGCTATTGTTGCAATTAACTTTATTTCACACATACACAAGTTCATTTATAGGATGAATTCCTAGAAGTAGAATCGCTAATCACAACACCAAATGGTTTGAGCATTTAAAAAGCTGGAGGTATTTTAAAACTGCTTTTTAAGATAATGGAGCAGTGTATACTCTGCAGCAATGTGTGAAGCAGCCTCCTTCTCCACACCTGTCAATACAGTACATTGTCACAGTTTTTGAATGTGGACAGTTTGACAGATGGAAAATGGTATCTTGTACTTTAATTTACAGTTTTTTCATTAGGAGTAGGATTGACTATTGTACTGAAGTGTAATAGCTTTATTGGGAACACTTTCTCCACTCTACGGCTTTCTTTTTCCTTCTCTTTTAATCAACAAAATTCCTAATTTTACTCCAGTTCAATTTACCCATCTCTACCTTTATGGATTTATTTTTCATTTTTAAGTATAAAAATTAGATTGAGTAACAACTTATTTGGGTTTAGATTATGAAATAAGGATATAATTTTATTAATTAATTAATTAATTTATTTTTAAAGATAGATGCATTTTTCCAATATGACTTAGTAAACTATCTTTCCCTCCTCACTCAAAATGCCACCTTTATCATATATTAAATTTCTTGATGTTCATTTTCTATTTTTGGATTTTTCAGTCTTTTATTTGATATATCTTTTTAATTTTTTAATTATCACAGCTTTATAATATGTTTTAGTATATGGCTAGCCTGGACATACCTCATTATTTTTCTTTTTCTGAATTTTCCTCACTATTCTTGCTTATTAATTTTTCCATATAAACTTTAGAATAAGTTTTTCTGGTTCAATTTTTTTATTAGTATTTTTGCTTAAATTTTTAGTATAAAAGTTAAAATTGACATTTTAAATGCTGTATCTTCCTTTCCAATGATATAAAATGGTGTTACCTTTTTATATATTCCCTAGTAACATTTTAAAGCTACCTTTATATAGATCTCACATGTTTATCAAAAAGCTTATTCTTAAGTGTTTATCATTTTTGTTGCTATTGCAAATGGTATATTTTCTTCCACTAGATCTTTTAATTGGTTACTGTGTTTATATACATGGATATATTGCTGATTGATTTCTATACATTAATTTTATACCTAGCTACCTTACTCAATTCTTTTATTGTTTTAAATAATTTTTGGATGATTTCCTTTGGTTTATCATCACAAATAAGGATACTTTTTTCATTTTTTCAATTCATAATCAAACTTATGTCTGGAACAATGTAAACAATGGCTGTGATAGCATATTTTAGAAAGTTTGCATGGCTGACAATATATTTTTTGAACCCTTGCCTTGTCTGGACACCCCGAGCCACCAGCTCTTTTTCTCAAAACTCTGCAGTACCTGTTTGATGTAGCTTTAGAATATTACTTTCTGGGAAAAATGAAGGAGAGGAAATCGAAGGGGGAGACGAACCACAAGAGACTATGGACTCTGAGAAACAAACGGAGGGTTCTAGAGGGGGGTGGGGGGATGGGTTAGCCTGGTGATGGGTATTAAAGAGGGCACGTATTGAATGGAGCACTGGGTGTTATACGCAAACAATGAATCATGGAACACTACATCAAAAACTAATGGTGTAATATATGGGATTAACATAACATAATAAAATAAAAAAATGCAGAAAAAAAGGAATACTCCTTTCTCCTTTTATTTATTTATTTTTAAAACCTTATGTTCACTATGACTATCTCAAGCTTTGCTCTTTCACTAATTTCAGTGACAACTATTTTTTTCTTACTATTTATGATATATTCATGAGTTCTGTAAAGATGCTATTAGGCCCTTTATTGGATTCCTCAGGTCTGCAATTTTTCTTTGCAGCTCAGTCTGTAGTTTTATCATTTTGTCTTTCAACACTTACTTTATTGAATTTATTTTCTTAAGTTTTTCTATAGCATGAATCATGAGTAATTTCTTTCTTTTCCTTGAATTATAGTTTGAGCTATTTGTCTTAGTTCTTTCTTCCTTTTATATGCAGGTTATAAAGACCAAGATCACCTAGGGGTAATAGCATGAATTCTGGAGCCAGACAATTCTATCCTGCCTCTGTCACTATTTGTGTAATTTCAGGCAAGTTATTGAATCTCATATCTGCATATGTAATAAAAGTAGCACATTGGAATTCTTACAGGGATGAAAAGAGATATATAGATATAGATATATACACAACAGTTAGAACATACAGTAAGTGCTATCTTTATGTAAGTGCCTAACATACAGTAAGTGCTTACTAAATTAGATAACGACAATACTTTTTTTTTTTGTTTTGATTGTGGTATGTTTACAGAGTTATTAAAATGTTTCCATCCTGCTTATGATTGGGCAGTTCAAGCAGACGTTCTTTGTTCTGATATAACATATGTGACTAGTTTACTTTTTTCATTTACACCCATAAACATTTTGTTTTTCCTTCTCAGTCATGGGGAGGGTCTAGATATTTTGTGTTCTAATCACTTCAGCACGTGAGGCAGCAACTGGGGAAGGAATTTGTGGAGAACTCAGTAGAGGCTGTAGTCAAGTGTGCTATTTTTCTTAGAACACCTAAATTCTGCTATCTTTGAGATTCTTGTCCTAGAGCAAGATACATATACTTGGGTAATTCCTCTAATTCAGGGTGTGGTTACAGAACCTTAACTTCCATCAGAGAATATCAGCATTACTGCTCACTTCCCCCACTTTAGATTCTCCCAACAGCAAGTTTCAAGCTTCAACTACTCTTTGAAAAAAGGTAAGGCTACCAGCTCAATGTACTCTTTTCCAGATTTACCTGAATCTCTGAGAAGTCTCAGGATTTTGTCAGTCATCAGCTGAGTTTCAGGAAGGGAATGGGAATGGGGTAGCATCTGAGCCTTTCTAAGCCTATCTATAACTGTTTCTGTCCTTAGTCACAGTTTTTTAAGAGTATCATATTAAGTTGTGCTTCATTCCTTCTTTCATCACTGTTAGAAAAAAATTTTGATGTTGTTGTTAGTGATCTCCCTTATGTGTTGTTCATTTTGTGAGTTATTGGAGGAGAGAATTTCTGTGAGCAGATAAGATTACTCTGTCCTCATAACCTGGAAACTGTTTCTTTAGGAGTACATACAATCTGCTTCATGGAAAACTTTGCCTATAGACATTATTATTATTATTTTGAAGTATAATTAACATAAGAGTTATATTAGTTTCAGGTGTACAATATAATGACTCAAAGTAATAGGCATTCTTTTTATCTTTATCTGTTATTTTTATGCTCAGTCTTTCCTTATATCTGTGGGATTCACTTTCATATCTATGTGAACTGGGCAACATGTGTACCTGACCAATTCCATCCTATTTCTAATTATTCCGTCTATCATCTATCAGTCTTTAGGTCACTTGTAATGGACACAAATGAGTAAAGGATGACTAACATGAGGAATGGTTAAATTACTATCAAGAATGATATCAATAAGTCTAGATGCTAGGCTCAGTCCAACAGTCTTATACTTAATAGAGATAAATATAAATTTATAACTGTACATCAAAAATCAATTATTGTAAGATAGAATGTAATATATATAAAATCCAGTAGTTCATATGAAATATTTACATATGTAAATATGTAATTTGGATAGAACCAACAAAAAAGTCTTAAAAACAAAGCTAACACAATTTTACATTATATTAAATAAACAAAGTATGGAGCTCATATACAAAACTCTATTTACCATGGTCTGTACTAACAAACATATCAGGGGATCTCTCTATATAATTCTGTATATTGTTAGTTAGGTGGGATATTGCCAAACTGGAGAAAATTCATAGGATGGAAACAGTAAAATAGAGGGTCTGAAAATCATGATGTATCAGGAATGGTTAATAAATGAGGATTCCTTAGTCTAAAGGAGAGAGGTCTAAATGGAGACTTGACAGTGTCCTACAAATGAATGAAGGGCTGTCCCATGAAGAGTTGTCCATCGTAGCTGGAGAGGGCAGGAATGACATTAATAGACAACTTCAAAGGAATTCCAGCTTTCAGTTCAATTTTGGGAGGGGGGGATTCCAGTGAATGGGGCAGTCTCCCAAGTGAACAGCTGTCACCAGTGTTGGAAAGCTGTTTTATCCCAGAGCACTGAAGCAGAAACTGAGGTCCTTGTAAAAACCTGTGTCTATATTTATCTGGTGGTACTAGAATTATTACGTTCATGCACACTCCACACACTATAGTGGGACCACTATCTCCCTTGAGGGCACACCATGTCTCTATCTCTAACTTCTAGTTGCCTAAGTAAAAGGTGTTTGTTACAGTTTTGCCAAATACATAAATGAGTGTGTGCATTTTGAGATATTAGAATATTTGACACTTAAGAATTATTGCACATCAACATTATTATGATTTTAAACAACTGGTAGTTACCACATTCAGTTTATTCAAATGAGTGGATCTATGAAGGCTAAATTTTCTCATATGACTCAGCTGCTCATGAATATTCAGCAAATATTTTTGGGTTCCTGGGAAGCAAATATTGAAGTCTTTCTTCCTAAGCTAATGGTGAATACTGAACAAACTATATGCTTTCTTCATTCATGACTATCAGGGACTGACTTGCCTAGATAAATGTGTCTCATTTGTTTCCTTTCTTATTTTTACTTTTTCCTCTTCCTAACTGCTCTCTTCTTATTTTTTTATTATTATTATTTTAGAATTTATTTATTTATTTGACAGAGAGAGAGAGTACAAGCAGGGGGAGCAGCAGAGGGAGAGGGAAAGGGAGAGGCAGCCTCCCCGCTGAGCAAGGAGCCCAATGGGGGGCCTGATCCCAGGACCCTGAGATCATGACCTGAGCCGAAGGCAGACGCTTAACCGACTGAGCCACCCAGGTGCCCCTACTCTCTTTTTAACTTTACTGATAATTCTCAGCTTTTCCTAAGATCTTCTTTATTGTGCAAATTTCCAACTTTCAGTGGATTCTTGGTAGGATCTCGTAACTGGCTAACCCATAACATATTTCATGTTTCCAAATCCCTAAGTTGGCATTTTTTATGGAGTTTAAAAGTAGAGATTTTATCTCTCTTATTAACTTTTCTATAAGGGGTAAAGTGTCCAAGGTATCTAGCTCCAATTGAATTATGCTCAGAGACAAAGCCCGTGTAGTACAAGGCTTTTGACTGACAGCTAATGGCACCGGGAATCATGGTTCATGAATAAAAAATACAACAATCTTTAATTTTATTGGATCTTGATATTCCATAGAAGGAGGATAATTTAATGTAGGCTGGTTGATAAGTTAGGGAACCAAAATGGATTTAGTTAGGGGACTGCAATGAATTTAGCATGAAGCTAGTCCTAGCCAAAAGAGGACTGTGTTATTTTAGTCTAGATGAATGCCTGTATTTTAAGAAGGTATTTGGGAGAAAAGCCAACACTTCTTTTTTTATTGACATTCTTTTGATTTAGCACTTTGAACTGCTTGGCTTAATAAATGTTTTTGAAATAAAATATTTATTGAGTGAATGGATGATTGTTTTCTGCATGTATTTGCTTCTTAAAAAAGTAAACAATGAAGAGGAACACTTTAAACTTTTTGGGCACTAACATGTACCTGGGATCTCATTAAATTCTCACAATAACCAAGGCAGCCACTTAATATTCCCACTTAATAGTTAGGTAAAGGAAGGATTTAAACTAAGGTGCTGTCCAAATCCCAATAAAATTGCTTTGCTAGTGGTCATAAAATGGAAAGATTTATAGTCACAGTATTTAACCATGGCAACACATTTCCTTTTAAAACTTTAAAAAGTGCTATATAGGTATTTACCTCAGCAAATATTTACAGCTAGGTAAACAGTATTTTCTGTGTGAATTATAAAACTTTTGTTTTATAAATGTAAAAAAAAATCAAAGCTATACCTACCTACTACAATGCATTTTTGAAATCTGAAGTTTTCATGGTAAAATAATTCTGACTTTAAAGATTTGTTAAGGAGCCATTAATCACAAATTCCATAAAAAATTATGAGTTAGCTCTAAACAGCAAAGAAATAAACTAAGGAAAGAAACAATGGCCACATGTTAGCCTGAAAAGGCAAATGAGAGGAGTGGCATCATTCCTTAATTTCCAAAAGGATTTAGCAAATGTAATCAACTGTTTTACTCTCCTATAATGTAGAAGGTACACAACAGAGGGATTACAGTGGCCATATCTGTAGTTTGTTTTTTCATGAATAAATAAGTGTCTACAAGATTTCAGGAGAGAGCTTTTTACAGATATCATTATGAAGACTGACCAAATACCAGCTCAGAGAAAGAGCCTCACAGTCCACAAGGATATGTCTTTTATCCAGAAATAATTAGGGACTAACCATGTACATATTCAAGAAATTCTATAGAAAGTTCCTCAGAACAAGGTGAACTCATCAAATGTGTTGTCCTTTGTCCAATTTAAAAAAGGGATTTGTTCTTTTGGGGGACAGAGAGTGGTGACTGAGGCACAATATATTTCCAAGAAGACTGGTTCTCTTGCTTAATACAAAGAGGCATTTTCTCTTTGACTCTAAATATTATACTTCAATAAGAGATTTCACTGCACATTCAGTCAAGCAAATTTCCCTGTGTACTCAAGGGAACAATTTTGGTAATTCAAAAGACTGAAAAATTTTAGCCCTAAAGGGAAAATGTTGTGTTTTGAGACCTCATGCCAAACAGCTGAATTTGCCATTTGTGCTTATTAAGAATCAAACCATTATTCAGAATGGTCCTTCACCACAGATAGGTCTACCTGACACTTAGAACTCAGAGCCGAGGACATGGGCCTAAATAGAGAGTAAACTGTACCTTGCATTCAGAGACACACTTGCATATGCATTAAAAAAGAACACACATTATAATTTACCCCACGGTAAGAAAGGGGGGAATGTATGGTGTCTCTTGATGCAGTGAATAGTTGGATGCCAGTAATCAAAGCAGTTGCATAACCTTTGTGCTCAGTTTTGACCCAGGGGCCTGGTGAACTGCTTGGGTACGAACAGCTGAAGTGTGGACATCTGAAAACTTTGCTCTCCTAAACACTTCCAACTTATCATGATCATGTGATAGTAGCCCAGATTGTTAGAGAACGCCATCAGCAAAGCTATCCATGGACAGAGGGACTAAAAAGCATGGTTTCAGGGCTGGCAATCTCTTTTCAACTAAAATTTTAGTATACTCAAATGTTCATGGAGCACTTATTGTTTTCTCAATACCTGCAGCTCTAGGCCTACATGCTAAAATTCAAGTCATTGAATAATTTACCAAGTAATCATTTCTGAAAACTGTCAGATGAGTGCCTCACATCAACTCGGAGGAAGTTCACTCCAGCCACATTAGTGTCAGAGAGAGAAGAGACAAGAGTAGATGGCAGAACAAGGACAGATTAGAAAAAAAAAAATTGAGTATGCAGATAGAGACAAGTCATGAACTTCATTCAAGTTAGATATCTGAGAAATTCTCTGTCTGTAATACTGGATGTTTGCCATATTAATATTTAACCAAGCTGGACAATGAAACTGTCAAGTAGGCTATTAAGAAAAAATAAAATAAAAATCCTCAATAATTTGGAAACTTGTTTTTGATAAATCAGTCTTTTAAGCAAAGTGTTAGATGCTTCAAATACTGTTTTGTCCCAATCTCTTGAACAAATAGTTACAATAAAGTTTGAAAAAAAGGGGGGCCAATGCAAAGGTTTTACTCCTGGCAATAAAATAATTCATTTTACATCTTAGCCATTCCTTTTTCTGCTTGCCATACTGCAGTGATGGTCATGATCTATCTTGGACTCTCCTCCATCTCTCCACCCCAATTCCTCCCACTCACTGCTCAGAGTTTGGTCACAGACTAAATCTAGGGCTTGTATTTTCAGCATTAATCAAATGCTTCCAATTTGCACAGGTCGGGGCAGGAATCATAATCTCAGTGTCTTAAGTGTGAGTATTAGCAGCTTGTTTATCTCCTTAACTTAGGTTGCTGTTATCTATCTTTCCTACACCTATGGGTTGCTTGGATCGCATGGTAACAAAAGCAGGAATAGAGAGAAAGCAGTAAAGCACTTCTGAAGTCCTTAGAAGTGAAAGATTGCTTCTAATTCCATCAGTCTCTGACAGTTTTGTGAGGAGATAAAACTGAACCGGCTTGGCTTTTGGGGGACGGATATGATTCTGACAGGCAGTGGTCATAGTGGTAAAGTAAGTCATTCCAAAGGTGGGAATGGGATGAGCAAAGTCCTAAGGGCAGGAGAGTATGACCCATGTTTAAGAAATTGTACAGAGTCTGGCTTCCCTGGATGTGGAGATGCATGAATGAGAGAAGACAGAAGAGAAAGCTGAGGCGGAATTTTGTCCCTGGAGGAGAGGGAGATCATAGGGGGCATGAAATGCTATGGCAAGAAATTTAGATTTTTACCTAATGGCAGTGAAGAACCACTAGAGACTTCTGAGCAGGGGAAAACAATGAATAGAGCTGTGATTTTTGCAAAATTTATCTAGGAGGAGCATATAAGCAGAGAGGGAGGGATTGCATAAATATCTGGAATGGCTGAATATTAAGAAATTTTAATTAGCTTTTAATTTAATAGATGGTCAACAAATATTAAATAGTCAACAAATAAATAGTCAACAAATAATGCTAAAAAACAAGGTTTTATAAAATACTAGAAGAGGCTCTTTTAAAACACTGGGGATGTGATGAGCACTGGGTATTATATGCAACTAATGAATCATTGAACACTACACCAAAAACTAAGGATGTACTATATATTGGCTAATTGAATTTAAATTAAAAAAAAAAGAAAACACTGGGATGAGTATGTGCTTTTCTGCTTTTTTAAATAAAATTTTAGCCAATTATGATAATAGAAAGAGTAAAGATAGTATAAACATGTATTTAAAATTTACAATTATTATCCTGGAAATAAACTTATAAATTAGAAATTCAGATTTTATCGATTTTGCAGATGAGGAAGGCTGAGGCACAGAGAGGTTACAATACTTGTTTTGGGACCCACAGCTACTTAAAGATGCCCGGGAACCTTACCACTCACTACACATGTGGCTTTTCCAACGACTGAAGTATACACATTATAAATAGCCATTTGTGTAATGACTCTTATAGTCAGGGTATTTCATACTTATTTTTACTTCTTATATAAAGATGAGAGCTATAATCATCATGGCATTTTCAGTTTGCACTATTACAGACCTATGGAACTGCAACGTGTGTGTGTGTGTGTGTCTGTGAAAAAATTAAAATATCTTTAAAAATATGTTTTTTAAATAATAAAGAATTGCAGAAATGTTTTGCTAGATGGACTTTATCACTCTTTCAGTTTTAATAAGGTAGCTAAAATAAAGCCACAAGCAAGTCTACTTTTGGATATGAACAAAGTTATGGCCTTAATATTTTCAATTTTAGAAGTTGGCCTTAACCTAGTTGTATAATCCTTAAGCAATAAGAACATCCTAAAAGAAGACATCTCATTTCTTACATAGGTTTAGGCTTCCTTGGCTCAGGCCACAGGAACAAGTCTGCACATGTTTAATTATATAGCTTCTTAGAAATTATGACCTAGTGTGTTCTTAGGAAAGTCACTAGAAAGACTTTTATTGTGAACCAATTTCCTGGGAAACCACATGCCCACTTCAGATTTTCTTCCTTGTGTATTTTTGGTTGCTTGGCAAATTTAAATGAATTTGCCTAATCGCTACTTCCTATACATGATCACCCATTTTTTTTCCTAAACTGTCCACAAACAGACACCCCAGCTGCTTGCAATGACCAAATCTGTAACTGTGAATTTAGGGAAATTTTTACATATTGTTGGGAAAAGGCATTCTAAATTATTAATGGATATTACCCAAATATTCATTACTGAAATACCTGGCCATAAATGACCAGCCAGATAATTCTAGTTGAATATTGAGAAGATCAGCACTACTATAGAGACAGAATCACATACATCGAAGGTCATTTTGGAATTAGTACTTTGTACAATTATGAAATACACACAAGGGTATAGAATTAGGAAACCATACATTTAACTCTATCACAAATTATTTTTCAAGGATCTCTTAACACTGTATCTATATAACCAGAAAAAACCCCACAAATAAAAAAACCAAAAACAATCCCAAAACTAAAATAGTCTGGGCATTAAGAATATCTACAAAAATAGATTCTTATTTTTATTATAACTGTTCAAAATAGCTAATATAGTATATTCACAATCTTTATATTAAAGATTTTTTTTTAAGTTTTTTTTTTTAATTTATTTATTAGAGAGAGAGTGAGAGAGAGAGCGAAAGAGGGGGTAGGGTTAGAGGGAGAAGCAGACTCCCCGCCGAGCAGGGAGCCCGATGTGGGACTCGATCCTGGGACTCCGGGATCATGACCTGAGCCGAAAGCAGTCGCTTAACCAACTGAGCCACCCAGGCGCCCTATATTAAAGATTATTAACGAAGAGTGAGAAAGTCAATATTCAGATATTTCCCCATAATTCCAGATATTTGACAAAATATAGGGTAAATTCAGAATATTACCTTGACAGGGATTTCAGACAGATATCTTCCAGTTCTGCCTCCTAGATCTCCTTTTCAAATGCATCACAGTCTTTTCAACATGTCCAAAAGTGAATTCCTAATCTCCCCACAGGGGTTCCTCCCCAGACTTCCCAGTCTCATAGATAGCACCCTAATCCATTCAATTGCTCCATTAGAAAACTGGGCCTCATCCTTAGACATATTCCACATCTAGATCAATAAGTGGCATCAATTATTTCTCCAACACATAGCTCAACTCCATCCATTTTTCTTGACCTTCTGCAAGTAACGCCTAACTGATCTCTGCTCCCACTCATGCCCCTTCAATGCATTTTCTTCACAGCAGCCAAATGATCTTCTGAAAATGACTAATTTGATCGTGTCACTCCCATGCTGAAAATTTTGCAATAACTTTTTGTTGCACTTGAAATAAAATAACAAATCTTCAAATATGGTCAACAAGGCTTTGCATGATCTGGCGCCACTTACCTTGACAATATCATTTCACGTCATTCATTAACCTATCATTAAACATCTGTCACAATTGACTTCTTTCAGTTCCCAAAAGGTATCAAGATCTTTTCTACTTTAGAGCCTTCCTACACACATGCTTTTACTTCTGTCTGGATGCTCTCCTCCACTCTTTATCTGGCTAACTTCTATTTTTATTTTTCCTTCAAGGTTTAGCTTAAGTGGAACTTCCTTTAAAAAGTCTTCTTTGACCCTCTATTTGATTGGCCACATTATAATCTTTTACGTTCATTCTAGTATGTTTCCCAGTTTATATTATAGGTATTTTCTACATCAGGCTATCATCTTCTTGAGCAAGAACTATTTCAACTTTTTTCCTGAATCTCCATTGTCAGCCTCTGTGCCAGGAACATAATAAATACTTAATATTCCTTGAATCATTGAAGGACTAAACTGATGAAGAAATCCAGTTAGTTCTATATTATGCATGCATAATTGAGGCTAGTTAGCCCAGTTGGCTAAAGAGTTGATGGACTATAGAGAATGCCCACGTGCTCAACAAAGGGTAAATAAGGACCTGTGGGCATGTGTTAAAATTTTAAATGTTCTGGAGCATTTTGGCTCTCCTGGTCAAGATGAATCATGACACATGCTCCATCACAGAGCTGATTTCATTTTGCCTTGCATTAAAGTTGGTTGACTTTATGTCTTTCTCTACCATGAGAACTTTCTGAGTCTTCCATCAGAATCACATCTGTTTCATCTCAGGTACATGAGAGTTTCCACGGTGTGAGCTAAACACTGGTAGAAATTTATTTTATTTTATTTTATTTATTATTTTATTTATTTTTAAAAAAGATTTTATTTAATCTTTGTTTGTTTGTTTGCCAGAGAGAGAGAGAGAGCAAGCGAGCACAAGCAGGGGGAGCTGCCAGGCAGAGGGAGAAGCAGGCTCCTCGCTGAGCAAAGACCCCAATGAGGGACTCGATCCCAGGACCCTGGGATCATGACCTGAGCTGAAGGCAGACGCTTAACCAACTCAGCCACCCAGGCATCCCAAGAAATTTATTTTAAGTATATCGTCATTCACAAACAAAGAATTAAAAGGTGCCAAGTGAAGTTAACATTGCAAGGTAACATCATATTTAGTGCAGAATCTAATTTAATTATTCAATTTACTGATTCAGCACTTCCTGTGGTTAAGGCACTGGGAAAGGCATTAGGAATTTAAACAGTGACAAATACCTTTTCTTTTCTTGCGTATCAATAAACTTTATATAGAATAACAAATCCCCATCAGTGACCTCTGGATGGTGACAATACAAAAATGTCTGACTGACTCAACATAATCCCAACAGGACCAACAGGCCCACACCCCTCTACAGGGATGTGGCAGGAGCCTGCTTCCTGGGATGTGAGGTTACTTCTAATACTATCATTCGTATGCCATGCACTTTTGGGTTATTGCCTGGGTATTCTTGGTGGATTATGCTCACCTATCCCCACTTCCCCCTTTTTATGTCCTAGGGCAATTCCTGTCCTAATCCCCGCTCAAAGGAGACAAAAGTTCAGACTGAAATAAAACAGCCAGAGGGGGCCCTGGTATCAAAGATCCCCAAAATCTGTTCCCGCTAAAATTAAGGAGTTTTGGCTATGGATTCCCTAGAACCTTGAAGTGCTCTGCTGAGCAGCTGAAGGTCATCCAGTGACTCAGCTAGCAGGAGGTCTGCTAATAGATGCTTTTGCTGAGTGCTTCAAACTGGTATTCACTTTAGAGCTGTGCTGAATAATTGCTGTTAATTGAATTGCAGAAATACCTATTTGTTATTTATAAATAGTACACATTTTTCATAGAAATAGTGTGATGCTCAAATTGTTTATCTTTAAAGCACCTTGCAAATATGATTTTAGTAAAAGTGCAGAGGTTAGAAAGTCTTTTCTTTCATACTACCAGATATTGTGGTATGCAAATACTTCTTTTTTTTTTCCAGATTTAATTCTGTAATTTTAATGCATTTGAATTTAGCCCATGAGGCATCTTTGTATATTTTCATTACATTACCAAGCAATTGTAACAAAGGCTGAAACTATTTGTAGTAAAACATACTACAAATAACATGTATATATAGGTAATATTTGTTTGGCAGTCAATTTGGGCCAGCCACTATTCTAAATACTTTATGTGAATTGGCTCATCTAATCCCCACATTTCTAGGGGGCAAATACTATTATTATCTGCATTTTGTAGATGAGAAAATTAAGGCTCAGAGAGGTTAAGCAGTTTGCTCAAGGTCAAACAGCTAGTGAGCTGCAGAGTAGCACTTTGGCTCTGGAGGCTACACTTTCAACCAGCAAGATTTAGTTAAATGTTTAATTCTCATAAACCCTGTGGGACAGACACTACCATTATGATCCCCATTTAATAATTAGGGATTGGTCCAACCAATATCACTCTGCTGGTAAGCAGCTGAACCAGGCTTTTAAACTCAGTCCTGTCTGACTCTTGGGTCTGAGATCTTAAATACCAGCCACTACCACCTCCTAGAGAAGGCAGAGTACTTACTTCCTTTTTAATCCCATATAGCATTAGAGATTAAGTAGATTTTAAGGGAAAGAGAAATGATTTACGCAAAGAATACAGTAACTATCCAGTCATAATCTTATAAAAATATTTAAAATACTGTTAAGCTAATTATTGAATTTTTCTAAGATATTTGAAATACTCTTAAGCTAATATTAAATGTCATCATTCTGAACAGCAGAGCCCAAATGACTATTCTTTTTTGTTTTAAAGATTTTATTTATTTATTTGACAGAGAGAGACACAGCGAGAGAGGGAACACAAGCAGGGGGAGTGGGAGAGGGAGAAGCAGGATTCCTGCCGAGCAGGGAGCCCGATGTGGGGCTTGATCCCAGGACCCCGGGATCATGACCTGAGCTGAAGGCAGACGCTTAATGACTGAGCCACCCAGGTGCCCCCCAAATGACTATTCTTAAAAATTAGTGTAATAATTCATCTCACTGTTCGTGTGATTCCCCAGAGTAACTGCAATTACCTCAAGAGATTTGTGAGCATTTAAAAAAAAATAAATTTTAACTTATTTTTACTATTGCAAGTATAAAACGTTGTGTAGTACTTGATGGGTGTAATACATGAGAGTAATACAAATCAGAACAAATCACAAGAGTATTATAAAAATACAATAACTGTTATTTCAGGATAGACTAGTTTAATTACTATCATTCATATTACTCTTTTATTAAATGAGGAGTCACCATTTATATCTTAAAAATGAGAAGGAATGTACATGCCAGCCAAGTCATGATGATAAAGTAAGATTAAAAATTTATAGAAAAATGCACATGGTTTATATTTATAAGAACATTGCTTATAAGGACATTCCTATATAAATCTGTCCTTTCTTTCTCTGAGTTCGTATTTAGAGTATTGATTTCCTTGACCTGTAAAACCCAGTATTGCATGATTTCAAATCTCTAGGTGAGCACTGAATGTCAGAGCATAAAAGGAGAGAGTACATCATCGGTGAATTATGCCATACATTTTAGCCAAATGGTTTGTACAGGTGTCTCATTGTGAGTCATCCATGTCTGTATTACCTTTAGGCCCTTTGAACAGTTTGATCTCCACAACAGTCTCCAGAATGGGTCGTCTTCTGCGCACGTACAGACGAACGATAGACCCCGCTTCCTTGAGAGCTTCCACGGCTTTACTGTGGGAAACCTCTGACACATCGACCTCGTTCACCCGCAAGATACAATCATTGACCCTGGAAGAGAGGGAAAGAAGGAAAACTGAGGGTTGGCAGGGAGGATTTCTTAAAGCATATTATCACTGTTAGCAAAACTTAAGAAGCAGGAAAGCAGAGTATGAGCAATTTTAAAATGTTTTGTTTGGAAGAAACAATTCAAAGAAGGAAACCTTGAACTCCCCAGCTTTCCCAGCCTATCCAAAAGGACTGCACTATGGTCAGGCCCCTCTGGCATCCCAGTGCCCTGGCATGGGAGCACATGGTACATGGTGCAGGTTAGGATGACGACACATTTTGAGGTTGCTGTCAGTTACATCATTATTTTTTTTTTAAAGATTTTATTTATTTGTCAGAGAGAGAGAGAGAAAGCACAACCAGGGGGAGTGGGAGGCAGAGGGACAAGCAGGCCCCCTGCTGAGCAAGGAGCCTGTAGGATGAGGGATGAGGGACTCGATCCCAGGACCCTGGGATCATGACCTGAGCCAAAGGCAGATGCTTAACCAACTGAGCCACCTAGGCGTACCATATTTTGATTGGTTTTAACTGAGTTGACTGAGGGTTATGATTGCAGTGGTTCTCAGAACTTACTATGGACTATACAGACATCACAAATGTAAACTTAAAGATTAATTTTTTTTGAATTTTTAATTTGCTACTTATAAAGGTAATATATAGTCATTTTAGAAAATCTGAAAAATGTAACCATGTAGAAAGAAGAAAAAAATATACATGACCCAATCATCTAAAATAAATGCATTAGCTTTCTGGTAAACTATCTTACTGTGTTTTTTTTTTTCTTCCCCCCCCAAATTTGTATCACAGTATTATAGATATTGAAGTTCAGATTTCACAAAATTCAAAGAAAATCTCAGATAATCTTTGCCTTAGGTATTTACTTTGAAAACCAATAATTATGGTAACTAAACTCTCCTTTCTGGCATTTTCAGAAGGGATAATCTGACTTTTTTACAAAACTGTCCAGGTAATATATATTTATGTAGCCATAGACTTCAAATCTCTTTATATTCATGATAATTAGTAAAAACTTTAATAATGATTAAAAGTATGAGGTTTGAGACTAGAAAGATTTCTTTCCTTTACTTTGAATATCCACTCTAGTATTGCCCATCTCAGTTCACTGTGTTGCTCAGAGTAAGAAATAAGGGGCTACCCTTGCTTGACTTCCTTATCCCACCACCATACATTCAGCTCTATCTGCAAAATCTATCTGCAATCCATCCACATTTCTTAATCTGCACTGCTACCACCCTGGTTGATGTCAACATCATCTCCCACCTGGATTATTTCTACAGGCTTCTACCTACTCCCCCGGGATCCTCTCTTGTCAACTTTTAATGCATTCTCCACACATTAGACAGGGTAAAGTGAACATGACTGGTTGCTTATTCACCTTCCATTCCTCATTTCCTTCTTCCCAACCGTGCCTGATTTGCCTAGGACATCCACTCCTTAGAAAATATTTGTTAAATGAATGAAATAATAAGCCTAAGTTCAGTTACTAGGCCTTCCATTTCCTAAGCTGGTAAACAGCCTCTATGTCCGCATCTATAAATAGATACAATATTAATATCTACAATAAAGACTTATGGGGAAGATTAAATGAGATAATGTACATGTAAGTCTTTAGCAAGGAGTCTGGTATGTAATAAGCACCTAATAAATGGTTATTGGTAGCACTGAAAATTTTGATTTATAATATTTTAACTATTAGATCCTTTCCATAATCTTGTGAATAAGACATTATCCACATTACAGAAATGAGAATTGTTCCAAGTGATCAAGTTCTTTGTCTGAAGCTGTCAGCAATTTGGGTAGAAATTGGATATGACCTTAGGGCTTCCAATTTCAAAAGTTGGCGCTCTCCTCTTAGGGATCACAAAACATCTAAATGTCATGAACGGTTTCGTGTATATTGTGCACGTCAATTCAAAATTATAACATGGTAGTGAAAATATTATGCAAAAAGTATGGGAAGAATTTTTCTATCATTTTTTCCCCATAACTTCTCTATACCTGTTTGGGGAGCTGAGTTATAGAGACTCTTGTCTCAGTGAGAACCCTAATTAGCTTCAAAATTCTGAGGTGAAACATTTCACTTATTAAGATTCAATGATGTCATTTCATCTTAACAGATGCTACAGCTTTAATAGGTTTACACATACATTTCCTCTCTGACAAAAAAAAAAAACAAACATGAAAAATTACCAATTAAAATAGTTTTGAGAATGTAGGCAACACGGGTGCCAGCCGCCCTACAGCAGCTGGTCCTTTGAGAGTGGGTAATTTTGTCATCTCATGATAATGCAAACACATAGTGTTTACCATCACCCTATGCTCAGAATATTAATCATATCTTAAAACACTGCTTTCCATAGAAGGGAGTGGCTGACATTTAAAAAAAAAGTTATGGATGCTGTATCTATTCAAACTGTACTAAATTTTTCCTTCTGTATACAGTGGAATCCTTAATTGTCAATTGCAGGGGTGAGGGTGAGGGTGCAGCCTAAATTAGATGTTTTTTCCTGAACATGTGGAGGAAGAAGGCAACTTTAGTGCAGTGAAAACAGCATTGGACTAGCCTTCAGGATGCTTGGATTGGAATCCCAGCTGCATGACCACAGTCAAGTCACTTCATCTCTTTGAACCTCAGTCTCCCATGAAAAGAGAAAAAGTGTGCCCAGAGTTAATGAGAGGAGTAAGCAGACAGGCAATGCATCTGGGTGTGTGTGTGAACTGTAGAGTACAGTACATATGAAAGCTGCAGCTACTGATCAAAGATGAGTCAAAGATGCTGTGCTCAAGGATGTATTGAAAGGTGAATAAGATGTAAATGGAAATTTTAAGAGGGCTTTCTATGTGCTGTATCATTCTAGCCACTTCATTTATTCACTGGTACTTAAACCCCACCGTTTCTGAAACATTGATTCTCATTCTACAGATGATGAAATTTACTGAGAAGGTCACAGTGGTGTTGAGGGCAGGGACATGATTCCAACCTGGTTTGGCGTTTTTCTGAAGCCTATGCTGATACAGAGTTCTTCAGAATGGATTGTTTTAAATAAAAAAAACGGGGGGGGGGAGGAGCAAATGGTGGAGGAGTAGGAGACCTGGATTTTGTCTGGTCCCAGGAATTCAGCTAGATAGGGATCAAACCATTCTGAACACCTATGAACTCAACAGGAGATGGAAGAAAAGAATAGCAGCAACTCTCTGAACAGAAAAGCAACCACTTTCTGGAAGGTAGGACGTGCGGAAAAGTGAATCTGAGGTGATATTTGGGAAGATAGATGGCGGGGGAGGGGGCCTCTGTCAGCCGCTACCTGAAAGTATTAGAGCCTCGGAGCTCAAAATCGGAACTTTTAAGAAGTCTGCTCTGCTGAGGGACGTCGCTCCAGTGGCTAAGCGGGGGGTACAACCCTCACTGGGACAGTGTGGTCTCAGGAACCTCGGGGTCACAGAAAGACTGGGGGTGCCTGAGTGTGGCAGAGCTCCCAGGTATTGGAGCAGGGAAGCTGGCTGCAGAGACGGAGCCGAGGAGCAGGCTCTCAGCTTGGGGTTGCCATAAACCGTGATCCACGTCATAGGTCCCTCCTCCAGCAGGGACCAAACAAGCAGCAGATCTGGGGAGACCCCCACCTTCCTCCCCCAGGAGGAGTGATGTGGGAGCACACCACAGGGATCTGCTGGGTTTGGAGACTCCACAAGGGGTCGTGTGCCAGAGATAGAAACGTTTGGTCACAGGCTGGGTGAGCATGGAGTGTGGCCAGAGACCGGGGAGATGGGAGTGGTTGACTGCTTTTCTCTGGGAGTGAACTGAGGAGTGGGGCCCTGAGTTCTCAGCTCCTCCAGGGTGAAGATTGGGAGGCCGCCATTTTCACTCTCGGCCTCCAAAGCTGTACGAAAAGCTTGCAGGGAACAAAAGCTCCCGAGAGCAAACCCGAGCAGATTACTTAGCATGGACCAGGCAAGGGCAGGGCAATTCCACCTCTGGCAAAGACATTTGGGAACCATGGCAACAGGCCCCTCCCCCAGATCAGTGAGAACAGCCAGCCAAGACCAAGTGTACCAATCAATGAGAACGGCAGAACTCCAGCGCTAGAGGAATACTGCACATAGAATTCATGGCTTTTT
>NC_138379.1:55787518-55861976 GCF_054177405.1 Leptonychotes weddellii
AAAGAAATTGATAGGATAAGAAGTTGTTTGAAAAAAGAAAGAAGAGGATTAAAAATAAAAAGAAAAAAAAAAGGGAGAGAATGTGATCAGGCAGGAGACTAGAACAAAGCCATACACTAGAGATTAGGGTATATTTTGATCTGTTAGAAGAAACTGTATCTCAAAATTTTAAAGAGGGAACAACTTATATATATATGCCAAAAATAAGGGTAACTACTATGAAGGGAGAGAATATGACTCTAAAAATGAAAAATAAAAATGTTTTTTAAAAAAGGGATTGATAAGATATTGGTTGAAAAAGGGAAAAGAAAAGTTCAAAAAAAAAAAAAAAGACAGTTAAAAAAAAATAACTTTGAAAGACTAAAGAATCATGGTAAAAAAGCCATGGATTCTATGTGCAGTATTCCCCTAGCTCTGGTGTTCTGCTCTTCTCATTGATTGGTAAACTTGGTCTTGGCTGGCTGTTCTTGCTGATCTTCTTGGGGAGGGGCCTGTTGCCGTGGTTCCCAAATGTCTTTGCCAGAGGCAGACTTGCCCCACCCTTGCCCGGTCCAGGCTGAGTAATCTGCTCGGGTTTGCTCTCAGGAGCTTTTGTTCCCTGAAAGCTTTAGGTACAGCTTTGGAGGAGGAGAGTGAAAATGGCGGCCTCCCAATCTCCACCCTGGAGGAGCCAAGAACTCCGGGCCCCACTCCTCAGTGAGCCCCCAGAGAAAAGCAGTCAATCACTCCCGTCTCCCTGGTCTCCAGCCGCACTCGGTGCTCACCCGGCCTGTGACCAAGCGTTTCTATCTCTGGCACCCAACTCGGTGTGGAGTCTCCAAACCCAGCAGATCCCTGTGGTGCGCTCCCATACCGCTCCTCCTTCGGGAGGAAGGGGAGTCTCCCCGGATCTGCCGCTTGTTGGGACCCTGCTGGAGGAGCAGTGGCCCGACTGTGCCGCGGATCATGGTTTATGGCAACCCCGAGCTGAGAGCCCGTGACTCGGCTCCATCTCTGTAGCCGGCTTCCCCACTCTGATACCTGGGAGCTCTGCTGCACTCAGGCACCCCCGTCTTTCTGTGACCCTGAGGGTCCTGAGACTACACTGTCCTGTGAGGTTTCCATCCCCCACTTAGCCACTGTAGCGACGTCCCTTAGTGGAGCCTACTTCTAAAAGTTCTGATTTTGTGCTCCATGGCTCTATCACTTGCCAGAAGTGGCAGGCAGAGGCCCCCTCCCCTGCTGTCTATCCTCCCGAGTATCACCTCGGATTCACTTCTCCGCACGTCCTACCTTCCAGAAAGTGGTCGCTTTTCTGTTCAGAGAGTTGTTACTATTCTTTTCTTCGATCTCCTGTTAAGTTCGTAGGTGTTCAGAATGGTTTGATCCCTATCCAGCTGAATTCCTGGGACCAGATGAAATCCAGGTCTCCTACTCCTCTGCCATCTTGCTCTGAGAAATTCTATCTTAAATTCATTTTTGTATCTTTAGAGTCGAGTATCATGCCTCGCATGGAATTGGCAGTGAATATATGTTTGATTAATAAATGAATGAGTTTTAAAAGTGGGGAAGTTAGTCAATGACATCTTTGCTGCCAGTATCCATACTTTTCCTCATCTTCTCCAGTGACTTTGTCCCATGAGAATGCTGTGTCGTATGTCATCTTGTTTCTCTTCTATAAATATAAACAACTCAAATGTAATCACTGTAAGAAACGAGCTATTATTCACAACCCTCTTTGCATTAAAAAAAAAAATTCCAGTGAGAGGGCAAGGTCTAAACAAATAAAAAAAGCAAGTAATCACCAATGATAAAATCTCAAATATTAGTTGAGAGATGTAATACATCTGATATGCACAAATATGCACATTCAACCAATATTTACTGAGCATCTGCTACATAGTGCCAGGTATTGTGTAGGCACAAGGACACAGTGGTGAATGAGAAAGGTACAGATGGCCCCTGACATGAGAGTGGAGAGGAGGAGATTGACAAGAAGACCCTAAATCACATCATAAGTATCACTTAAAACACAAGACTAGCTCTAGCTTACACACGTCTTCCAAACTTCAGAATTGATGCTTTAATTTCAAGTTTTCATTTATTATTCTCATGATTATTATAATTTTTGGAGCTTAATTTCTATAGAAAGAGAAGAAGTGAACCCTCAGCGAGAATTCAAGTATACTATGTGGCAAACTGCTTGCAATCTTGCCTCTTATTTTGAACTGTTCTTCACTTACCATGAATATAAGAGGTGTCCTTTGATGTTCTCCCGTGGCATGTGTACAGTAACTTATGAACCAGTTGATGTTCTGTACACTTCTACTTACAAAGAGCAAAAATGTATTATCTGATGATAAGTGATTTCAGCAGTTTATAAGATGTATAAAATATTTAAGAGGAAATTGTTGGCCTCTTTGCAAGTTCTTAAAATTATAAATATTAAATCTCATGGTGAGTAAATTCATTGGTTGTTACAGGGAAGCAATTCTCAGCATATGTATAGTTCAATAGCAAATAAGATACCTATCTAAAATCATTTCCTTCCTTCCTTCCTTCCTTCCTTTTCTTTTTTGAGAGAGAGAGAGAGAGAGAACTTGCACACAGTGGGGAGGAGGGAGAGGGAGAGAATCTTAAGCACCCCGACACAGGGCTCCATCTCATGACCCTGAGATCATGACCTGAGCCGAAATCAAGAGTTGGACACTTAATTGACTGAGCCACCCAGGCCCACCCATTTATTTTCTTATCTATTAGATTTTTCTCCACTGGAATGTAAGCTCTATGAATTAAGACATTTTGTCTCTATTTTTTTTATTGCCAGTGGCTGGCACAGCTCCTCACAGTGAGCCCCCACCATCCACTCAGTTTTCCTGGTTGCCTCTACTTCCCTCACCCTGTATCTCCAATCTATCAACAAGATCAATCTTGTAAAATAGATCCCAACTCATCCATTTCCCTCCATCTCCACTACTACCCAGTCCAAGTCACCACAATTCTACCTGGATATATTGGCTCACTGTTACTACTCCTGTTCTTTAGAATACATTCTCTACATGGAAGCCAGAGTACCTGATTTTTAAATTTGAATTGGATGGTGTCACTCACTGTTTGCTGAAGCCCTCCAACCTCTTCCCATATCATGTAAAATAAAATCCAAACCTCTTACCAGTCTTCTATGTCTTACCTGGCTCCCACCTCTTCCTATGCTCTCATCTTCTACCTCCCTCCCCCTTGTTCCCTCCATTCTAGGCACAATGGCCCTACTTTTTTTCTAGTATGTGCCTAGCTCAACTCTGCCCTAGGGTGATTGATCTTAGTATTCCTTCAGCTTTGAAAGCCTTTCCTTTATCTTGGCTTGGCTAGCTCCTTTTTGTCAGTAAGATCTTACCTTAAGTGCCACCTCCTTAGAGAAGCCTACCTTGAGCACCTAATCGAAAGTAGCCACCAGGTACTTATCCTACATCACTCTGCTTCATTCTTTTCATAGCACTTATTACTTGTGGTATTTTGTATATTTATTTATTTTCTGCCCTAAAGACAAAAATGTAAGTTCCTTAGAACAGAAACCTTGTCTTGTTGACCATTTTATTTTTAATGCCTAGGACAGTGCCAAGCCCATAGAAGTCACTCAATAAATAGTTGAATCACAAATAAATTAATGAATGAAGGGATGGGTCAATAAATAGTAGTTCTACCTAACTTGGATTGGGTTTGTCAACAATAAAGTACATACAATCTTGCTATCCAGATTTGGATTCTGATAGCTCTAGTTCAAAGATCTTAAATTTAAACCCATAGTTATCAGAATTATTTAGTACTGGCAAAGGCTCTGAGCAATTTTCTATCCAGAAGATAATGCTAAATTGCTTAGAGGTAGTAATTTTTGAGGGTAGATGATTAGTGATGCTGTTTTTGACCTTTTCTAAGTTACAATAATCAGCTGTTATGGTTTATGTGATTTCATAATACCCATACCCCTTATCTCTTCTTAGGCTAAATCATATTTCATAAAATAAATTCAAATTAATTTTGTGATGAAAACTCATGACACATTTTGAAATTGGTACTATTCTATGATTCTATAAAACCAAAATGAGTGCTCACTGATTTAATGATTGAATTGGTATGTTTGCAAATGGTATGCTTAGTCCTTATACTTGTTTTCAGCTTTCCATTTCATGGAAGAATTTATTAGAGGAGACCATGGGCACAAGGGCAGCAGAGGAGAGAAGCTTCCAGAAGATAAAAGAGACCAGAAAGAGATCCAAAAGAGATCCACACATTTCCTGGGAGTCCTATGACAACAAATGTGGTAACCTCCCAAAACAGTGTTTATAAAACATTTCAACAATATTATCTGTTTTATTCTTAAAGTCTAGAAATATGCTATGCAGATAATTCTATATTTTCAAGTGGGAAAACCTGAGACTTAGACAAGTTAAGTAACTGACTCAAATTCACACAGCAGATAAAAGATGGAAATAAAGGGGTCCCTAGGTGGTGCAGTCAGTTAAGCGTTCAACTCTCGATTTCTGCTTAGGTCATGATCTCCAGGTGGTGAGATCGAGCTCCACGTCAGGCTCCATGCTCAGCGTGGAGTCTGCTTGGGATTCTCTCTCCCTCTCCCTCTGTCCCTCCTGCTTGTGCTGTCTTTCTAGCTCTAAAATAAATAAATAATTTTTTTAAAAAAGTTTTAAAAAATGGAAATAAAAATTATACATTCATCTTAGGACTGCTGGTCTTATTTCCTTGCCATTTATCACTCCTGTTTATGATGTTGCCACTTGGCTCTTCTATTACAATTGTCTGCCAAAACCCCAATCCTGATTGAACCCAACTGTCCATCTCCTCCATTGCCTCTTCCAGAGCAGTTGAACACTGAAGTGCTGGAGAAAATCAATGGATGATGAGAGTCATTATAAATTCATGATTTCCAAACACCTGGTCAGCTTGCAGTCCCTTGTTCTTTAATGATAATCTCTGAACCTTTTTTTTTTCTTTTACCACTTCCAGCATATGTTTGCTTCATACTTCCAAGAGAGAAAAATAAACTATCTGATGAGAAATCCCTCAACTGATTATGCCAAAATTACATGTTTAACTACATGCAAGTCCATGTCCTCTACTCTCTTCCTATTGCAATGGAGGAAGTGTCCCTTCTGATACCAAAGGTCCATCAATTCACATTTGTTTAAGGACTTACCTGATCATTTAATTTCTTTATATCCTATATCCTTAAACCCCATTTCTCTACTTAGCCCAGTCTTGGAACATTCAAACATGTTCTGGTATCTCTTATCTTTTGAAAATCTTTTCATTAGCCTGACATTGCCTCTTGGCTACTGTCCTCCTTCCGTTTTACAAATCAGATTTATCAAATGAGCTATTTACATATATTCTCTATTTCTTCCTTCCCATTCTTTCTTTATCCCATTCTAATCCTGTCTCCTCACAATGCTCCTACCAAGAAAAATACAGAAAATTTTCCTACTAAATTCACAAGTCATCTGGTTTTGGCCAAATCCAATGCAATCTCTTTAGTCCTGATCTTAGTTGATCTTATGACAATGTTGAAGCCAGTTGCTTACTCCTTCCTTGAAGTGTTCTTCTCCTATCTTCTGTGACCCTCCTGCCCATCCCCCTACCACTCTGATCATCTCTTTTTACCTCCTCATTTTAGTTTTCTTCCAATCTATTGATCCTTATACTTAGAAAACAAAAGTAAAAACAAAACTACGCTCTTTTGCGTGCTTTAAGTTGACATCTAATTTTTTCATCATAAATTTAAATAATAGCAAAGGATTTAATTTCTGGCTTATTGTGAAATATAAAATTTTATTTTCAATGGTTATATCATTGTTTCAAATTTATATAGTGGAATGTAAATGTATACCAATTTGAAACCCATGATCACCAATTTAAAATATAAATTAACAAGAACTTTTGGAGGAGTTGGAAATTTTCTTTTCTTTTTTTTCCTTGAATCTAGGCTTTCTTTTTTTTTTTTTTAAGATTTCATTTATTTATTTGACAGAGAGAGACACAGCAAGAGAGGGAACACAAGCAGGGGGAGTGTGAGAGGGAGAAGCAGGCTTCCCGCTGAACAGGGAGCCCGATGTGGGGTTTGATCCCAGGACCCTGGAATCATGACCTGAGCCGAAGGCAGATGCTTAATGACTGAGCCACCCAGGCACCCTTGAACTTATGCTTTCATTTCACTGTTCTATGTTGGAACATCTTGTAGGGATCACACTAACATACTTATATAAAATAAAAATGCATGTACAAATATAAATCCTATGATTTTTTTTCAAATTTCCTGTGATATAAGCCTCTAAATGTTAAAAATTATTTTGACTGAGTTATAATTATTAATAGTAAATGATCAAGATAACCTAAATATACTATGAAATTTCAATGTATAAATCTAAAAACAATAAAAATGCAATCATATTGGGGATTCATTTCTTGATGGAGTAAGTGAAGCATTTTAAAATTACCTCATGTTTCCACTGATGAATATAAATTAAGGATAATATAAGATTCAGAATTCCTATTTTTCATTTCTACAAATCTAAGTGCTGAGAAAACTTGCTCACAAAAACAAGTAGATGGGAATGGAAAGAGAACTTTGAATTCCTTCCAAGTAAAATGCCTCAAATCCTGTAATCTATCACTAAAACTATTTTAATGATCTGTCAGATTATAATTCCTTTTCAATTTCATTAAGAGCAAAGAATGGGAAACCACATGACTTAAAGAATTAATTACCCATTAATTAATCATTAATGCCAATGATTAAAGTCATTGATTTCCTCATCCTGAGCAACACTATTTCAGATTATTCCCTTACATCTAGAAGTAAAATAACACTGTTAAATTAGTAGTAAAATAGAACTAAATAGCAAATAGAGCCATAGTAGGATTTGGGATGGGTGAGACATATACCTTTCTTTTGTAAAATAGAAGAACAACTGTAGGTGGAAAAGTGGCAAAGAAGAACCTGTATGAAGTGGCAGGCTACTTCTTGGATGGTTATGTCTTGTTATTCTATACATTTTCAAGGAAGTCTCTAAATTCCCTTGACTTCAAAGGTTCACAGTTATGTTTCCAACCAGATCTCTCAGAGTTTCCAAACTATGTTTGACTGTCTGTATGATATGTCCACTGGAATTCCTCCCAGGCATCTTAAACCTAATATTGTTCAAAAGAGAATTATTAAACTTATCTTCCAGATTTGCTTCTTTACCAGTCTTTACCAATGCTCATGTTCCCACCTCAAAATCATTCCAATAATTCTACTAGATGGTAATCTTTATGGGATGAAGGCTGTTGTGCACCTAGCACATGAAATGGGGCCCAGGACAGAGAAGGCACTGTTGATTTATTTGAAGGAATACAACTTCTCACAACCAAATCCAATTAGTCACTAAGCCTTATCCAGTTTACTCCTTCAGTTTATTTCAGAATCTGTCCACTTCTCAGAGTCTTTTTGTCAGCATCTTGGTCCAAACTCCTATCATTCATCACCTGAATGACTGCAATAGCTCCCTGAGCTGCTCCCCTGTATGTGCTCTCGTCAGCCAAACCGGACTCCCACAGCAATCAGGGTGATCGTTATAGGTAACAATTCAGTTCAGCCATTCTCTCCTCAAAACATTCAACGTTTTGTGATGCTTTTCAAAGGATAAGAACAAATTACTATGGCATCAAGGCTGTCTCTGCCTGATTTCTCATGTGCAACTCTTTCTTTTCAACTCATGTCTGTCCACCCTCTCTCCCCAGCTCTAGTCCCAGTGGCCTGGCTCCTTTTTGCCTTCAGGCTTTGGACATATTCTCTCTGCCCAGAGACTCCTCCACCCCTTTTCTCTTGGCTAGCACTCACCTTTTCCATCTCAGCTTACATATCTCCTCTCTGCAAGGTTTACCTTGGATACCCCTTGGCTAGGTCAGGTCATATGTACAGCTCATGCACTTTCCTGTCATAGCACTCACTTCCAGTCTATGTTCATTGTGAGAGAGGCCTGAAAGCACACATCCTGCTTTTCTTGTTTCCTTCTCTATCTCTGCTCCAAGTGTCTGATACATAACAGAACGCTCAGGAAATACTTATAGGACAAGCAGGTCACAAGTCTTGCTTTACTCCTTATATTTGTCACTTCACTCAATTTCCCAACTTCAGTGAGTGCCACTGGAGTTGATGACAGAGGTATCAGCCCCCTCAAGATCTCTCACCCCACTACACTGAAAGTCCTGAGGCTACCTCCTCTCATTTCCCACATTCATACACAAATGGTTCTGCCCACATCCTTTTTTGACTCAGATCTGCATGTGCGATGCCCCTACCTGAATGCCAGAGGCATGGGAATGCAGAGATGAGCTTATGGCAATAAAGCAGCTCTGGTCTTCTCATGCCCACACAACATATTAGTCAATAGGGTAATTTTAAATGAAGCTCTAAAATATATGTATTTTTACAATAATACGTGTCTGAGATAATGAATATTAAAGTTTATTTGTGTTTTAGCACAGACATAAACAAAGGAACCAGTTAATAATTCCTTCTTTAATTCATTGTTTTCTGAAAGGAAGAATTACTTTTTTTTTCCCTCCCCCAATGGTCCTGCTTTTCTCTTTAGTAATTTACTACTAAATTAGACTATAATATTTAAAGGAGTTAATGGAGGGAGGAGTAGAAGGGAAACAATACCAGCATTTTAATTAGTAACAGGGTATTGTGGATTTTAAATTGTGGCCCTGATGTCTGTGTTCTAAATACCAGACTAACTTGCATAACCAAAAATGATTTGGGCCAAAATCCTGGGTGTTTACTGACTAATTCTGGGTCACTTGCCTGAGGTTGACTTGTAAATTGTCTTAGCTCAGAGTATTACACTGATACTGTCCTGGATGTTAGTACGTCGCCAGAAGCTTGGTGTTTCTCAGTTAAAACTATTGTTGCTAATTCATTCAGGTATAATGCAAAAGAAAACTTCTGGTCTATGATTTAAAAACAAAACAAAACAAACAAAATATAATAAGGAGTACTAGAGCCAGTTTGCAGACATTTCAAACCCAGTAATATGTGATAACTACTTGAACTAGGAATAGTTAGCCTGGTTTCCTCTAATATCTGTCAGATTTTTAACTCCCTTCCACAAAGATGTTCATTACAACATAATAAAAAATTTAAATATCCAAAATAGGGTAAAAGTTAAATGATGTTACACCTATATGACATGAAACTATGAAGCAATTTAAACTAATGTTTGCAAAGTATATTTTCATGTAAGGAAATGCCTGTATTGTGATATTAAATGAAAAAGGCAGGATAAAAAATTCAACTATATAAAAACATGCACTAAATATAAAGGAATATAATAAATATATCCTTTTGATGATGGGATTATGAATGATTCTAATTTATTTTCTAAATGCCTATATTTCCCAGATTTTCTGCAATGAGCATGCATTATTTTCTAATCAGAGAACTGCATTATCTTCAAAAACAAAATTATTTAATCTTTATCCTGTTCTTTCATATAGAGTTGTATTGTGACTAGACCTCCAATCCAAGCCAATCAGTAAATTCCTGAAGCGCTTAAAGAATTTCGGTGTCACTTAGGTAGGTTTGAACTTTTAACTTTTGACACTATCACATGGGATGTTGGTATGGCTCTGTGTTCATAGATACTTAAATATATGTTCAGTTTTTCATCTGCAGATAATTGCAGTCACGTCCTGTGGTAGGAAGAACATGGATTGTGGAATTAATCAGACTGGGTTAGAATTTTGGCTCAGCCACTTGTAACTTAACCTCCCTGAGCCTTCATAAGTTCATATAATAAGCTTAATAAACAGCAGCTCTTATTAGTCCCAAGTGTTTATTATGGGTAAAGGACAGTGTAAGATGTTATAGGAGATAGAGTATTGAATAAGTACCATGAGATTTCAGACATACAGAATGGTGGCATTTTAAGGTGGCTTAGAAATTTCTATGTTTTTTTCTCTTCAGATATAATAATCAACTCAGTCATCTAAAGCAAGTACATGTGTTATCATTAAGATAAAGCAAAACTGGGGTGCCTGGGTGGCTCAGTCAAGTTAAGCATCTGCCTTTGGCTTGGGTCATGATCCCAGGGTCTTGGGATGGAGCCCCGCATCGAACCCCGCGCTTCTCCCTCTCCCCTCTGCAGTTCCTGCTGCTTGTGCTCTCTCTTTCTCTGTCAGATAAATAAATAAAATCTTAAAAAAAAAGACAAAGCAAAACTTATTCTCTATAAATTGGGATGGAGACAACAGTTAATTCTGCAAAACTTAATATGAGAAATCCTATAAGCCAATAACTCTACCAATAACATACATATCCTATTTATTTTATTTTTACTGGGCCTCAAAAGTCAATGAATACATTTCCCTTATTGTACCTGCCGACTAACTTTTAAGGGATTAATGTTCACTAAAGATCTCCTCATAGGGAGTCTATAATGCCTAGGGAGAACGGCCACTTAGGGTGGACTCCCCCTCACCCACAACAGACATACTCTGGAATTCCCTGACTTCAGCCCACTTTACTGCTGTGTAAACCACTTTCCCAAGTTCAAGTGCCAAAGGGTTGATGGTGCAGGCTTTGTGCACAACCTTAGACTCAAAAGTGGTGGAAGGACAACTATTTGCAGAGGGTGTGGATGAAGCTTGGCTGTGCAAACTGCAGTGTCACGGGCATTTCCCCACCCTCCTCGTGGTGCATCAGGGAGCTGAGAGCAAGAAGAGAAAAGGCTGGTGAGGGGCTGGGAGCTGGGGTCTGCTCTCCCTGTGCTGCTATCCTAGTACAGAACTCTGAGTCTAACATCCTAAATTCTCACCTGGTTTTCCAGCCTCAGCCTCCCCTAGGAAACTAAAATGCAATATGCAGAGGTGGGTGGGTGGAGGGTGTGGGAGGATGGAGGGATAGCTTGTCAGTAAAGGTTGCCTGGCATGGACTGCATAGCATCGAGAAACTTCACTCAGGAGATGACATGTAAGTCTTCATTTTACTGTTACTTTTACCATCCCCTGCCCTGAGTAAGAGCTGAATGAATATTAAACAGCTCTAACATCTTAATGATTTTGGCATCTAACTGTTAAGCCAATTTGTAATGACTTGATGCTTGCACGAAGCTGACCATCTTATTAGGTCTTTCGAAGTAATATAATTTGTAACTGTTCAGAAAAACCATTCTTGAAAATAACTATTGAACTAGAAATGAGGAGTTAGTTTGAGTGCTTTGCCCTTCTCCCCGCCGCCCCCAAACTGTTCTATTTTGGTCTAGATCCCAAATAGCTATTTGCTAAAATCAATATCAAATATAGTTTCAGAATATTAGAATGACAACATGCCTTTTTGGGAGACTATCAGGAATAAATAATAACAAATACCTTATCAGCATTTAAAGTTGTGATCAGCCCTTTGCTTTGGGAATATAATGAAGATTGCATCTTCTCCGAGTCACAGATTTAATCTGACCACTATAATGGCATTCTGAATGTCTCAGTCAACAAAAGTCAAATAATCACAATTTGACTTTGAAACAGAAAATTCCCAAAGACCTTCTATCATATTCATTTTATGGAGAAAAATGCTACGATCAAGAAGATTGTGTAACATTCTCAAGGCCTCTGAGCTAGTTAGTGGTGGAGACCCCCAGGTGTGTCTCTGTCCTTCACGAAAGCAGTGCATCTTGTTAACTTTCAGTATGAACTGGGAGTTTGAGTCTAGATCTACAAACAATGCCAGAAATTGCTCTCTACACATAAAGCAGGAACTAGAATCAAATCAGAAAACTTAGAGCCTCATGAAGCCAGTCTAAAGGGATATGAGCCACCACATCTATGTCTTACCAATTCCATTGTTCCTTTGGCAGGATCAATATGTTCTTTTCTTCCTAAAGTATATTTGGATAACTGAACTTTATAAAACTCAGTCTGAATTAATCCTCCTAAATTTTAAAGCACTTTGTGATTTGTTTGTGGCTTTTGAAAATAAAAACTTTGTCACATAATTTTTCTAAAGTGTTGATGTTTTAGTACCTGGACATAAGGTCAAATATCTGTTAGTTTTTCTAGGAAATGGGAGCATGGTGTGATATTTGCCTATTTTAAAGATTACTGAGACTATACAGGCATGGAGCCCAAACCATAGGTCCTCTCTTTGATGAATATATTTTTTCATAAAAGAACTTTCCTAAATGATGGAACTTCAAATGAATTATTTCTGTAACTTGGTAGCAGCAATGTGAAGAAGTCGTGAGCTTTCTAAAACTAGAAGAAAAAATATTCATATTTGTAAATAATAAATATTTTATCCCAGAAAAGAATGACTGGATATTTTAAATAACAGCTTTATTGAGATATAGTTCCCATATTTTAAAATTTGGCTTTTTAAAGTATACAATTCACTGATTTTTAGTAGAGCCTCAGAGTTGTACAATCATTAGCACCATCTAATTTTAGAACATTTCCATCATGTCCCAAAGAAATCCCATGTTCATTATCAGCCCCTGGCAACCACTAATCTACTTTCTACCTATATGAATTTCTCTATTCTGGACATGTCATAGAAATAAAAATTGTACAGTATGTGGCCTTTGGTATCTGGTTTCCTTCACATAGAACAGTGTTTTCAAGTTTCACCTATGATGTGGCATGCATCAGTTCTTCATCTCTCTTCATGACAGAATAATATTCCACTGTATGGATATACCAAATTTATTTATTCATTCATCTGTTAATAGATATTTGAGTTGTTTATACTTTATGGCTATTATAAGTAATGTTTTTGTGTGGACATAAGTTTCAATTCTCTTTAGGTATATACCTTGGAGTAGAATTGCCATTGATGTGGTAACTGTTAACTTTTGAGGAACTGACAGACTGTTTCCCATAGTGGTTGTACCACCTTGCCTTCTCACCAGCAGCGCATGGGGCTTCTGATTTCTCCATATCCCAGCTAACATGTGTTATTATTTATCTTCTTGATTATAGCCATCCTACTGGGTATAAATTAGTATCTCATTATAGTTTTGATTTGCACTTCCCTAATGAATAATGTTGAACATATTCTTATGTGCTCATTCACCATTTGTATATCGTCTTTAAAGAAATATCTATTCAAATTTGCTGTAGGCTAAATAATCCCTCTCTATCCCCCATAAAAAATTTCAAGACCTAATATCTGACCTATGAATATATTATGTTATAGATCAAAGAAACTTTACAGATATGATTAAGTTAAGAATCTTGAGACAGGGAGATTACCCTGGATTTTCTGGGTGAGTCAAATGTAATCACAAGAGTCCTTAGAAGAAGGAGGTGGTAGAGTTACAGTTAGAGAAGAGATATGACAACAAAAGCAAAGATTGGACTGATGCCCTTTGAAGATGGAGGAAAGGATTATGAGCCATGGAATTCAGCTGGCCTTGAGAAGCTAGGAAAAGACAAGAAAATGGATTCTTCCAATTATCCTCTGGAGCCTCCGAGCAACATCTTCAGTTTATTTCAGTGAGTTTGATTTTGGATAGCTGACCTCCAGAACTATAAGATAATAAATTTGTGTTATTTTAAGATACTAAGTTTATGGTAATATGTTACAGTAGAAATAGGAAACTAACACAAAAATCTTTGCTGATTTTTAAATTAGATTATTCGTCTTTTTGTTTTTGATTTGTCAAAGTTCTTTATATATTCTGGATACAAGTCCCTTATCAAATGTATTACTGCAAATATTTTTCCCATTCTGTGAGTTGTTTTTTTAACTTTCTTGATGATATTCTTTGAAGCACAGAAGTTTTTAAATTTGATAAGTCCAACTTATCTGTTTTTTTTTTGTTGTTTTTTTGTCATATTAAGAAACCACTACCTAATTCAACGGTTACTCATGAGGATTTACTCCTGTGATCGACATAGTGTTAGTTTTTGTGTGTGGTATGAGGTAGGGGCCCAACTTAATTCTTTTGCGTGCAGATATCTAGAAGTCTTGGCATAATTTGTTTAAAAGTGGGTGGGGGAGGCATGTTTGCCATAAAGCTATTTAGTTTAACCAATTGAAGTATTTCTCTTATTAGATTACATAACACTTGACCAAAATAGGAAAATTGTTGGAGATGCCTTTCCAGCTATGACACCTGGTATTCTACCAATTTTGTAGCTAAAATTCTTCTTGTTTAGAAATGTTCCTGTGTAGTTCTAGATTGTTGGGGACTCATCATTACCAATCACCATGGAACTACTTGCTAAATGATTTTTTTTCTGTCTAACAGATTGTCAACACATTCAGGGCTGATAATATTGATAGAGAAAATCAAGACACAGGGCTTTTCCATTTTACCCCTTTTCATTCTTGTAGGCAGACATGAAAGGAAATAATCCATAAGAATGAGTCCACTGAGATCTCCCTCACCATATTTCTTTCCAAGGTGGGCACTGGTATCATTTGCACTAAATAATGATGTCTTGCTTCTTATGAAGCTGTTCAGGGTAACAGTTGGATTTATGTCCTGCTTTACCCTCAAAACAATAATGAAAGAAAAATTCACTTGGTTTTGGAGACACTGAGAGTCTCTATCTTTGAAAAATGTAGCATCATCATAGTCATTTCAAGCAATAATCAATTCAGTTATTATGGAAATTGATAGGTTGGTCTCGGTGACTCATAAAGTTTTAATTTGCAATCATCCAAACTCATGAAGGCTCCACGTGGACAGGTAATCTAAAAATTTAGCAATCTCTTATGCAGTTTTACTTACTTAAAATCTTCTATTTCCTTAAACAATCTGAAAGTCGGTCTTGGGTATAAGCGATGCTTGGAAGTTGCTCTCTTTCCTCTGCCTGGTGCTTTTCATTTGCTCAGAAAATATTAAGTTTAGGTTTGTCTTCTCCATTTCCAAGTTATATGTTGTCTTTCACTCCTAATGATCAATTTTTTTCTTCTTCTTTCTTTCCTTCCCTTTGCTCCTTTTCTTCCCTTTCCTCTCTCTCTTTCTCCTTACTTCCTTATTTTAAAATCACTAGCGAGTTAATGGATATGAATTAATGAAAAAAATCAGAGAGTGAGTTACCAAATGACAGCCAAAAGGACAATGCTGTGGTTTATACATGGGAGTTGTATTGTTGAAACTTTGATCCTGACCTCTCAACTTTGGTCAATATTTTCAAACCTCAGTGTGATCAATATTATTCTTGCTTGAAATCAACATGTATGTTGTCTTGGATTTTATAAGGACAAAGCCAACCTTACCCATAAACAGACATGGAAAGAACAAATGAAGCAATGGATTTAAAGAAAACTTTTTTTCTGATCTTGTCTAGGAATAGATATTGTGCTGAGGGCTGAGAGATTAAATTGTGTCACTTGTCAGGAAATTGGCAAGCAGCCATATTTTTTGCAGGCTACTACATGCTGCTTTTGTGCTGTGGATGGGTTTAATAAATGCACTGTTGTGTAAAATGTCATTGTTGTATCGCCAAGCGGAGGCTGTCACGTGATAGTTCTTCCCCAGGATGACAGATCAATATTGGTCCGCAGGATCCAGGGACTTGAAGCCACACAAAGGGCGTTTTTATGGTTCAGAAACAAAAGTAGAGATAAAAATCATTCTCCAAAGCATGGAAATATATCTATTTTGCTCTAGAAGAAAACCTAATGTTCTTTCCCAAATGTTCTTACTTTAAAGATAGGTAATGTTACCAAATTTTAATGACCACTTCCAAAAGAAAAAATACAAATAAATCGTAACATTTTGAAAAGTTCAATCTTACTGTTAGCTGTCAAACAGATGCAAAGTAAAACAAGGAAATACACCATTGTTTATTTTGGTAAACAGCCCAAAATTATGTATGTGTAAGCGTATGTGATACTGACAACATATTGTAAAATAGGCCTTCTCCAACATTGCTGGTAGAAGTAAAATTTAGGACAGTCTCTCTGGAAAGAAATTTAGCAATATCTGTCAAAACTCTTTAACATGTTCATACTTTTTGGTCTTGAAATTCTACTACCAGAAATATATTCTAAATTATGAAAAACAGGGTCAACAATGTCTTCTAAAAGATTGCTAATTATTTAAAATGCTGAGAAACTGAAAATAAACTCTTAACAATGTAAATGGTAAATATATTTTTAAACAACAATTAAAATAGTTGTAGAGGATTTCAAAAAATTATCTAGGGAAAGGTTTATGAAATAAGGTTATGTGAAGTTAAACAAATGCTAAATGTAGAGAGCATGATCTAAACAGAATTTTAAAAAATGGCAAAAAAACCCAGAAATAAATGCACAAAACATGTTAATAGTGATTGACTCTGAGTAGTGTAAAAATTAATGTGTTGTGTTTTGTTTAATTTTTGTCTACTCTTCTGCATTTTATATATATCCCACAAAGGACAACTATCATATCCCCAAACACATATACACAATAAGTTTTATTTAAAAAGAGGTTACATAGGGGAAAGATCATTGTCCAGAGAAATTCATCTAAATCACTATGTGCTTTCTTGCATTGCCTCTTAACTTAGCCCTCGTTCCCCATTTTCTCTATAGCTCTGGCTCTATCTCTCACTCTAGTTTAGACTCACATCTCCAGCCACCAGATGAAACAGATCTCTGCTATGCCTCCCCTTGGGGCACTGGTTTCTTCCCTGTTTCTGACCTTGGTCTATCTCTTGCTTCTCATTGTGCTTTCTGCCCCTTGCATCCAGGTATGTGAAGGGCCTGCGACCAGCTGTGAGGTCTGCTCAGTGTTTCTGAGGTTCAGAATGTGGTTCGGCTGGCAGAGGCTGTCAATGGGCAAGCCACTCTGCACTCAGCCATAAGGGAGTTTCAGAGTCAGATTTCCATAGTGTTCATCTTCATTTTCCATTGCTGAGTGATAAATTGCCACAAATTTTAAAGTTCAAAACAACATACATTTTTTATCTCAGAGTTGCAGTGGGTCAGGGGTCCGAGTACAGCTTAGTGGATCTCTTCATTTTGGGTCCCACAAGACTGCAATCAGGGTGTCAAGGTTTGCTTTGTTTGTTTGTTTAGTTTGTCAGCTGGATGTCATTCCTTTCAGGAGCATGGGGTCCTTTTCCAGGCTCATGTGGCTATTGTCAGAATTTAGCTGTGTCACTGAAATCTTCCATCTCACTAGCTGTAGGCTGGGGACCACTCTCAGCTCCTAGAAGCTGCCCTCAGGTACTTGCCACACGGCCCCCTCCGTAGAGCCTCTCACAACATGGAAGTTTGCTCTGTTCGGGCCAGCAGGACAATCTCTTGGCTTTTAAAGTCCTCACTGGATTAGGTCAGGTTGACACAATATAATCTTTCTTTTGATTAACTCTTAATTACATTTGTGAAATCTCTTCTGCCACATAAAACAATATTATCAGGAAAGTGATATCTCATCATACTCACAGGTTCTTCCCACACTCAAGGGGAAGAGATTATACAGGATGTGGGTCATTTGGGGGTTATTTTAGAATTCTACCATAATTATCCATTCCTGGCTGTCACAGACTTGTGGCTTAAGTTCAGCGTGCAGTTAAATGGCTGGCTTGGTAGAAGAGCTGTGTTGAGGGCCTTGAATTTTATATAGCTCTCTCATGCTCACCGTTGCATTTAATCCCTACCACAGCTTTCTGAGATCTATGCCCCTATCTCCAATTTAACCAGTGAGGGAACTGGAGCACAGAGAGCTTAAAAAAGAGTCTCAAGGCCACACAGCTAGAAAGTAGAACTTGAAATCCAGGTCCTCCAACTCCAAATAGCATGTTCTTTCTTTTACATCTCTCAGCTGGGGCAACCCCTGAGACCTGAGCGCACTTTGGAGTATAATCTCATTAGGGAGAGAACCGCTTCTCATTTCATCCGTTTCTTAAGCTTGCACACTCACTTTATATTGAGTGTGATTTAGCTCATGCAGGAAGGCTTTTTACAATGAACTTGGAATTCCTAGAATGATGTATATGTTAATGTTCTATTGCTCCTTAGAAAATTACCACAAATTTAGCAGCTTAAAACAACACCCATTTATTAGCTCACTGTTTTCATAGGTCAGAAGTCTGGTGCAGTATGGCTGGAATCTCTGCTTAGGTTCTTACAGGCTGAAATCCAGATGTCAGCTGAGTAACAGTCTTATCTAACTGGAGGCTTAGAGTCTTCTTCTAAGCTCATGTGGTCATGGTAGGACTCAGTTCCTTGCAGATGTGGGACAGAAATCTCTGCTTCCTTGTTAGCTGCCTGCTTGAAGACCCTCTGCTTCTAGAGACCACTCTCATTCTTTCTCACATGGCCTCCTCCCTCTGTCTTCAAACCAGCAACAGAGGGTGAGGTACTTCACACATTTTAAATCTCTTTTCTGCCACCAGCCAGAGAAAACTTTCCACTTTTAAAATTCATGATTAGATCAGGCTCACTTGACTACTCTCCCTATCTTAAGGTCAACTGTGTCATATAACATAACATAGCGTAATCACAGGAGTGATATCTCATGATAGTCACAGGTTCTATGGATTATGGTGTGAATCCTGAGAAGTGACATTTTTAGAGTGCTGCCTACTACAGTGTGTCTTTAAGTGTCTCCCTGCTCTCCCCCAGCATAACTTAGAAAGTAAAGACATGGACATTGTAGTCAGACTGCCTGGGTTCAAATTCTGGCTCCAACAAGCTTGTGTAAGTTACTCAACCTCTCAGTGCCTCGATTTTCTTTCTTTTTCTTTCCTTTTTTTTTTTTTAAGATTTATTTATTTATTTTAGATAGGGAGATATATAGAGAGAGACTTCAAGGTGGGGAGGGGCAGAGGGAGAGGAGAGAGAGAGAATCTCACGCGGACTCCCCGCTGAATGCAGAGCCAGATGCCGGGCCTGATCTCACCACCCTGAGATCATGACCTGAGCTGAAATCAAGAGTCAGAAGCTTAATTGACTGAGCCACCAAGGCACCCCAGTGCCTAGATTTTTTTTACTTGAAAAGCGTGGGTCTCACTTGTTGTTGTACACTTTAGAGGAGTTAATGTGCCAGGAGAATACTTCAGTACATTGAAGCACTATGTTGGTCTCTGCTATTATTATTGCTCATCTGATTATAATATATCCACTAACGTTGAGTCCAAATTTCTCCTCTTTTGGGGGCAGACCCATCACCTCATTTTTCTGGGCCTCAGCTTCATTATAAATTTTTAGTGTTATCTAATTTTCAAAAATGTAATTTATCGTGGAAAAGAGACACTTAAAAATTTTAAGTCTCTAACTCATACGGAAGAACAAAGAATTTTTCAAGTAAAACATAACCATGTTTAGTTTGTGAGCTTATTTTTTAAGTGAAGGAAACATAGCAGATCAGCTAACTGTATTATAAGTTCAAGAACAGAAATATAGAGCCTTAGTTAGTACCATACTTGCTTCTAAATGGGCTTTAATTCCATGTTATAAGCAGGAGAAAAAGGGCTATGAACAGAAAGGAACAGGAAGCTTAGGGAAAGATGTGGCAGCTGAAAGGAGACTGAAAGAAAGATGGAAGGGAAGAGAGGAAATGTAATAGAAAACCATAGAGAAAAAGAGAAAAACAGGCAAGAGCAGAGGAAAGACCACTGAGAGTAGAGAGAGCAGATAGGGAAAAGGGGGGAGACAATGGTAATATTTACTGAGCATCTAATATATGCTGATTAGCTAGGGACATAAGTTTTCTCACTGAATCCTCAGAACAACTCAATGGAATAGGTATGAGTATCATCATTTTACAGAGGAGAACACAGTGACTGAAAGTCTAACTTTCCAAGATCAATTATATTAGTATACAGAGCTTAGAACCTACATCTTTCCAGAGCACATTATAATGTGCTGCTCCCCTGTCTGAAGCACTAATGGTGAGATAAAAAAATACTCCTCACAGCTTGTTGGCCCATCTTTGAACAGTGTTCCTGCCACACTGAGAAAAGACTTCTTGGGTGGGCTTGGGTGTTACTGTCCCTCAAAACTACCTTATGGTGTTAATTACTTGAGTCAAGACATTTGGATCCTAGTTAAAGCAGAGCCTCCAAAGATTTATGCCTCAGGATAAATCACTCTTCTGAGCCTCAGTTTCCTCATCTGTAAAATGTACATTTTGAACTAGATAAATTGCCAAATTCTAAAAATCTATGCTTAATGTCATGCTGCCAGATTTTCAACTGATTGTTATTCTTGATCTCTTCAACGTCTCCTGGCCATCCCTGTTCATGGCAGGAAGCAGTGAGGTGGGAAACAATCTCCATGGTAGTAGCAAGGATCTATCAAAATGAAGTGGAAACCTACCCAATAGCTCTCTTCACATAAGCAAAAGTCTGCAATGTGGTCTGGGGAGTAGATATATTTGGTTGCTTGAGTTAAAATCACTGTTCAGTTTTCCAAGTTGTTCACTGTACAACCTTAGGAGGCAATATTCACATACGCAGTCCTAGACCATAGCCCTGGCTCCAGGAAGCCATTGTAATGATTCACAGGTAGAGGTCAGAATAAAGAAAACTGTATGCCCCTTAACATTGTGAAAAACTTTACCTTTGAGAGTTTTTAGGCAGAGACCAAGTGATGTAGAAGATTCTACTCTTGAATGAGAGTCTAGAGAGTACTCAAGTGATATTCAGTATGAATTTTTGGATGTATTCAAAGCTAGCTGGATGATCTTCTTAGTCTCTAAGCCTTAATTTCATGAGTTAATATTATGGCCAAATACTAGTATCTACCACATAGGGATGTTGTGAGTATCTAGAAGACTGTATGTGTTTATGTACATCTCTATTTCTATCTATTTTAACACAATGCTCCACACATGTAAAAAGATCAATAAGTTTTAGCTAGCATTATGATTATTCTCTTTATAACTACTGAATGCTGCTTCTAGTAGAACTTCCTTTTACCTCGATAGGCATGAGACTGCCACCTAGATTTGCAAGCAAACAATGGTGGCACTGCTGCTTTTCATTCTTAACTGTAGGGTAAGCATGTTTAACATAAAGGCTATTCTATCCCAAACTTAGAGGCAGAATTTGGCTAAGAGAGGGAAGTTCCTCTACTTCTAGGCAGAGTGGTGTGAGATGAGGAGATCGACTGTGGACCCTTGATTTCAGAGCTATCTTCCAACAACTCTATTTCTAGATTTTGAAAATGGTGCTTCTCCAGCATTCAATACTAGCAAACCCAGTCCCCACTGTGACTCATACGAATTACACAGTATCTTTTTCAAATTGTTTACTCTTGTAGCATGGATATCTCCTTACTCAGAAATTAATCTCATCAATTCAGTTTGAAAATTCTATTGTCAAAAAGCAGGGGTTTCCTGTGGGAGTGTCACTCCTGTTTTTCATGTTGATAGGAGATGCAGATGCACCTGAAAAAAAAAATCCGTGCTTCTCTTCCACAAGCTGTCCTAAGGAATCACTGCATCAGAACAAGTGGCTAGGGAACAAAAGTGTCCTTGGCTGCTTTATAAGAAAAACACTAAAATAGTGTACTTATGTTTAATGAAAAAAAGCAGACTGAGGACAGGCTACAGAGCATACATTTGTGATTCTTAGTTCACAGTGTCCACTGTGGCTCCATGCAAGCTCATCATTCTTACCTAGAGGACTTTGCTTATGCAAGCCTCCCTCTTCTTACTCATTAATTTACCCTCCTACCTCATCTCCTTTAATTAATTAATCAATCCATTCATTCATTCATTCAGACAGAATTTATTGATTCACTTCTATATATAACTTCATGGCCTGAGGGGATTCACAGTGTGGTGGAAGCACTAGAAGAACACTGGGACACGTTTTTCTCCCCAGGGAAATCACTTCTAATTGTTCCAATCTACAATGCCTTGTAGGGGGTGCTTTGATCTCTGATAGATTTTTATATTATTTACTAATTGTCCCATGTGTGTGACCCTTAGTTCCCCAAACAATCTTCAGTTCTTTCAAGAGTGGGGGCCCTGGCTCTAGCAGCTACCATTCTATGCTGAGCTCCATCTACCTACTTAACCTCACATTGTGGTCCTCATTCAAGTCAAGTTGGTTTCTCTCTTTGTTGGGATAACTTGTTCTTTCTCCCTCTGTGTTCTTGTTCAGATTTATGGGGTTAGTGAAAATCTTAATAGACTCTTCCTACGGAATAGTTTTTAGACTCTGTTCAAACTCCTGGAGAGAGCCCTTATAAATGGTTGCTGAATCTATGAATACACACAGCATCTATACCATTGCCTTATTTGCTAATACTATTTACAGTAGATTGTTTTTTGATACATTTTATTATTTGCTCACTAGCTCTGAGTGTTCTTCCTTCCAACCAGAATGAAGGCCCCACGGAACACAAGATTTATCTGCGTACTCTCCTTACAGAGCCAGGCTGAATGTTAAACGTAGTGCCCGTCAACAAACACAAATTAAATACTAGTTGAATTTTAGTAAGTAATAAGAAATCTGCAAAGTCATTACAGAAAGCTTGCTTTGACAGCCATTTCTTTCAAGTACAGAGCTTTGTAAAATTATTATTTTCCAAAGGTATAAACATGTCTCATTGATGTGGCAGATTTACTTTCCAAATAATTCTAACATTTCAGAGCTTTACCTGAGTCTGCCATCCTCTGCTGCAGCACCACCCGGTATAATCTTCGTAATAAATATGCCAGGGTCATCTCCAATGTGGGGATTATCTGTCCCTCCAGCAATACTGAATCCCAGGCCAGAATTCCCCTGGAGAAACAATAAGTAGACATTAAATGATATGGCTGTCACCTAAACCTAGTTCCCCTTGCACTTCGAGTTATCATCTTACTACTCAAATGGAAATCAGGTGATAACAGTCTTCTATACAAAGCTATAAAGTGCACTGTCAGCAGACAAAGGAAGGTCAGGAAAAACACTCAAGTTTATCTCTGTGTTGCAAGAATTTAAGGGGTCTTTCATTTTCACTTATTCAAAGGGCCTTATATTTTTGCTTTTAAGAAAAAAATGCAAAAACATTAGTGTCAGTTGTAAAAATTATACATGCATATGAAAAAGAATGGAAGGAAACCAGTTACATGAAAACTGATTTGGTAGAGTAGTGAAATTTGGCTGTTTTAATTTTATTTCCAGTACTGTTATGCATCAAATAAATGTGTTCCTATATAACAAGAAGCTTTGACTTCAGAAGGCAGGTCTCCCTTCTAGAGTTATAATAAATGTGAGATATTTTTCAGTAATAAACAGAATTTAATTTGCAATAGATATTGACAAGGAATGTATTACTACTGCGGCATGTAAATGTGATAGTTTATATTCTAATAAAGCTTTCATATTTACTCATGCAGATCACAGTAATTGACATCCAATGTACATATAGCCTTCTAAATCTGTATGTAAGACATAATTAAAGTCTTCCCCAAATTCACAAGCCATCTTACTTAATGTATTTATTATTTACATATTTTCCTTTAATCTACATCTCCCTGGCTACCTTATGTTTCCATATTATGTTCTGATGTTTTTTTCTAATTCGTATTATATTTTAAGCCATATCCATACACCTAGGTAGTGTTTATAATTATCCATTTTAAATGGCTAGATACTATTTCATCAAGGTCATAAACTATCATTTATTTAACCAGTCCTCTATCACTGGGTGTTTAATTTCACTATAACCAAGATAGCTTACTAAATTTACAACTACTTGATTAATTTCTGCTCTTGGATAAAAAGAGATGAAAACTAAGAATTTAGTAGTTAATCCAGAAAAATTAATTAAGACACTCAATTAGTCAGAAAAGTTCAGTGTCAAGATAAGATCAGCCATAACTTGACAGTTACATCACTACAAATGTCAAGGTAATGTTTAGCAATTTTTATTGACCGAATAATAAAAATTCCAGAAGGCTGATTTCACAATTGTACATTTATGTTGAAAGGTTGAAATTAATAATTCAACCATAACAACTAAAATCCCATGTCTTTATACTTCTGACATTTCTCTAATTCTGTTTTTCTTTGAAAAAAACCAATGCTCATTGAACAGAGATATTTCTCAGTAGCAGTCATGTAATCATAAATTTATTTAATATTTGTTACACACCAGCGCTGTGCCTGGCACTGGACTAAGTTCTGGGACTACAGTGGTGAATATGTCAGTTGATGAGGCAGATGAAGAGCAAGGGCAGAGTGTAGGAGTGGCCAACAGAAGAAGGAAGCATAGGGACTTTTCCTGAAGGTGAAAAGCAGCTAGTAACTTTTAAGGGGGTCAGGATGGGAACTGGAGTGGAGGACAGAATGTTCCAGTTAAATGAAGAACATATGTAAAATCTCTGAGGTGAGAAAGGGTATGCCAGGTCCAAGACATAGATAATAAAGCTCAAATGAAGAAAGCAAAATGAACTGGATGAAATAAGTATTTACCATGAGCGCAAGTGAATCTATTCTTGGTTTTAAGTACCTATTGGTAGGATTGGTTGAATACCTGTTAAGTGTAAGGCTACAGGCAAGCTAAGGCTAGAGGGAGTAAGACCAGATGATTTCTCCCTTCATGGAATCCAAGGAAGAGCAGAAAAGGCAGTGATAGTCTGGCATCTGGTAATCAGTACATTTTCACTGTACCATAAACTACATTGTCATGTATATAGTTACCAGGACAACATTTAGGTGACATATGAGGCAGTTTCTCTAAGATCTAGGGGTTTTGGAAGGAAAGAATGGGAAGATGAGTATCTTCATTGTAATTTGGGTCTAGTTCCAAGAAGATCAACTGGAGTATATTGGTCTCACTAGAATCGGCACCTCAGAGATAATCATCTCCTGAGTAAAGGGGTAAGGGAAGAGGCAAGCACAGACTGGGAGGTACACAAATGCTTTCTCCTGACAATATCAATACTTTTGGAGAAGGCACTCAAAACTTTGCCATTTGAGAAACATATTCATTATCTAGCCCTTAACCTTATCTTCTTCATTTCCAGCTTTACACTTTCACTCCCAGGAATACTCAGCTGAGCTGCTGGCCCTTTCCTGCACAGTTGACATTATGACTCATCTCTTGGCCTTTACTCATGCTCTTTTCTCTACCAGAAACTTTCCACCTCCCCTTTGCCTGGCACAATTCTTCCCATTATCCAAGATAAGGCTCAGAAGGCATGTGCTACAGAAAATATTAAATGATCACTCCAACTCCACTTCTCTGGGTAATTCAGTCCTCTTTTAAGTTTTTAAAGATTTCTGTGCTTATCTATGACATGCACTGTGTTATTCTGAGTTTATATATTTATGAGTCTGTCTTTCCTTCAAACTAAGGAAACCGTGTAGTATTCATCTTTATTTCTTGGTACTTTCTCGGGCACATAGTATTGTTCAGTAAATAATTGATGAATGAATGAACAAACAAACTTACTGAGAATATTTAAGATCTAAAGGGAAGACACAGAAAGGACACAGTAGAAGTCCACAGTGTGTTAAGAAATATAATATACAAGTAGAAGCCATTTTGTTCTGTGTGGCTAAAAGAATAAAAATGGAAAGCCCAGGTATCCAAATTGTGGCTTGGCTGAAGGATGAATGATGAGACAAAACTGTCCAAATTGGGGCCAGGCGGTACTGGCGGGGGGGAAGGAGGAGGCTCTACTCATAGAGCAGCTGCTTAGTTACTGGACACGAGGGACCTGAGCATTTATTGAGATGTTAAACTGGACGACTTTAAAGGATTCTTCTGGATCTTTGGCTAGATTTGTAGGAAAACTACCCTTGCCAACAAAGAAAAAGGAATGCTTTAGCGGTAGAAGTAGATCACTACTGCATTTTTAAAACTTATCCTGTGAATCAATAGATCTTTGAAGTAATAGCTTTGATGACAATCTAGCAACTAGTATTGTTTTTAGAAATGACTCTACTATGGAAAATATGGTGGCCTTCGCATCTCCTAATATACATTCTCCTGCCCTCAAATCTACTCTGAGGAAAAAGAATGAATGGATCAAGAAATCCATAATGAAAAGTGGTAGGTAGAGGCAGAGTATACCTGGACCCGTGTTTCCAGCCTCATGGATTTCCAAAAGCAAATTTTGTGCTTCAGTTAAAACCAGTTTGCCAGCTGGGCGTGGCCAGTCACTGTGGTTCTTTAGAGGATGTGCATGTGACTTCAGCTAAGGAACACTTATTGTAAGTGTTTTCCTCTCTCTCCTTATTGTTCTTTCCCAGCTGTCCCTTTCGGGCCTTTGCTACCAGCCAGCAGCAGTCAGTGGAGCGAGGGACAGATAACAAGCAGCAGTGAAATTCCTGCTCGCTGTTCTCCAAGGCTGAATCACTCCAGTCCCCTGACAACCATCCCGGAGTCAGCCAGCTGCAGGCCAGACCCCAGAACCTCTCAGTTCTGAGCAGCGATCTCTCCATGTGAACAGGCAGACCACTGGCTAACACCCTTAAATCCTGAGAATTGTGGCTAATTGACCGAGTGTTGATATTTGACCCAGTCAATGGCAACTGTGAGATGCCACGCTAGTGAGGGTGGTCCCTGTACAGGGCTCTGGGTGGACTGCTGTTCCCTTGCAGTTGGGCAGATTCCATGACTGATGAACGCGGCTGGCACGAACCATTCTTTCTCTTGGTTCCCAATCCTTCGTATTTGCCGATTCTCCCCCAGGAGCACAAGTCCGCTGCCTCACCAAATGGTACTTCCGCTTTCATGTACTAGGCTCCATCTCTTCTCAGAAAAAGAATCAACAAAAAGGAAAGACACTTTACCGTTTAACTGATGGTTGCAAATATAAATATAATATTCTCAGGAAATTTCCTCTTTCATTCAAAGTTTTTCTCTAAATGAAAATTACCCCCCAAAATGGGGTTACAAAAAAGAAGAGAAAAATAAAATATCATAATCATAGGCATTTATAGAATTTTTTTAAAAGATTTCATTTATTTATTTATTTGAGAGAGAAAGAGAGAGCTCGAGCAGGGGGAGGGGCAGAGGGCAAGGAAAAGAGAGAGAAGCAGACTCCCTGCTGAGTGCAGAGTCCAAGGCGGGGCTCAATCCCAGGACCCTGAGATCATGACCCAAGCCCAAGTCAAGAGTCAGATGCTTAACCCAATGAAACACCCAGGCACCCCTACAGAATTTTCTATTTATGAAGAATTTCTTTGACTTTTTAGAAGTTCTTATTTTAAAGTATTGTTTAATCTGGTAATTCAATTCTAGGAGTTTATCCTAAAGAAATAATCAGAGATGTGTACAAAGATTTGTGTTCAAAGCTTCATCACAGTATTATGTTTTTAATGTTAAAAACAAAACAAAACAAAGAACAACTCACAACTGGAAACAAACATTCAAATGATGGAGAAATGGTTAAAAATACTCGGTACATCTATCTGAATGTGGGACTATTTTGGAGCCATTAAAATTGTAGTGATAATGACAATAGGAAATGCTCATTATATAAATATGAGAGAAAAAAAATATATGGAATTTTAATTACAGTATGATCATGGGTGACACTGAAGATATTAAAGCAAATGACTTACTTTTAATGAGAAAAATATTAATTACTAATTAGTAATAGTAAAAGTGTTTAATAATTCAAACTAAGAGGGAGACTTTTTAAAAAATTATGAAGTTCTTAATAAAATACAAAAATATAAAAATACTAAAAATTCTCTCAAGGACACTAACATTTATTGCATATTTATTATGAGCTAAATACTGACCTAAGTGTTTTGTAATCCCCCATTCAGTAGATACTATTTCCTCCTTTTTATACATTAAAAAACAAACAACAAACAAATGAAAAACCCTGAGGCTGAGAAAAGTGAAGTAACAGCTAAACACAGAAAACAAGTAAACAGTGGATTTCAGATTCAAATCAAATTTGTTAGGTTCCAAATATCATTTTCTTTCCATTATATCACACTGCCTTTCCTGGGTTGAAAAAAAAATAATTTGATGGTGGATACATAATAAAAATGATCATACTAACAAACCACTATTTTGGATTTTTGAAAAAGGTCTAAACCACTCCTATCAATATCTGAAAATATTAAAAAAAATTCTTTTTACTTTTTTTTTTGGCAGGGCTTGAACTCACAACACTGAGATCAAGACCAGAGCTGAGATTGAGAGTCAGACGCTTACCCGACTGAGCTACCCAGGTGTCCCAGAAAATTTCTAATGGAAAAGCATGGATTTGGGCCATTCAGACCTGGGTTTGAGTGCCAGCTCTGCACTTGTTAGCTATTTGACATTAGCTAAGTCTTTAACTTTGAGTCTAGACTCTTCATCTGTAATATGCAGATAATACCTACTTCACAGTAGTGTCAGAAAGATGAAAGCAAATGACGTGTATCAGCAGAGTCCTGAGCACAGATCCTGGTACATGGGAGATAATCAATCATTACTAGTTCATTTTCTTTGGTTTGACACATAGTACTGTTAAAAGGGTCTTTATAAGTTGAGGACAATATGGGAGAATAGAAGTCAGACAGTGTGTTCTTTCATTCATGCCTTTATTCGTCCAACAACTATTTGTCGATGAGTTTTAACCTACACTTTTACTATATGTTATTTCTTTTGGTAAAGATAATTTAGCTAAAAATTCGGAATGTGGGGAAAGGGATGCTTAGATTGGCAGTCCTGAAAATTGTTAGATAAATAAAGGCTAGATAAAGACTCAAACTCTTTTAACCTTTAATAGCCATGTCCTGTTTTGAATAATACTGAAATTTTATATATCCTGTTACTGACTCCAAGAATCCTATACACCCGCCTCATTCCAGGAGGATCTATATGTTGCTTTAACTCTCTGCCAAGAATCATCACTATATAGGTCTATTTTCTGCACAGCTGCTCCAGCAATGACATTTGTTTATTTTTATTTAACATCACTTATACTACAAAATAATATGCATATTGTTTTTGGATATATCATCATGCCTCAGCCTCTAATCTGTAAGTTTCTGATGTACATCCAGATTGAAAATTACTAGTGTAAAATTTGACTAGTGATTAACCACAGAATAGTGAACAATATTAGTAGATAGAAGGAAGATCTCAAAAAAGGCTAAAACAGACAATAGCAAATTAAAGTAATTCTCAAGCTATATGGCAGGAGAAAAATGTCACTTGACAGAAAGGTCCATTGGTTAGCAAATAATCTTCCAAATTGTCTTGGAAGATATTTTATTTTAGGCAGTGAATCTGGAATGGCACAAAGAATAAAAGATGTCTTTTTTCATAGATATTACTTGTTAAAATCATTCAAAGTTTTTCTCACATACACATTCTCTAACATACTGCAATATGAAAAGATGAATGGCCACAGGCCCACTATTAGAGTATAAAGATATGAGTGTAATTCAGACATTTCTAACTACTCTTGCTTACAGTTATCTTCATAAAGATTTTCCTCCTCAAAAAAAATGTTTTAAGATGTTATCCAACAATCCATGTATTTCTGAATAACATTCTTAGTCTAGGGATAAGAGATGCCTGTTTTCACTTACTTATAACTTCTAGGAGTTGCATTTAGGATTTGCTGCTGAAGAACCACCAGGAGGTCTGTGTTTGGGGACTGGTAACTGGAGGAAAGTGTTTTCAGGGGTTTGGGGTGTGTGTGGAGAAGAAACGGTTTCAATAAACAGGAGGAAAGAGAATGCTAGTTTACATTAGGCCAAAGAACTCATGATAAGTAAAGGGGTGATAGGGTAAAGGTAGATTACTATTTTTGTGAAATAGTTTTATTCTTAGGAGAGACACGTGGTAGTGTCTGATGAGGAGGAGGCAGGAGTAGAGGAAAGATTTTAGAGGGTGGAAGGGAGAGGACTAAAGCATGTCTGCGGGCTAAGGGAAAGTAGCCCCTGGAAAGGAGACTGAAGGTACAAAAGAGAAAGGGAGTCCATGGGAAGCAAAGTCCTAAAGAAGGATGAGTGAGAATAGGGTCTAGAGTCCAGATTCTTTGAGTCCCTACCATAAATATTGGCTAAATATGTGTGGTATAACCACACAAAGAAATCCAATGGTATTATGAGATGAATATATTTTTATAATACATATTTAGGTAAAGAAAGAATACAATATAAGATTTACATTTTATAATATATATGCATAAAAAAGTTTGAAAGTAAATTCACCAATATATTAAAGTTGCTTTCAATGGATATCAGAATTATAGATCTTTTTACTTTTGTCATTTTGAGCAAGAACATCTTTAATTTTCCTTATAAATATATCTTACTATAAACACACACACATACGTTATACTCACAAAACATGTTTAACAAAAGAACAAATGGCAGTTTGTTTTTTTGAGATAGCATACCTCAGCCTTGGGTGGGAAGAGGGATACTTTTCTATCTGGGATAAGAATGATCAAATTACTATAAAGTGTTATTTTAAGGCAGAAGAATTTATAAGGTCATTTTAAGGTAGAGGAGAAAAAAGCTGAAGGAGTTCTTAACTGATAATGTCTTTGCCTTATACATTTAGATGTCAGGACACCAAAGGGAAAGTCTAGAATGAATTTGGAGACTTACATAAAGCAGTAAAGTATTGGAACTGCACCTGCGAGGCAAGAAAAACACGTTAGGATCAGTAGAGGTTTGTTGAGCAGCACCGAGGTGGGACATCATCAGCATGATTATGGGATTTTCTCCCACAGAGCTTAGTAATCATGAACAGTGGAAAGGAAAGGTATGGTTGCTTTAGGGCTGAGGTTTGAGAAGCAAATGTGGTTAACTCTCAAAGGAATGAGGAGCAAATCAGAAAGGATAGAAAAGGAAGAGAAGCAAGGAATATGCTCAGCCTGGAAAAACAGGGGTGGGTAAAAAGATTGAGATCATGACAAGGTCAAAGTACAGATTCGTGGAGAACAGAGAATGGAAGAGGGACCAGCAGGCTGTGAACACTGGGATTTTCGGGCTCAAGATTTCAGGGATGAAGTGGTACTCATCGATAGTCATGTGACTGTAGTAAAGGTTACGTGAAGGCATTAAAGTGATGATCAAGTCAGAGTACTTTGTGGCTGACACTGAAGTCTCCTTGGAAAATAGAAACAAAAAGAGAGAAGAAAAAAATGGCCAAAAATGTTCAATGAAAGTGAGCAAAGAAAAGGTAGGGGTAGAGATAAGAAGAGGGGTAGAATTGTGAAGCAGTACGGCAGTTAAAAGAGTTACAAGTAGAGGCACAAAATGTACCAAGTCCTAAGAAGAAGAAAGTGCTTGACTTGTTCAAGGAACTAAAACGAAGCCAGAAGAGCTGTAGACTGGTTAGGTAAAGAAGGGAAATGAGGTTAGAGAGGGTAGCAGGGGTCGGACACTGGGGGTGTAAGGTTTGTGGATCATGAAGATTTAAAACAGGGAGTAACATGGTCTGATTTAGTTTAGATTACACTAGTTGCTGTTTAAAAACATTGGAGAGAGCCAAAGGTGGGGACAGGAAGACCAGTTGAAACAGCCCAGGTCAGAAACTGATGGTGGCTGGATAGCTGGTAGCAATGGGGATGGCAAGATTTGAGACATGATTTGGAGGTGGAATTGACAGGACTTATTGATGGTTGGAATTTTCAAGGAAAGAAAATAATCAAAGATGTTGCATACCTGGGCGGAGATGTCCTATGTCATCTCTATAAAAGATGTAGAGACTGTGATAAGGGTGGGGAAACTAGTTGGCAAGAGGTAAATCAAGTTGTAAATTTGAGAGATCTATTGGTATCACTTGTATGGTAGAAAAAAAAATACTGAGGTCTTGAGAAAGAATAATGGTAATTGCTAGCACTCATGGTTTGCTTTCTACACGTCAGGCACTGTGCAGACCTTACAACTCCCTTTTTAAGGATAGTTAAGGTATTGGCAAGAGGGCGCCTGGGTGGCTCAATCAGTTAAACATCTGCCTTCGGCTCAGGTCATGATCCCAGGGTTCTGGGATTGAGCCCCGCATCAGGATTCCTGCTCATCAGGAGTCTGCTACTCCCTCTCCCTCTCCCCGCTGCTTGTGTTCTCTCATGCTATCTCTCTCAAATAGATAAATAAGATATTAAAAAAAAAAGATACTGGCAAGAAGAAAACGGTGGTAACTGCAGGAATATCAGGAATACATGCCAGGTACAGTTATTTCCTTGGTCCCCACAACAACTCTTTGAGGGTACATGCATACGTTTTCTGAATGCCAGACCTAGAAGTATGGACTTTCCTGGAGAAACCAGGTTTTTGTAATAAGGAATGACATGATAAATGTGATATTTTACCATGACTAATTCAAGGACAGTGTGCAGGCCAAATCAAAAATAGGCTTAGTGGGGTGAGTCAGAAAGCAAGGAGAGTAATTTGGGATCAAATACAATATTTGAGTTATGAATTCTTAAGATCTGATTTAGAATGTTGTCAGTGACACTCAACTACAAAACTGCCAAGTAACATCTCTCTTGTGCCCTGCAATCATATTTAACTGAAATGCCATTAGAAGCTAATATACACTTCTCAACAGCTCCGAACATTGTTTCTCAACTTCTTCATCGTATTTTTCCAGTGTAAGTCAGTAACAATGGAGCCCCTCTCTTGTACCCCTATTATGCCATTTATTTCCAATGACATTTCTTCTTGTGTTTTCTGAAAACTTCCAGAACACTTTGTGTATGAAAACTAAGAAAGAAATGGAGAAGCTCATGAAGCACTCTGTTACCACATCAAGGAATCTGAGAGTCATCCTTGATTCCTGCCTGCTCATCAGCCCTTATATTTTACTAAGCATTATGTCTTGTTGATTCTACCCCTAAAATATCCTCAAATCCATCCAGCTCCTCTCAACTTCTATTATCACTGCCCCAGCTTATAACTTCATCAGTTCTCCTCCTTGCTCTTCCGGCTTCCAGCCCTAACTCACTTCACTCTATTCTCATGGTCAAATATGCTCAAAATAATAGATCTCAAATGCAAATAGTTATGAAGGCAGAAAAGATATATAGGAGGTTATAAATGGGCCCAGGAGAGGTAAAACGACAGAGCAAGAGTGTGATTAAATGACATATGATCTTTGTACTGGGAATAAAATAAGGAGAGGTGGGGATTGAGCATATATATATCTTATCTAAAGGGAAGAGATACTCTTTAGCTCTTATGAATGGTTGCCATTCTAGAATGGGGGTCTAAAGTTGGAAGATTGTTCTCCCCTCCTTACTGAAGTCAGAAATCACAGTAGATCTTTGTAAATCTTAAGAAAATCTTAAGTAAAATATCATTTTTCAATGTTGGAGAATTATTAAATTGAAATATATGTATATGGGCTCTTGGTCAGTTATGCTCCCTGTAGTTGACAGTTTGTGAGGCATATTCCATGGTTGTCACACAGGTCAACATAGTGACTAAAGAAAATATATCCACAAACCAGAGATATGATCCTAGGGTAACTGTTTTTTTTTTTTTTTTTTTTTTTTTTAAGCTGCTTACAACTTTCTTCTGTGTAGCCTTATATACCCCTTGGCAGCATATAAAGTAAAATGCCTGAAAGTGGTTCCTCACTTTCCCCTTTCACCCTCCTCTGTATTATTCTGTGCCTGGGTCACAGTTCTATTATTACACACAGCACATTGTATTGTACTTGTTTACGTGTTTATCTTCTCTATTCTACTGTGAGCATCAATTCAAAGTATCAAAGCTGAGTTATATATTTCCTATGCCAGAATCATGTAGCACCTATATGTGAAAAGAATTGAATAAATTTTTGCATGAACTAAACTGACCTGCTTCCTTTAGCTAGAATAGTTCTTCTCTTCTTGTTGAATTACCATTCAAACATCAAAATTCATCCCAATGCTATCTCATATTTTCTCCAATTGCTTCAGGCAGATGTGATTGCCCTTTCCTCTGTGATTCCACATGACTTCATTCATAATGTGAGTAAGACCATAAACTTATTCATATATGTGTCTCTCTTCCTTTAGATTCTTAGCATCTGGAGGACAGGGGCCACACTATATTTGCATCTATATTTCTAGCTCTCCATCTAATTCCTAGTGACAGCAACTACTCAATAAATGTTTGTGGAGTTAAACTAAATGGAAGAATACTTGAAATAATTTGTATGAATAAACTAATAAGGAAAGGTCAGGTGAAGGGGGTTTTTTGGTTTTAATGTAAGAGGCCTAAAGTTTGAATCACCTAATTCTGCATTTGTTTATTTGAGTACCAATAATGTGCTCAACATTGTGTCAAATTGTGCTAATAAAACACCAAAAAAAAAAAAAAAAGATATGATCCTTGTTTTCAAGGAGCTTATAGTCTAGTTGGGGAGATTTGCCATATATACAAGAACAGTGTGGGTGTGGCAAAATATTCCAAATTTGTCTTTGGCTCTTCTCTTCCTGGACATTGTCAACAATTATGTGTTAAGTTCTGTTGATTCTATCTCTTGAGTACTTCTAATTTTCACCCTTTTATTTCTATTCCCACTGCATCTATTCTAGCTAATTTCATTTCTTACTTTCCAGGATATTGCAAAATGCCATGAATGATCACTTTATACACCACTTTTGATTCATTGTATTTCAAAAGTGCAATTTTCCCATTTTCTCTGAAATCAACATTTTGCACCTTCTACTTTTTTCTATTTCAAATCTTTGAAAACCATGAACTGTTGACTAAAACAATCTTTTCTTTTCACTCTTTACAGAACCATGAGGATTTTTTTAAAAAAATACTTATTTCTAGGGTTCTCTCTTATATATATATATATTATTTCTAGTGTTTCCTGGAAGTATTAATAGATACTCAGTTGCTACCACCATAAAACTCCCCTTTGAAATGATAACTTAGAAATAACCAACTGTAACTCTGGCTAAACAAGCCCTCCTTGTTTAGCCCTACCTAAGCAACCCCTACCTCTACCTCTACCTGTACCTCTACCATTCTTGACTAGGCCAAGAGGGATGGAAATAAACAGTAGCTATCCTCCATTAGGCATCACTGTCTTGGAATGGATTAAGAAAACAAGCTCTAGAATCATTCCTGATGTGTTTAGATCCTAACTCTACCACATCTTGGCTGTCATCCTGAGCAATTCTCTGAAGATATAAGATCAAAAGTATTTTTATAATAATAAAATATTGTTTTCCTTTTTCATTGTGTTTACCTTTGCACTGACCACCTCCTGAAACACATCCTTCCACTCTGGACTGAAATAGAGATCATGAAAATTCTGTTGGCTAAATAACCAATCATGCATTAGATAGTTTAAATTCTGCCAGCACCAATCATAATTTTATGAAAACAAGTTATATAACCTCTTGGTTTTGGCTTTATAAGCCTTCATTCTGTACTCACAAGCAACTTGGAGCACACTTTTGATTTCAGTCAACTCTGTGCCTCCCAGATTGCAATCCCTAAGACCTTGAATAAAGACTTTGGTTGCTTCACAGCCTCTTTTTCTTGGTCAACACATACATTTTTCTTGGTATAAAAAAGTACCTAAGGAGCTGAGAGGCAGCTGATTACTCGAGGAGGGGAGGAAAGAGGTGGGTCCATCATCACTTAATACTTATCAAATTAATAATATTATTTATTACTTCAGGACATAATATAAAGGACCAACTCCTGAAGTGGAAGGAATTTCAACATGATGTGCTTTTCTGCAGCTGCACTGAGATTTTAAAAGCCTGCACAGGCTACTTTTTTGAAATCTGGAGCACAAGCTCCCTGGCGCCTGGTGTGATTTCACATCTTCACACCAAGTATATCATTAGTCAAAGGCTTCTTAAAGCTATGCTGAGGCCACAGCAAGCATTTTTATTCCATTTGACATAGACATGGACCATTGGCAGTGATAAAGATTTCAGAGCCATTTTAAATTTTGTTTAGTTTTAGGCAATGCTATTTGCAGAGTCTGTGTCTTTTATTAAAAAAAAAAACATCATGTATATATTTCAGAGCAAGTGGAGATAAGCATTCTTTTGGGTCAGGAGGCCAAAGTCCTCTCAGCCTGTGTTGTCCCTGATCTGTTCATTGGTATCCAAACAACCATAACTTCATAGTGCTGCCCATGCAACCTAGACCCAGGAAACAAATATTTTCTTGGAGCAAATGGACTCACAGGTATATGTTGGGAGAGGGGAGGTGCAGGTAAGGAAAGGCAGGCTGTGTGTACTCCATTCCCCTTGGGGTACTTCTGCTTTCTGTGTAACATTGAGGCTTTACATTAATATCTAAATGCTATAGCTTTTATAGGGGGCAAAATAATTTTAAGTCTCATGAATACTTGTGTCCTCTTGACTTTCTTTTTTACTTTCCTTCTCCCTCACTAGGCTCCAGCCATCATGTCCCCTTTTATGATCCTCCCACCTAAATGTTCAAACTCAATTTCATTTCTTTCTTGGGGGTTTTGTGTTTGCTTTCATATTTCCCTCCAGGATTTTTACATCTTTGTTATTCAGAAGTCAGCTCATGTGCTACTACCTCAAAGGAGGCTGCCTTGACCACTAATAAACTCCTCCCCACCCCCACTCTACAGCACTCCCAACCTATCACCCTATTCTCTTCATATCATTTTTTTGCCATCTGAATTTATTTTGTTTGCTTATTTATTAATTGTCTGACTCTCTCACTACAGTGTAAGCTCCAGAAGGCAGGGACTCTTCCATTGTGTTCACCCCTATCCTGTATTCTCAGTTCCTAGAACATGGCCAGGCACATACATATGCATTTAGGAAATACGTATTTAAGAAATGAGTAACTCAATCAATCAAACACTGTAATACAGTGGAAAGAGTACAAGTTTTGGAACTGAAAGACCTGGTTGATTCCTGACTTTACTTGCTAAATGTGCAACCTTGGGCTGATTCCTTATTTTCTCTGGGTTTTAGTTTTCTCATTTCAAAACAGTGACAGACTGTTGCGAATAATGTTTTCATGTGTAAAAGCATCCAATATTGTTTGACATATAAAAGGTGCTCACTAAAAATTATATCCCTCCCCCACGCAGCCTGAATACTTGTTACCTGCATGACAAGTAATGCTTAAGTCCTTGATACCACAGAATTTACCATCTTGTGGGGAAGCAGGATATATAGATACAGAATGATATTGAATGTCAGTATATATTAAGTGCCAAAGGAATGTCAGAGGGAGAAAAGAAACTTCCATTGGACCTACCATCTAGAGAATAAAGGCCAACTTCATTTAGAGTAACATTTATGGTGCTTCATGATTAGACTCCACCTTGCTTTTCAACCCCCATTTCCTACTGGTGTCCTCCAGCTAAAAGCCACCCTAATCAACTCCACTGTACGTATATGGGCCTGAGAAACCTTGCAGCTTTGTTTGGTGCCTCTCTCACTTCTTATTTGAGTTCGGCTGGCCCAGGGCCTGGAGTAATTGTCACCTGCTCTGGGAAGTGATCTCACATCAACCCAGCCCTCACAACTGGAAGCAATGGTCCCACTTCTAAGGTCCCAGAGCAGGTGGTTATACCTCTTCTTAGGCAACTGTCCACTCCCTACTTTGTTGTTGTTGTTGTTGTTTTTTCCCAGCCTTCAGTATTTTTTTTAAATTTTATTTTATTATGTTATGTTAATAACATACATTACATCATTAGTTTTTGATGTAGTGTTCCATGATTCATTGTTTGCGTATAACACCCAGTGCTCCATTCAATACGTACCCTCTTTAACACCCAACACCACTCCCTACTTTGTGTTGGAATGATTTGTTTTATCTCTTAGCTTCACCTTCAAGAACATGAGGTCAGCAATTGTTTCTGGTTTATCTTTGTCATCTCACATCATAGACATCCCCAAAATAGTTAGAGATAGTGAGATGAATGAATGAATCAATTTAAAATGAAGAAAAAGGAACTAAGTGGGAGACTCAGTTTTCTACTGGGGTCTTTCAGTTTCAGACTGTGCTCTTCCACTTAGATTATGTCCGTTTTACAGTGTTACAGATTACGGATGGCTAATGGCTTTTGTGTCTTGTGCCAATCCCAATGGACTGTGAAGGCTTCCTAGAGCACTGAGTTGACAAAGCTCTTGAGGTGATGCTCATGCTGGCGTGGAAATTCCATGCCACACAATTTAGCATGGTGCACTTACGTATTACCTTTTATTGGCCAGTTTGTTTCATAATTTTTACTCTTAACATATTACTATTTTTATCAAAGCTTTTTGAGAACCAAGTCCACGAGTAACTCATTTTTCATGATCCTGTCTTACAAAGTGCTGAACACAATGGTACTCCTTAGCTTTTGAATAATGTTCAATCTTCTTTGCATTCCCACCCAAAGGCCCTTTATGATCTGCCCTTGCTTTCTTCTTTTCTCATCTCCCTCTATTCCTCCTCTCTCCCTCTTTTTATAGTCTCCCGAATACAATCATGTCATTTCCATTTCCATGCCTTCCTTCCTTTCCCCCCTCCCCACTCATCTAAACTCAGCTCAAGCATCATCTGTCCTATAAAGATTGAGTGGCTCACCAGTTGGGTTTAGGTGGTAGGCTTTTCCTGTGGCCCAGGCACATTAATCTTGCTTCTGCTGCCACAGTTATAACATTGCATCACAAACACTGGGCTCATAGGGAAGGAACTATATTAATTTTACTTAGGAGCACATGGTAAATGTGGATTAGGTATTTGTTGAATAAATGAGTGAATGAGAGGTTTATTTTTATTGATCATTACTAGGTTAAGTACTTTATGGGCTTTATCTTAGTTATTCCTTAAAATAGTCAATTTAAATATCTGTTTATTTTTTTTGTATTCTTCTACCCATTACAAAAGATTAGGCAGTTTACCTTTTGAAGAAGAAGAAGAAGGGGGAAAAAAAAAACACCTCATTCAGCCTCCTGCTGTATCGAGATGTGCACTAGAATAATAGTTTGCACAACAGAAGCCTGAAGGAACTAATTCACCTCCCTGGCTTCCCCGTAACAGGCAGAATCCAATCAGACTTTAAAAGAAAATGAGGATTGAAATCTACTTCATATTCCTCTTAGAGTCTGTTCTCATCTATTAGAGTGAAGTTCTGCCTAAATCATTTTTCTCTAAAGAGCTCATATTTGACTAAGGATTTAAGAACACAATATAAAATATTTAATTCTCAGCATCAATTCTAGAATATATCTACATCTGAAGGTAAAGTAAATAAACTAAATTGGAGTGCAACAGAGAGGTATATATTTCTTTTAGATGGTACTTAACTAGAGTATTAAAAATCTCTTTGGTTCTTCACTTATCCTTTTAAAAACAGCAGCAGAAAGATGGGGGTATTTACTTTCTCCTATTTTGCAGGGGAGATAAATTTTATTTTTATGATTCAGGCAACAAAAAGATATTTTCCTCTCACTTCGTTGATTCCCTAAACTATCTTTCAGGCACTGAAGTCCAAGGTAAGTAGAGCTGACAAATAAACGCTAGTCTATCATTGTACTTTAGGCAGGTTAATAATTCTCATTGAGACATAAATATGACTTGCCACATTCTGCCACATTCAATCCTTTTGTGAATATACTTCAAAAGCACAACATGTTTATAAAATCCTCTAATATCTGCTACCTCACAATAAATGATGAACCAAGTTCCAGAATATTGGCTTTGACCTCAAGCAAATTATGCAATTATGCTTCCTTGAAAGTTTTGTGCATGCAGCTCCTTCTCTCCCAGAAGATACATCTAGCAGATGGCAAAAGTGACAACCTCAGAAAAAAATGAAAACTGAGTTGAAAACAGCAGCTTCTTTAGAAGGTCAGGGCACAAATCTCTGGTAACAAAGCACAGCACAGCATTTTAGAGACAGAACCTCATTATCCAAATACTGTCATTCCACAGCACTTAATGTTGAATGGGTGGTATGTCTGCCTAAGGGTATATTGCTCCCATCCTAGGATGAAGACAAAGATTTTAACTATCATGGCAAAGCAGGGGCAGTGGGCAGTTAAGACCATAGGCAGATGAAAGTTTTAAGATGTTACTACCAAATTCTTATATGTATGTATGAATTCATATACATTATATAAATTTCACATATATATTCACATATATGTAAGCATGTATATGCATTTTACACACAAACCACAGTGAAATACATACACACAAACAACCATGAAATACAATCTCCTGAATAACCCATTGAAATGCCACCTTCCCCCAAAAAGGCACTAGTGGAATTTTTACACAGGTGAAACATTTTTCTATAATCACTTCTCATGGCAGGTCTGGACAGTTCCCATTTGTAAGCCAGAGTGTCCAGGACAACATCTGTATGAAAAATAGATTCTCAATTGTAGGCTAGAACATTCATTAATTCTTCCATTTATTCATTTAAAAACACTGAACTTGTACTATACATCAGGGTTATATTTGGTATTTAGTTGATACTTATATCTAGAGTTAATTTAAGAAATATTAAAGAAGTTACACAGAAAGAAGTCTTCTTTTTGAAGATGTGCCCTATTTCTACTTAATTTTTACCCAGCTCAAACAAGCACATATATCAAATTTAATAAAATAAGTTGAATAAAAGAATTTCTAAGCCTTTCACTTCTTAAAAAAATGCTTAGGAACAGTATATGAATCTTTATACATTTTGCTTAAAGCATTTTATAAAGTCACCCATTAGCAAGGCTTTACTTAGAATCTAAAGGATCATTTATTGAAAACTGTGGGTGTGGTTATGGACAAATCCAAGTGCAATGAAAGAATAGAGAATTCATCTGGTATCAAAAGCCTCCTACTGACTTTGTACTGGAACATTTGTTTCCTTTTGTGAGTAGGATATAGCCAGCATAATTTCCACTAACTGCTTTTTTTCCCCCCACCCTGGATGGAAGAGGAGGACTAGGAAGAGAATTGGCTTGATGCCTGAATTCATTTCAATTTCGATTCATCTAAAGACAAAGGCAAGAATTGCCCAGGCTCTGGGTGAGATGGATTCCTTTTTATTCCTTGAAAAAGTAAATAATTTTCAAATGTGCCTAATGGCTACAGGCTTCTCTGACAATCCCTCTCCTATTTGTAAACTATGAAACCTCCATTGCCCAGAAATTTCACTGTTAAAAGACTTTCCAGTTACATATCAGAATGTAACATGAAAATAAGGAAACTGAGTATTCCCAAATAGGGTATGTATATATATAGGGGTGGGCACTTCAATGACTCCAAAAAGCTGCTAATTTTGTATACCACATTTATTTCTTTAACCCTAAGGGGGAGAAAAAGGTAGACATTATTTAATTATGTGACTGGGGACATGGAGGTAATAACTTAACATCCATTCTTTAAAGTAGTTCCTCATAATGGGTCTGAAAAAGGTTTACATCATATCTCTACATCAAAGATAAGGAAAAAAGCTCTAGTTAAGTTAAGCGGCGGTCTAGACAGACTCATATGGCAGGTCTGCAATAGAGATGGGTAAGAATGCCAGATGATAGATACTGAGCCTGAAACCTTTTGGGCTACAAAGATAAACTATGTTTCCTTCATTAACAATTAATCGAAGAATCCAGACTGACTGTCTTGCAGTAGCTCAATACTTTGCACCTAGTCAGCAAGTTTTCATTATGTCCAGTCATCAAAATAGAACTAAAGTCATAAGAAGGAAGTTAAGATAGTCATGTTATGCAGGTGCCAAAGTTAAAATTTTGAATTGTGTTTAAAAGCATAATATACAACCTTTATTAGTATGCAGTTCCTAGTCTTCCAAATAACTACATCGTCCCATTTGGTTATTACGTGTATGGTGCTGGTGGTCAGTTAGGGATGCCCATGGCAACAACAAATTTCAATTATCAATATTCCTCTGGTTTCTCATGTTTTCTTCTACTCTATCTAAACTCTTGTTCATTCATTTACTCACTTACTCACTAATTGATTTATTTAACAAATATTGAGTATCTACTCTTTGTCTGGCAATAGGTGATGTGCTGGATGTACCAAGGTGAACTAACAGGCACATTCCTGACTTCCTGGGGCCCTCATTAATCAAAAAAGTTTTATATATGAAATGATTTGCAGCTATAATGTTATGCAAGTGACTTAACTTCTCTGAGTCTCAGTTTCCTCCTCTGTAAGATGGGGTTAATAATATCTTCCTTGCTGGGCTATTATATTCCTGTCTTGCTCATAGTTTCATATCCCTGGCTCCTTGGCATATAGTGGGCACTATATGTTCATTACAGAGTCAGTGAATGCAGCAAAGAATGAATATACTGATTACTTGAACAGTGAGACACATTAAATGGTAGCTAATATTATGGATAATATTGTTTCTCCTCCCTCTTTGTAGGTACAGTTGTAGATGTTTTCAGCAGCAAGTGTGTCGACTTATTTGCCTAGCCTTCCATTTTTTTGCCCTTGCTTATTTTTAAAGACCACTTGTACAAGTTTCCATATTACATCTTTAAACAATGCTGAGAGATAGAGTGGGACTTATTAGCTCCATTTTCCAAGTGAAGATGGAAAAACTCAGAGAGGTTGACTTTATCCAAACTAAAATAGCCAATCAGTAGTAAAAATAATTCTTTTTTTTTTTTTAAAGATTTTATTTATTTATTTGAGAGAGAGCACATGAGAGGGGGGAGGGTCAGAGGGAGAAGCAGACTCCCTGCCGAGCAGGGAGCCCGATGCGGGACTCGATCCAGGGACTCCAGGATCATGACCTGAGCCGAAGGCAGTCGCTTAACCAACTGAGCCACCCAGGCGCCCAGTAGTAAAAATAATTCTTGAGCCAAGATTTTCTCATCGGGAATCTGGTATACTAAGAACATCTGGGGAGAGGACATTGCAATGTCCTGTAAAGCTAGAGACTCATAAATCTACTGATGACCAGGGATGCTCTGTTCACTGAGATTTTTGTTCCTAATTTCATCCATAGAATCCCATGACCCAAGAGCTCAAAACTCTAAATCCACTGCATACTGGACAGTATAGGTTGAACCTCTGGGATACTAGGACAAATAAGAAAAGCCTTCAAGGCTGTATTTGGGACATGTAGACTCATTTTAAGTACATACTAGAGGCTTAAAAAGTGTTTGTGGGCATAAATAAAGTACTATTCTTTTCACCAAAATAGTTCTTAGATGTATTGCTTAAAGGAGGCAGCACTAACCCTAAATTAAATTGAGGGTATCTCATAATCTTGTGGGAGAGACAGAGACTGAACACACTCACACACATGTTAATTAGTGAGAAGGAGAAAGCAATTAATTTATTCTACCTAAGGAGAGAGGAAGATCTATGGTTCTAAAGTCTAGGTACTTTTAAAAGGGCTATTTATTTATTTTAAAGATTTATTTATTTGAGAGAGACAGAGAGAAAGAGCATGAGTGGAAGGAGGGACAGACGAAGAGAATCTTCAAGCAGATTCCCCAATGAGCATGGAGCCTGATGCGGGGCTCAATCCCACAGCCCATGAGATCATGACCTGTGCTGAAACCAAGAGTCAGACACTCAACTGACTGAGTCACCCATGTGCCCATAAAAGGGCTATTTAAAAAAAGGGGGAGGTGACAATGACAAAAAAAAAAAAAAAAGGAAGAAATGGGATATTGAAGGAAAAAAAGTAACATTTGCTGGGATAGGACTATGGGACACAGATTGTGTTAGGTGTTCTCTGTAATAAAGAGTATGAGTTTTGGTGTCAGACTTTGCACTCTTTTTTGCTTCTTACTAAATGTATCATTGGTAAGATATTTACTTGCTTCTAAGTCAATTTCAACATGTATAAAATGGATATAGTAGAACCTATTTCACAGAGTTTTTGTGAGGATTAAAAATAGTTAAATTCATAAAGCATCTGCAACAGGCACTTCACAGAGTGGGCATGCAATAAATTATACCTGATTTTATATTAATAACTTCATATACTAAGTGAAAGAAACACTGCTTGGAGTTATCAGATCTATACCACATGGTTTCTCCATAAAACACCAGGGTAAAAGTCAATTTTAAGCCTTGTCTATGTCACCCTTGATGGTCATACCACATGATCACTTGTGATCCCTTATCAGATTTGGATCCTCCAGAGCTAGACCCTGAAATCATGCTGCGAGGCTTCTTTTGTAGATGAGGCCATTTTAACTCTAGTCCCTTCAGCGAGTTTTGGTCCTAAGCTCCTTGTTTGGGAGCGAGGACCCTGCTTAGTCAAACCAGCTGTGCAGTGACTTGGGGTTCAGAGGTTCCAGTGTAAATGCTGGCCTCCTACTTCAGGCAAGTCTGCAATATATTGTTACCAATCTCTAAAGCACTTCTCTTGCTTGAAATAGAGGCCCAAGAGGCAACTAAGTGGATAAAGAGAGAGGCTATTTTTTACATCTTACTATATCTTTCCTGGCTACTATTGTGGCTGGTTTACTTACCATGTCATCATAGGAGAGATTATTTTCTTTAGTTGAGGTATGCATTCTGATTAGTATAAAGTCACAAAATGGTTTTGAAAATGTATTCTATTCACTAAAAAGCAAGCCAGGAATTGCCAACATTATGTTTTGTGACTCATGAATATAAAAATACATTCTACTTTAGAATTATTTCACAATGTTGAATCTAGCAAACTATCATTCAAAAGAATTCTCTCCTAAAAGAAATACCTTAATGAAAGATATTTAACCATGAACCTCAGATGATGTACAGTATTGTTGAGGCCACAAAGGCTGTCTGGGTGGCATGGTTCTGGAGCTCATCTTCAAAATATGCTAACCACTCCTAGCATATGTTATGTCCCCTTGTTATAGGTTTAACCAGAAAAGCTATTTGTCCAAGAATGGTATAGAGAGAGGACATAAAATATAACTTCCATGTCCTCTGATGAAACAAGTCTCCATATGAGTTGTCATTTTCACCTGACAATGGAAAAGAGCAGGCTAGGGAAAGTCCTTAAATGTCTTCTCTCCAAGAAGATCCTCTTAACTCACAGGTTGTAAGATGGCCTCCATTGGGATTCTACAGAACCTCATTCATACACTTCTATCCTATCATTTACTACACGAGAAAAAGAAATTCTTTATTGAATGTGTTTACCTCATTAATCTCTCTGGTAGGGTAGAAAATAATTTTTATTCATCTCTAGATCCTTATTGTGGTACAAAGGTTTCTGCATGGGAGGCATTTAACAAATATTTAGTGAAGGATCTTTCTCCTTCCATCTTCTCTCTAGCTTTCCCATAAACCTGATAGTAGCATACCTAAGGAATATCCATTGTAAAAGTCCTAGACTTTCATAGCCAAGGAACTCCTTCATTATTTAGCCTCTCATGGATGTCTTATTTTGAAAGATTTAATGTTCCAAACTACACTGATTTTTGCCTAGAAATGATACTTAAATACCATTTTTTATGTTCCTCTGAGGAAATTTTATTTATTGAAAAAGAATTTGTTTTCACTTTTATTTAGTCCAATATGTATATAATTGCCAGTCCAGGCTCCTTGTTAGCCTAAGATAACCAATGTGATCACAATGGGTTGGCAGAATTAGAGGCAAGAACAAAGGAAATTGATGTTTGAGTTAGTTGTGTGGTTTTATCTCCAATAAAATTTCAATTTTGTTAGGCTTTTAGAAATGTGTATATGTATGTATATATATAAACATACACATATACATTATATATACATACACATACATACATAGGCATGTACAGGAACACAAATGTGTTGTGTGTATATGCTTTTATGTGCACTGGAGGGTTTGTATTCTAAGAGAATAATATACCATAGCCAAGTAGAACTTATTCTAAGAATATAAAGTTAGATCAATATTAATATACTTCATCATATCAACTACATGATCATCTTGAAAAATCATATAAAGGCTAATAAAATTCAGCAACCACTCCTAATCAAGAAACAGATTTCATAAATATTGTATATAATATCCTTCGCAGTCTATAAAACTAACACAGAACATCACTCTATCATTACAATTATTTATCATTATTCAAAATGTTCTAGCAAATGCAATAAGGTAAAACAAGTAAGAAGTATAGGAATTGATGAAACAATATAATTAGCAGATAATATATCTGTGAGTCTGGAAACAGAAACAACTGAGTTGGGAAAAAAGAAACTAGAACCCATGACAGAGCTGAGGATACTGAATAGAATACATTTAAAAAACCTTTTCCATATACCAGTTGTGACCAATTGTGGCATATTTTAATACAATCCCATCCACAGTATCAGCTTAAAGTTTAAATATGTATAGAGAAAAACAGGAAATATGCAGTCTTTACATGAAAATAAAAAGCTATAAAATTTACTAAGATACTCAGTACACTTGATTATTCAATAAATATTTATTGAGTATCTACTATGTGCAAGGCATTGTGCTAAATTCTGGGAAAATAATGATAAACAAAATAGAACAGGTCCCTACACTCGCATCTTCTAGTGGTGGAAGCCAGGGACAGTTATATAATGAATTATTTGATTTATGACAGCTCTAGGTGCTACAAAGGAGAAGAGAGCATTTGGGGAAATATAGCCAGAAGCCCTGCCCTAGTCTGGGTAGTTAAGGAAGTTTTCTTTTAGAAAATGACATTTGAATTAGCAGAAATTGACTAGTCTGAGTGTGAGGGAGAGCATCTTGAGCAGACAGAACAATGTATGTGAGGTCTTTGACACAGAAAGGAGTTAGCATGATGGAGGAACCAAAAGACTAGCCCAATGTCTTAAGCACAGTGAGTGAGGTAGACTTTGGCTCTAAGTAATACTGAAGAAGTAGGAAGGAGCCAGATCATGCTGGGCCTTATAGGCTCTGCTAAGACTTTTGAACTCTTTTCTAAACATTTTAAGAAACCATGGAAAATTTTTGAATAAGGTAGTTTTCAATAATAAGAATTATGATGATCACGAGAACGGCGAATTCTTATATAGTTTTACTATGTACCAGTCAGTGTTCTATAGTACATTTAATTCTTACATGAAGTAGGAACTGTTATTATTCCTAGCTTACAGATGAGGGAACTGAAATAGAGAGAGATTAAGTAACTCGAAGGATTGCAATGACTCTGGCTACAATGGGAAGGAAAGGTTGATGGAGCAAAAAGAGAAAGTGGCAAGGCTGATCGGGGGCTACTGTGCTAATGCCCAGTAGAAAATGAGGCAGTTTACACTGGTTTGATGGCAATGAAAATGCAGGAAGTGATGAGATTTGGGAGATGTGAGAAGGGAAAAATAGATAGGATTAGGTCATTGTTTGGATATGGCAAAGAAAGAAAGAGATATTCTGTTAGGTCTCTGACCTATAAAATTGGATGGTCTATGTACTGAGATAGAGAATTCTGAGAGAAATGAGTTTGGAGGATCAGATTATGAGATCAATTTTGGTTATGCTAAATTTGAGTGCCTGTAAGACATGAGAATGGAAATGCTGAAGAGTCACTTAGATATACAAGACTGGAGCACAAGAAAATGCCTTCTCTGAAGATATGTATTTGCAAATTAATTGCTTATAGATGGATTTAAAGACATCAGACTGCATAAGATCACCCATAGAGAGAGAGGAGAATAAAAAGACTCAGGACTGAGGCTGAAGCATCCCAGTTATTAGAAGTTGGGTGAAGAGGAACAGATAAGGTTGACTAAGAAAACTGACCAGATAGATACATGTAAATCAAGAACGGTTACTATCAAGAAAGATAAAATATTATTTCAAGATAGGCGAGTAATAAACAGTGTTAAACACAGCTAAGTGCTCCTTTAAGAGACAAAAAGTGCCTATGAAAAGCACAATATATTTAAAAATACTAAACTGATATGTTTTTTATTTTTTTTAAAGAATGCTGACTTGAGACATCTTGTCCATTGAATCAATAGTTCAGGGAAAGGTAATACCTCAATAAGATGTCCTTAAAGGAAGGAAGGGAAGTATCCTTCCCTCAAATGAGGGAAGATCTTGCCAACCAGGAAGAGAAAGTACAAAAGTTCCTCCAAAAAGGAGAAGGGAAGGGCAAAGGATCGAACAGGTATGACCTTGATCCTTCCTCTAGGTCAAAATCCCAGATGCTTGAGGTGGTAGTGAGTGGGGGAATGTGGGAAACAACTGCATAGGTTTTGGGGAAAATCTGAGAACAATGGGGACTGTGTCCCACTAGCCTTTTGGTACTCTGAGGAAAAGTGCTCCTTGGAGACTCTCATACAACAGAGTTGGAAGTGGTTATATGGAGACAGAGGGGGAGTGAAGCTGAGACAGTACTTGTACTACATATCCAACCTCCCACTCACAGTTTCCTAGTTATGGTTTTCACATGGCATGGAAAATAACTAGAAGTTCCCATGTACTTCTAATGGGATTTCAAAGAAAAGCAACTGAGAGAGCCAGCGGCCTTCCATTGAGACGAGCATGCTGAAGAATGAGGTGATCCCAAGCAGGCATTTCCATATAAACAACTTAAGCCAAGATGATTTAGAAGATGTGGTTATGAGGTTGAGGATCTCTAGAGTTAGCAAGATCCAAAATGGAGGCAAGTACACCACAGAAGATAAGTGGGCTCTTGTAATACCCAAAACATAGACCGCAAGTTCTCCAGTTGCAGGCACAGATGCCAGCAGGATGTCCAATGGCCAGGAAAGACAGGGAAATAGCCACAGCATTCAGCAAAGACTCAGAGAACAACACAAGGAACCATATGCAAACCAGCTACAAGTTCCTATCACCGTGAGGACATATGAGAGTTCTTCTACTTCCAGGTTGTCTGGCCAAAGGGCCATGGAGATGCACTGATACTTAAGAAGTAGCTCTGACAATAAGTTTGCACTGTGAAATTGATTATTCATCTCATATGATTAATAAATCATATAATTGAAAATGATTGCCTTCAATAGGAAGAAACTGAGATACCTTTAATGGAAAGATTAAGATTTTCCTTTTTTCAGTAAAGAGGATAAGATCATCTGCTGAAATAAACAATACTGTGTTTTAACTTCTCCATCTCTGAGGATGTACAGATCCATTTGAATAAATGACATGGAGGGAGATCTCAGCAAGAGTTTCAGTGTGACTCATTGAGCATAAAAACCATCTTAGGGTGGTTTGAGGAGGGAGAAGATGAGGAAATTGAAGTAGCAGAAGAAATGGGGCTGCGAAGCTCTGTAGAGTTAGGATCGTTACATGGGGGTATGGATGAAAGGATTTGTTTATGTTGGTAAGTAACCGAGAGTACATTTAAATGTTGATGAGCGAGATCAAGAAAGAGATTGAAAATTCAAGAAAAGAAGGAAATTAATGGGTAATGTACAAGAGAAATACAGTGGAATAAAAATACTGGGCTACATCTAACTGATTTCAGGGAGAGGATGGCCTTTTCAAACATAATATAAAATGAAGGAAACTATACAAGATATACTAACAGAGCTGAGCACTTGTATGCATCAGAAATCATCTGATACAAAACTTAGATGATAAATTACAGATGATTTTAATAAGATTTAAAAACTCAATAAGAAAATGTGTCAGCATTAAAGAATGGACAAGAGACATCACTGATAATTCAGAAAAAAAGACAATTCAATCGATAGGCTTATAAAACTATGTTCAACCTCGCTAGTAATAAAATGCAAATTAAAACAATGAGAAATGATCTTGCCTATTAAATTGGCAAACATAAAAATGAGACCATCTGCTTATTTCCTTTGTAATACTTAAAACAGTTTATAACTATTTTATAAACTAGTCTGTTTATTTTATAAACTAGTCTCTTACTTGCCCACTAAATTGGACATTTTAAGAAGGTAGTAATAAAGTCTGTCTAATTAACTTCTGTATTTTCAATTCTTTGTACAATGTCGGGCACAGCGTAGGTCCTCAGTGAACACATATTGAATGAATGAATGAATGAATGAATGAATGTTGGTGAACACTGGTGAATGAATACACAAGGCCCTTGTGTATTGTGCTGGAGGGAGCAGCAAGTGGTACAAACCACCTGGAGAGAAGCTTAAAAATATCTAACAAAGTCAATGTTTTATGTTCTTCAAACTAGCAATTACATTTTTAAGGATTTATCTAAGATAAAGAATCAATATTTATATAATTTAGGATAAGGATGTTCACCAAAGAGTTAATCTATATTGTGATTATAAATACTTTAAATGTCCAGTGATAAATACCCAACTAAATAAATTATGGCCACATAATATTAATAATAAACTAAACAACCATTAGAATTACTATTTTAGAATCATTTTTATGGCTTTGAAAAATGCTCAAATATACCATGAAATAAGAAAATTACATTTAAAATAATATATATTATATAACCTGTTGAAAAAACAATTTGAGATACATATAGTGACTGAAAAAATACATAGGAGACTTTATTTTCTTTGAGTTTTTTCATGTTTTTCAAAATTTCTACATAGAACATGAAAAAATATTTTTAAAGTAGCTTAAGAATTCCTTCCAGAACTCTTTGTAACTTAAAAAAAAAAACAAAAACCTAAATTTCTTCCCACCATGTTCAGAGGAAAGAAAACTGATGGCCTATTTTTATAAATCTCAAATCATTCCTAATTACTCTGATTTTAATTCTAACCTCTAAAAACATTTGCACACACACAGCTTTCTTATATTTACAGAGCTATACATATATATTTTTAATCTACCTTTTTTACAATTTCTGTTTTTAGGATTATCTTTTAATAGTTGCTTAAGACTAAGAGCATATTTAAGCCAAACTTAAAACTGATTAGAATCTTCATCTAAAGGATTTAAGGCAGATATAAAAATTTAATGACCTCATATTAATTATAGAATTTAATTGCAGGCTCAAAATAGAATTGTGTATTTTCCTTATGTCTCCTGTGGCCTTTATTAGTTAATAAAATAATTTTGGTTTTGTAGTAACTCATTTGTGCTATATGCATTAGAATAATGCCTCTCTCTTTACAGTTTCCCTTGTCAGGAGATAAACCACTTTTATTTCTGTTTCCTGTTTTTTTCTATTACAAGTGCCCTAATGCATATACACAGGTGTTTTTATTTTTTTTAATTAATTAATTAATTAATTATTTTAAAGATTTTATTTATTTATTTGACAGAGAGAGAGACAGCGAGAGAGGGAACACAAGCAGGGGGAGTGGGAGAAGGAGAAGCAGGCTTCCCGCCGAGCAGGGAGCCCAATGCGGGGCTCGATCCCAGGACCCTGGGATCATGACCTGAGCCGAAGGCAGTCGCTTAACCAACTGAGCCACCCAGGCGCCCCTACACAGGTGTTTTTAATGCACATTTCTAGCTTGGCATTGATAGGGCTGATTTTAAGTCGCAGTAGCATTGTTAAGCAGGGCTCGGATATTTTGTTTAGAGAATGCCACTTAACCACTAAGATGCATGGCAGGTTGTATTTTTCTACTACTCTAAAATCCACAACTGATCTCATTTTGTCTGGTGGTTCATGAGAGCAGTGGGACTAGTCAAATCACCCTCTCATTTTTTTCCTAGTCTAACTGTGGTGATGGTAAAATGTGAGAGAAGCTTTGGAAGGCAATGTAACAAACAAAATATGCATACTGTAGATTGGATAATGATAGGGCACACAGCCTTTGGGTTAATTAATTATTGATGGTACCCTAAGGTCTATTCTGAACACCTAGCAATATCCTGCACAAATAGGGACAACAGTAAATGTTTGCTCAGATCATGGATGATAGAGTAAGCGAATAGCAGCAGTGCATGGTTCTAGGGAGTGGGAAAAGGAGAGTGACAGAAAAGGGGTAGGGTCTGGAAACTCCAAAAGATGCTCATATTTTCCTCTGGGTCCCAAAAGGGCTGCACCCAAAGGCCCAGGTTAGAATAGTTCAGTGTTAACAATTTTACATGCATGATTTGATTTCATTTGCTTTTCACAATAATTCTATGAAGTGGGCATCATTATTCTCCCCATTTTAGAGATAGTGAAATTGAGGCACAGAGAGGATGAGTGAGGGGCTGCACTGGAATTTGAACCTAGACTGCCTGACTTTAGGGAGTACTGCAAACCACGATGCTGATGGCTTGTAGTGGAACTCTAAATGATTAAGCCAGTTTTTAAGACTAGGACTGAGTGCTGCAGGGTACCCAGTTCTGATACAGATTCCCATATTCCCTGGTGACCATAGATTCCCATTCACATTTAGCTCTGAACTACCCACCTTTCCAATCCTGCTTCTGCTAAAACGCTATGTGATCTTTTATCCTCAAATAATTGTTTTATTTACTATTACTTGAATACAGTAGAACTGACCAGTCTTGATGATTTTACTCCTCCTTTCAGTGTTCTGAAATGCCTTCCTTTGTTCTGACTATTTGTCCCATTTATACAATAGAGCAAATTCCATATCTACTGCATAGCCTTACTGTAATTCCCTAATCCTGTGGAGCAAATTCCTCTTCTCAGCACCTAAAATTCTCCACCTGCCTCTTATTTTGAAATTGACATACACCATCTTGTGTTATCTTGCAGAAAATATAAAATACATATATATGTATGATATAATTTAGAGACATACTACAAATGGTACAGAGAATTAACATAAAGCACTATTTGTGACATATTTGTCCTTTCAAATTAGATCATCTGCTTTACAGGTACCCAATTAGCTATGTCTTCTCCTTCCAACAACCTAGGGCAGTGGCCTGGCACACAGTATGTGACCAATGTCCTCATTGTTTCACTATTACATGTAATTATAAATAACACTAACAAAAGCCACAAAGTAATAGGCAATGCTCACAGGTCATTTTATACATGCTATGTGCCATACTTAGCATTTTATCTGCTTTATCTCATTGATTCCTCACAATAATCCTATGAGCTAGTAACAGATGAGGAAACTAAGACACAGAAGGTTAAGTAAGTTGCCCAAGGTCGCATATCTTACAGTAAGTTGTTCTCAGTAATTTCATTTTAGAAAATACAGCTCTTTTTTTTTCCATAAAAGTGATAGTTTTCATCACTATGTTTTTAAAGATTTATGTTTATTTTAGAGAGAGAGAGAGAGAGACACAGCAGGGGTGAGGGGCCGAGAGAGAATCTCAAGTAAACTCCCTGCTGAGTGTGGAGCTGGACATGAAGCTCAATCTCACGACCTTGAGATCATGACCTGAGCTCAAATCAAGAGGTGGATGCTTAATCTACTGAGCCACCCAGGTGCTCCTCATCACTATTTTTAAATGCATTAATGAATAGTTTTTATATTTCTTAGTTTTAATTTCCAAGTCAGTAAATGACAGTAGACATAAGCAAAAACTCTTCAGTGTCTCAATAATTTTAAGGGTATTAAGCAGTCCTGTGACCCAAATATTTGAGAAGCACTACTTGTTGAAGACAAGCTGATCTAGTTTCTCTCTCATGTCATTTTATACCACTTGCCACCTTGCTTAGTCTCTGGCCACTCATCTCTTCTGTCTCCTTTGGCCCTCGGTTACTTAGTACTTGCTCTTCTTTCTGATCATTTGCCGGGCTTGTTCCCTCACTTTCGAGTCTGTCAAATGCAATTTTTTCAGTGAGGTCTGACTACGTCACTTAATATTTCAACTCTCCAATTCCTTCCCTCCCTTCCCTACTTTACTTTTCTCGTGAATGCTTGCACTAGTTTGCTAAAGCTGCCATCACAAACCACCACAAAGTGGGGGACTTAACAGAAATTGATTATCTCATAGTTCTGGAGGTTAGAAGTTTGAGGCCAAGGTGTTTGCAAGGTTGATTCCTTCTGAAGACTGAGAGGGAGAATCTATTCCATACCTCTCTCCCAGCTTCTGATGGTTTGACATTCCTTGGTTTGTAAGGGCATCACCCCAGTCTCTGCCTTTATCTACACCTACTGTTCTTTGTGTGTGTGTGTGTCCAAATTTCCCATTTTTATAAGAACACCATTCATATTAAATCAGGGCCCACCTTAATGACCCCATCTTAACATGATCATCTACAAAGACCCTATTTTCAAATGAGGTCACACTCAAAATTACTGAGGGTCAGGACTCCATCATCTATTTTGGGGGAGGAAGGAGACATGATTCAAGTCAAAATAACCCTTAACATAGTCTGAAATTCTGTAAAACTTCTGTTTGCTTGTTTATTGTGATATTTGTTCCATGGGGTCAGGCGTATTTTGCTTATTCACTGTTGTAGCCCAGGACATGGCACTATGCCAGCACACAGTAGGTACTTTAAAATGCGTGGCATGAATGAACCACAGTCATTTGGTGGGAGTAGAGAAATGGATACGGAGGAGGAGGGTGTAAGACAATGTTAGACCAGTAGTTGAGATTCAGATAAAAGGAGACCTTGTGTTATTGATACACTTAGAAATCTGTCTAGTTATAGCCTATATCTGCTTCTAAAAAGGCTATCCTGCTTTCCTGTGCTAAATGCTGTCAATGTATATTTTATTGGGACATTTCTCTTGCTAATTCACTGCATTTTAGTAATCAGACACTTTTACGTTATTGATTTCTCGTACAATTCTTTATTTTGCCATCAGTCTATACATTTATTACCAGTTACAGATTTCAAAACAGCTGTACCATTTAGGGGTTTACTAATAACAAAAGCAATTCTTCCTACTAAAGATGTGGATAATTATGTATGACCAGATAAACCTAGCTGTTCTTATTTTCTTTTTCTCTATTGGATTCCTTCTTAATTTTGTCAGTCTGCACTGGAATTGACTTTAATATATTCAAGTTTTCCCCCCTTAGTTGAACCAGGAGTTAAGAAATTTCAGTGTTGGCTAATTGGATCAATCAGGTATTTAGGGGCAATATCCACTTGAAAGAATCAGCTGTGCAGCTGGTAAACCAGAAACCATAAGGGGAAGAAACGCAAGAAGCAGCAGTTTAAGTTGAAGAAACGTGTGTGGGTTTTAGAAGTACTTCTCCGAACTTCAGAGTTCAACATACAATTTATGAAATAATTCACCTCCTTTTGGTGTGTTCTGCTAGAGACTTCTAAGCTGTCAGTTAGTGTTCTTAAAAGCAGTCTTTTTATTTTAGCTTAATGACCCTGAACTCAACCAAAGTCATCCAGTCTCTAGCAGATGAAAATGCAGTGAAAAAGTAAACCAACTGGGTCAGGGGAAAAGTATTTCAGAGACCTGAACAGGTTTTCTTTTACAGATTTTTTTTTTTTTCCAAAATGACTGAAGAGAAAATATTTAGATGCAACGTAACAGACTCAGTCCTTCAGGTCCAGAAGAAAGCTTTTAAATTTGGGAAGGACTAAGAGGTCATCCCACTGAACCTCTATACTTTTATAGACTAGGGTATATAGGCCCAAAGGGTGAAGTGGTATCTCTAAGGACCTTTGGCTTTGAGGATGGCAGCAGGAAGAAACTCTGGTACGTGGGAGGGCATCTGGGAGAGCCCTTAGCCTGCAATCTGAATTTTCCAAGATAATCCCAAATTCAATGATGTGGTAAACGTCCAAATGTTCCCCAAATTCCAATATCTGAGCTACATGTCTCAATACTTTTTGAATTTGAATGCTGCACACGATTTCACTGTCAAATGATGCATTACAAAGAAAGAGTGCATGATGGGAGAGAGCCTGCCATCCTTACTCAGAATTGCCATGGCGGGTGGAAGGGCACACGGTAGGACAAGGAGTTTATAGTTGCTTTTCCTGAGAAGGTAAAATATGTACTCCAAAGTTAGGACAAGGAGTTTATAGTTGCTTTTCCTGAGAAGGTAAAATATGTACTCCAAAGTTAGGACAAGGAGTTTATAGTTGCTTTTCCTGGGAAGGTAAAATATGTACTCCAAAGTTCATTTTCCCTACAAATAGCTGTAGTTTTTTCACATCCTGCTACAGAAAAACTGAGGGGATAACCCCAACCTCAACTGTAAGGCTTAAAGTGAATAAGAGCTATACTTAAGACTACAGAGTCTTAAATATGAATTTTATGCATTCTCTCTGTACCTCCCCGAAAAGGAATTTCTTAAATTGACTGACCTGTGAATTATGTCTCAAAAAAGTGAGTATATTTCCAGATACCTCTTTTCCCATTCCAAAGCTTAGAACTTTCATAAAATTATTAACATACAGAATACAGAACTTTGTACTGTATTAAATATTTAACACTTCCACGAGCACTAATGAAAAGTTCTAATATAATATTTAGTATTGTACTAAGTATTTCATAATCTCACAAAAGTTCTAACTTATAAGCTATTCCCTGGCTTTATTAATTACCAAAAAACGTTTTTGAAATAACACAGAATGAATACATTCCATGACACACAAAACAACAGGACTAGAATGACCTATCACAATCTCAAGGAGGGGGAATATGAATCCAAAACTATCTTCTAAACACAAGTTAAATTTTAAAAAATATTTCAAAATGAATCAACCTACAACAGTCTTAAAAATATCATTGCAACGTTTTTGTTCTACATAGGGAGACAAGTTAAATACTCACTAATCCCCTAGGAAACAAGAGAAAAATCACACCTTCACCAACACCTACAATAGGCAAAGATTTATTTTAGGCATTGTCAAGGATACAAAGAAATAAAGGGCACAGTTGCTATACAGGGCAATCTCTACTCTGTATTAATTTATCAGACTTATACAAGTAAAACCTTATCAGATATGCAGTATGATCATTCCTAAGCAACTACTAGGGTAAAACAATCATATACTATTGCTTCTTTAGTACTCCATTTGTGTCCAGCTTGTGACCTAAATGGTTATAACAACAGAAAAAAAAATACTCTTTTCCACGATGGACAAAAGAGCCCAATACTAGAGGATAAAATCATGAAATATATACTTGTAAACTTAGAATGGGTGCAACTGATTCTTCTTTTTAATTTGCTTTTAGGGAAGTATCTCTGATTTCAAGTGGAATTATCTGTTCGGAGAAACAAAATCACACAGAGGACAGAAAAACTAAGGGGAGGGTCATCATTCAGAAGACAAACATACTATAGAATACCAATCAAGAAGGTGTAATCCTGATGTTGAAATTAGAAAACCCTGCATATACACGTACTTTGTAAATGGGCAGTGTATGTGTAGTACAACACATGTCCCCGATTACAGTAGCTGGAGTCTGGGCAGTCTTTGACATAGGCTGGAAAGATATCATGAAGATATCATGGAGGAGATAAGTGGTAAAGAAGGAACCAACTGAGGGAACTTAGGTATACTGAGGAATGGAGGAACAGTTGTCTAAAACAGAGAAGCAGGAAAGAGAGAGGTGAGTGAAGAGGGAGATTATCCAGTTTAGATTACTGAAGTCTATGATAAAGTTCCAATGTTCTAATGATAAATATGCCTTAGTATTACCCAAAGTAGATCTGAGCCCTTTAAGTAGATGTGTGTGTGTGTGTGTACATATAATAGATACGCATGCACACACACATACATAGATAAATGGGGTCTAGTTTTTTACATGGTTACTCCAAGCACTGAGCTTTTGATACCCTCTTCTCTTGGGCCCCATAAAATTTCCTTCATTTAGCTATCTCAATGTTGAAATCAGAAAACGTTGTATATACAGGTACTTTGTAATTGGGCAACCATATGTGTGGTATTATTTGTGTATTATTTATCAAGTATCTGCTCTTAGTCAAGTACTGAGCCACTAGGATTATAATGATGAACCTCATTTGCATGTAACACAGCAGGCCTGAGGTAGAGGAGTCATGCATACAGATGGAAAGGTAACCCAGGCATGGCCACACTGGGACATACAGGCAAAGGTAAGAAGAAGTGTTGAGAGATACATAATCAAGAAACAAGACAAATACCATATGATTTCACTCAAATGTGGAAATTTAAGAAACAAAACAGATGAACATAGGGGCAGGGAAGGAAAAATAAAATAAGATAAAAACAGAGAGGGAGGCAAACCATAGGTGACTCTTAACTATAGGAAATAAACTGAGAGTTGTTGCCTCCAACAACTGGTGGAGGTGGGTGGGGGGATGGGGTAACTGGGTGATGGGCATTAAGGAAGGCACTTGTTGTCATGAGCATGTTATATGCAACTGATGAATCACTAAATTCTACCCATGAATCTAATAATACAGTATATGTTAACTAAATTGAATTTAAAGAAAAGAATTAAAAAATAAAAATAAAAAAGTTAAAAAAAACAAAAAAGACAATAGATAATTCTTCTGACATATATCAGGATTACTTCTCTAATTCTGATATTTCATGTGGAGCCTTCCAATCCTTTCTAGATACTTATGTTTATCAAAAGCAGGACATGAACTGCTTCTGTCCTGGCTCTAACTCTGGTCAAGGTCAAGGCTGTTAGTTAAATGGCTGGAGGTGATTATCAAAGAGCTTAGCATTTGCACAGCCTCTTGTGTTTGGATTTCACACTGAATTACTCATGTGGGCAGAGAAGATTCACCAATGTGTTATCAGGATATCTGATATTTAGTGATTTTGAGTTTGCACTTGCAGAATTCTGCCATGTGAAGGGCGGTGGTGGAGAGGTTCTTAGAAAAGAACACAGAAAGCAAGATAAAATTACTTGACTCCCTACTGTATTCTTCTCACTCTCCCAGTTGGCAAGGATTCCTGAACACACACACACACATTGCTTATAAGAGTGAGCACCAAAACAATGGTACATTAAAAAAAGAGAATTTTCATCTCTCAATACTTATAAAAAGTTTTCTTTTAATATGCCCCTTAATTTATTGAGAAGCTACCATGCACAAGGCACTGTGCTAGATGCTATATAGTCGCCGGTGAACAAAACAAGGATGGTATCTGCTTTCATAGAGTTTAGTGTCTAATGATAGAGGCAGATGTTAAGAAGAGAAATAAGCGAATACAAATAAATTCACAACTACCATGGTAGAAAATAACAGGGGCTGGCTAATGTAGATTCGAAGGTCAGAGACGACATCTTTGAGGAAGCAATAGTTAGATCATGACCTGAAGGACATCTGGAAATTGCTAGGCAAAAAGTGAATGAAACAGCACTTCAGCTGATGAATTAGCATTTTTTAAATTTTGGATTTTTTAGGCTTGAAACTGTCTGTGAGTCTTAAATAGCAAATAGGGAAAATAAATCAAAATTACCAGGAGCAAACAACTAGCTACATTTATAGAAGTTAGGTTAGAATATTATTGCCTTTGACCAAAGGTCATTGCCAATATATTGAAAAGCTGTAAAAATAAAGTTTAAACAATTGAGCTAAAGTTGGCATGCTGTGATACAGACAACCAAGCAAGAAGTTTGAAGGAATATTTTTGCCTCAAATGTTTCTCCTGTGAAATAGGGATAATATGAGGTCATAAGAAGCATTTATCTATCTATCTATCTATCTGTCTATCTATCTATCATCTATCTATCTATAATGTAAATACAAGAAAAATTCAACAGTCAAATATCTTCAAGGGAACAGAATGAGCATTCCAATGCAAATACGGGAGGAATATATTCTATTCTTATTCTTGATGTTTTCAGTTCTGAAGGCATAACTGATGCCACATGATTTCTTAGGGTAGGGACAAAGAGACTGGTGGAAGTATCATCTCTGAATAGCCTATTTTGGCTACTGAAGATTGTACCTGCTGAATATTTAAAGGACTTTTCATTTCAAGCATTCTGTTTTACATTATAGTTGGGTCGAAAATGCATAAGAAAAATACTATGTTGCAAAATGTATATAGTAAACTGGAAGTGGTACATTCTCATTTAAAAAGTATATTTTATTCATTTTATTAATCAATTCCTCTTTGCTCAAAGAGCATATGCTTTATCAGTTTATATCATAATCAGAAATTTCCTACCAGAGGAAGAAATGATACTGTTTGTATAGTTTCTGTCCTAACATTAGGTTCCTGTGTTGACTCTGGATGAGTCCCTGCATCTCTGTGACACTCCATTTTCCTCATCTATCAAAATCAATTATAGGGTTGAATTAGTTGTCGATCTTTTCCAGCTCCAATATTTTCTTATTCTATGATATGAATTCCCTATTTTGGTAGAAACTTCTTTTCTTTTCTTCCTTCATGTATTTCTGAGTAGGTGCCTGTACTCTGCTAGATGTTTGGAATTCAGCAGTGAATAATAGTGCCTTCAAGTAAGACTAGTTTAGCAGAGGGGTGAGAAGAGGACTGACCAGGAAGCAGGCAATCAGGATATTGGTGTGATATGTACCTGGGTGTTATAGGTAGCTTCTAGGAAGAGTTCCTGATCCAGTCAAGGAAGAAGGCAGAAAGAGTCTTTCTGAAGAGATTGCTTTGGCAATTATAGCTTCACAGCAAGTACACAGTTCACTTCCTTGAGCTATTTTCTTAGTTCCACAGAAATGAGGTAAATTTAATGTGGGTTGAGAAGTGCTAGGAAGTTTAGCTTGGGAAGCAGTGGGAACTCTGGAGACAAGTACACTAGTGGTCAGCATCTTATTTCAGGCCTTGACAATGCTCGGTAGCACATTCATATTCAAAGCTTAGCTTCTCATCTCTTGAACACCCATGAGGGCATATGCACAATGCCTTTTGACGTGTTCCAGTCATAGTTAACAGTGAAATAGGTCTGATTCCCAGCACCAAATATTTGAAGGTGGAATCTGCTAGATAGACTAGATGTCTGTCACATGTAGTTATGTTCCAAGAACCTCTTTTGTGTGTGTGTGTGTATGAGATAAAGAGAGAAAGAGAAAGGCAACACAATCTGAGATAGCGACTCTGTGTAAGTCTGTACCATTGATGTATCTGTGGAATGTCTTTGATGCTTTTGTAAGAGCAGTATCTGCTAAGTCCATACTTGCACTTTTCTGAAGGTGCCTGAAGTCCAGCCAGGAGAGTAGAGTTACCACACCACTCACACATGCTAGTCAAGGGATGAAGACAATGACCATTTTGAATGGAAATTGCTATTTCAAGGGGAAACATTAAATGACTTTTACCTGTTTGGGTAACTAAGGTCAATACAAATCTGCTGTATTTCCCCCATAGCACTTACCACCATCTAATATACTATTCATTTTACATATTTAGTTTATTTGAGGTCTCCTCCACTTGAATACAAGCTCACCAAGGGTAAAGATTTTTATTTGTTTTGTTTACTGTTATATGCCCTGAGGCTAAAACAGAACATAATATGTGGTAGGCAATCAATACATATTTAGTGACTGACTGACTGACTGACTGAATATTGCTAAACCAGCAGAGACTCAGGATCTGAGTCCATCTCTAGGTGGATTCTGGTAGGATGGAAAATTTGTCCTGTGAATGGCTGCACAATTGTGGCAGAGGAGGCAACTAGGACACCCTATTTGTTTTCTCTCTAATTCAATATATGCACTCTTTTTTGAAGGACAAGAACATTGCAGTTGTTATTATTATTTTGAGCAGCTACCAAGGGAGGTCAACTGTTAAGTTCTGGAAAAGGGCCCATAGTGTTCTTGACAGAGGACTTTCAAATGGCCGATCGATAGAGGAGAAAGGCACTCAAGAGCTAAGGGTTATGTCAGAGAAGGCTCCCAGAAGGAGAGAATGCCTAAGCTTACATTCAGTTTGGGGAGGCATTAGTTAGGAAAGGGGATGGGGCATGGAGAAGTACATTCACAGAAAAAGAGGAGGGGAGAAAAAGAATCCTCTGAGTTTGGGAAATTCTAAGTCATGCCATGTGGCTGGAGTCCAGATGCAAGAAGGGAATAGTAAAGGATAAGCTGGAGGCTTAAGAGAGAGGTAGAACATAAAAGACCTTGGGTGTTGAGCCAAGGAGGTTGGATTTTCCCTAAAAGTCAATGAGGACTAATAAACATCGCAGTCCTGACTTATCTTAAGGAAGCGCAGTGGCCCTGGTGTGAGTAATGCACTGAATGGGACTTAAGACTGGGACATAAGGACTAGTTAGGAGGCTGCAATAATCCTGGTGAGAAGTGACGGCACCCTGCAGTAGGCAGTGTGTCTGGAGAAAAACAAGTGGGTTTAAGAGGGATTAGAGAAGTGGAATTGACTCAGTGATTGATTAGGTAAGAATAGTAAGGGCTGCTTTCTGATTAAACTGATGGGGATGCCAAGGTGAGAATATCACAGAAGGAAGCATGCTCTAGAAATACACAGTGGCATCATTTTTCTCTCTCCCTGGCCTTTTCGCATAAACTTTATATAGTGGGTAAGTGACTTAACTCTCTAGCCTCAGTTTCTTCATCTGTATAGGGTTTGAATCACATCTACCATATAAGTTTATAGTAAGAAACAGTAAGGACTTGGATAGATGTAATCAAAATAGTTGGGACTGAATTCTGGTCCCACTGTTTAATAGAAATGTGATTTTAAGTTACTTAAACACTATCATATTCAGTTTTCCTATCTTCCCAATGAGGGTAAGAAAAGCTAATTGGTTGTTTGTTGTAGAGCTTAAATAAAATAATGGAGGCCTCAGCAGTACATCTCAAGTACTTAGGAACTATTGTTACTATATCATGACATCTGTGTTTAAAGGAAATGGCATATTATAAACTCCTCTGTTCATTTAGTGGACCATTTTCTAAAGAAGTGAAGGAAGTGGTTTACAGTCTTAGGAAGCACAACTAGCAATATATTCACAGTGAGCTTATGAGGCAAAATAATGAACCAGAGACAACTGGCTAGAAATGAGATTTTCAGCCAACATATAGTAGGAAGTACTGGGTCAGGAACTTCACAGTTGGATAAGAGTTAATTTGTGTTTATAGTGAAGGCAAAGTCTCTGGACGGCTCTATGTGGCAAGGAAAGGGGGTACCAGCACTCATTCAAACTTAATGTGCTTCCACTCAGGCCCAATAAAATAGTAGACTCCAAATTTCTGGGAGCTAAAAGTTCTAATGCATTTACTACACTTACCCAAAGCAGGAGGTGGAACTATTTCGCTGAATTTTTCTTTTGGAATTTCTACTAAGGATTCTGGTCTATTCAAGGGAAGCTCATGCCAATGGCAGAACTGAAGGAAGGAGAAATAAAAACACTACAAAATATTCCATGGGCTTCTTCTAACCAGACTGTGGTCCCAAGGCATGCAAGGCGGGGACTGTGATGAGAATCACAGATTTTCCAGTACCGAGTATGTTTTTGGCTGCAATCGTGTAGGCTGTGGCAACTTACCAGACAGCAGGAAATTCTGAGGTGGTTTGGGGCCTGGCAATTCATTGGTGGTTTATAAATGCTCAGAAGGCTCAACTTTCTCCTGAGGTTTCAAAACTATGCAGCTTTGACATGCTTCATATGAAACTGCCTAACTATGGTTATTTAATCTCCTTCTGTAGACTTTTTAAGAACTCACAACCATTCTAACCATTAAAAAAAATAGCCCCACGTATTCACAGTGAACCTGAGTTTTCTGTGAATGAGGTTTCAGCAATGTTGGGGGGCATAACTTTGGAGGTGACACGACCAAATTGTGTGTGTGTGTGTGTGTGTGTTTAAAATACTGTCTCTGCATCTTGTAGTCATTATTACGATGGACATTTTACAGCTCAAGCAAGTTTGGGCAGCACCAATTTGTTCTCAAGGTTATTATCAACAGATGTTTTATTATTTTGATCATACACGACAAGTCAGTTTAAAGACCTGCTGTATGTGGGACACTCAACATAAAATAATCTGAAAGAATGAAAGAATGTTTCCACCATATGTTTTAGTCTGCATGTAGCTATAAATTGTGCATTATGGATGTGAACTGGGTTAATATTCAATTTCCTTTCTCAGGAGTCCAAGAATGATACACAGCCTTCTAAGACTAATTCATTAATTCAATAACCCTGAGATTTAAAAGGTAACTGATTTCACAGTCAGTGCTGCCTTCATTTAATGTCATTACTCTTCCTTCCCCACTGAGCACAAATGTAGACTCTATGTTCAAGTTAAGAAACATCCCTTTGGGAATCAGAGGCTAGAATCCTTATATCAGCTGTTCAAATGCCAAGCTTTCCAAAAGGAAAATCCCCATGCTATGTGAAATAACACACTCAGCCTCGACAATGAGTGGAAAGAGAAATACTGAAACTATAGAGCAAGGGGTTCTTTGTGAAATTTTAGATGTGAACCAGTCTCACTTCAGATTTCTCTCCATCCCCTTCTAGCTGTGTGATGTTGGGCACATCAATTTATCACTCAGTGCCTCAGTTGCAAGACAGTATGATACTTACTTCAGAGAGTTGTAGCAAGGAGGACTACATAAGGTAATGTAGTTAATGAATTTCATCACAAAGTTCAGATGTCCTTAATATTTTCCCATATATTTGAAAAAAAAATCCCCTTCTTATTCAGAACAGACAGGTCTGAGTGATGCATAGGCTGCCCAGGGAGAGCAGAATACTGCATTTCAACTACATTCTCAAGTGCTGGCAAAGGATTTGGTCAGTTCACCTAAGAACATCCTTGTAGGCATTGCCGAACATGAAAGAACACTCAGAAAAGCATGTGTCATAGTTTCTCTCAAAACAGCCCAGGCTAAAGATAGCCTGTCCCTACAGTAACATGCTGGAAAAGAAAGTAGTTAAATAACACTGACATGAGTTTAATTTTGAAGCTATAATAAATGGCCCTCACAAAATATTTTGTCACCTGCATATTTTATCATTAAATGCAGACACAGAGAAACATACCATAGACTGAGAAACATTCAGTTCAATAACTGGTCAATGTAAAAGCCCAGGTTTTCATTTTACCACAGCAAAGTGAGTATGAGAGCCTTTTCTTTTTCTTTTGCTTTTCAGGTTTATGTCATGGAATAGTCACACTGAACAAGAAGATGACAAGCCTGACTAACACTATGATCATAGATCTCCCCAAAGTAATGACTTATTCAGTATGTCTGTCTTTCCTACTAATACTAATAGTAATTAATACTAATACTAATAATACTAATACTAAGCTCTCTGAAGGCAGAGTCTGTCTCGTTCACTACCTATTGACAATATCTAATACAGCGGTCACAGAAGAGGTGACCAATTAATGACTGTGGAGTGAACAGAGCATGGATTCTGGTGCCGCAGTGGGCAGTCGATGCATAGCTATAGAAGGAGACAACATTTTAGCAGGAAAAGTAATCATCTTTAGGAGCACTGCCAAAAGAAGGGAACCATGTGAGGAATAATTAAAGGAATAGGGGAGTAGGGGTAATTCTGCAGGAGAAAAGTCTCAAGGGAGAGAGTGAACTTTGATTTCTTTTTGAAATCATTTGAGGCCCATCATATGAAGAACAAGTAGGCCAGTAATAATAATGACTAACTCCTGTATAGCATTAGGGACAGGCACTGTTTCAAGTACTTTATTTTAATATGAACGCGTGTAGTCTGCATAATAACCTTAGGAGGCAGGAATTATTTTCAACCCTAGTTTACCAATGAGCATAGGGAGGCATGGATGGATTGAGGGACTTGCTCAAACTCACTAAGTTGTTGTTAAAGCTACAATTTGATCTCAGGCTAAAAGACCATAAAATCCACACTTGAAATACGTTGCTCTACTGGTGGAAATAGTTTGGTAGGAATTACCGGAAGATAATTTAAATTGATGTAAGAAATGTCTTTCCTAGAGTAATGTTCAAAATTTAGAAGTCTGAAGGGTTCCTTCCTACTGGTGGTACAAGATAAAAACTTGGTATGTGGAAATGCTTCTCAAGAGCCTAAAGCTGTATGATAGTTGCTTTAAAAAAAGCAAGTTTAAATAATTTGGGGTGATTTAAAATCTAATTTGGTATGAGAGAAAGTTTTCTTTTGATTTCAGCTTTGTTTGAGAAATCAATGATCACATTTTAATATTTTGAGTCCGTTTTACCTGAAGAAAAACATGATTATTTGGATTTGATATTAAAACAAAACCAAAAATAAAAAAAAGCAAGAGATAGAGGAAAAGGAGTGAGGCTGGAAGTTAGAGATGTGAATTTCAGACTGGCCTTTCCTCTGTACTGAGTGACCTTGAGGAATCCATGAATAACACTTTCTGAGCCTTTGTTTCCTCATTTGCAAAATGAGGAGTATCATGTTTTCTTTTCCATTTCACAGAATAGTTTGAAGGATGAAATCTCTGGAAAATTGTTTGAAAATAATGAAATAATATTAAAATATGATATAATATATTCATGATATCATAATATATGCATTGAACACATTAAAATATATACACTATATCAAGTGATGAAGCAGTAACACTACCTAGATAGTGGAACTAACAATCTCACCAATTTTCACTTCAGAAAACATGGGTATGTCTTCCTGAGGAACATTTCAAAAACACAATTGGAGCACTGCTTGAACCGGAGTTCCTTTTTTTGAATTAGAACAATGCTAAATATGCAAGATGCGATGTCATTTTTGTCGTTGTTTTTCCCCAGAATTGGGTTACATTACTGAGCTTTGAGCAGTTTAAGCAGATGCTGAGGGTGGATGGAGAGATCAGCCTGGCTTATTTCTCAAATATTAAGATATGATCCCAAAGAAAAATAAATGCATCTCTATTCACTGACGTTGTCTTTTGTTTTGTTTTTGTCTTTCTCTTAAAGCTGCTTTCAACCTTTCAGAGCTAACCTAAGATATTGTGCCTCTGGCTGAATGTTTCCTTTTGATAAATGTATAAGCCTTAAAGGCAGTCTGAATATATTACTGCTGGTCAAAGAGTAAATGTTTTACTCTGAAAAGTCTTCCATATTTTTCATGCTATGCAGTGGTACCACACAGTCATGGAAGAAATATCAACAGCTCTGCCATATGCTAGTTTTGTGACCACACGGACAAACGTCTTAACTTCCTTGAACTACCGTCTGCTTATTGTAAAATGGAAGCTCTAAAACTTATGTGATGACCTAATTGTTAAGATATGACATAACCACCATAGATTAGTATATAAGAGATTAGCATATAAGGTTCAAATTTTAATAGGTGATAGAGATTGATATATTTATTGTTGCAGCAGCTACTACTACCAGCACTAGAAAGAGCACTGAGCATTGGCCCCAGCTTACAAAGAAGATCCTATCTATCTGCAGACACACATAAACACATAAATACATGAAAGAAATATATGCATATGTATATTATAAAGTGTATAATGTATAATATAAGATGTACGTAAAATTTATACACATGTGTTTGTGTGTATACATGTATATACATATACACAATCAGGAGTAAAAAAGTATCCTTATCCTGTACTTTTTTTTATTTTGAAGGTTTATTTAATTTTTTTATTAACATATAATGTATTGTTTGTATCAGGGGTACAGGTCTGTGATTCATCAGTCTTACACAGTTCACAGCACTCACCATAGTACATACCCTCCCTAATGTCCGTCACCCAGCCACCCCATCCCTCCCACCCCCCTCCACTCCAGCAACCCTCAGTTTGTTTCCTGAGATTAAGATTCTCTTATGGTTTGTCTCCCTCTCTGGTTTCATCTTGTTTCATTTTTCCCTCCCCTTCCCCTATGATCCTCTGCCTTGTTTCTCAAATTCCACATATCAATGAGATCATATGATAATTGTTTTTCTCTGATTGACTTATTTCGCTTAGCACATATTATGCTGTCCTAAACCTTTTGTCAGAAGACTAAATAATTCTTCCAATGATTCAACTAGTGAGCTACTAAATTCTTCTGGGGATTAAAAACAGCCAGATGTAAAATTCCAAATAAAAAGGATTAAACTGAGAAACATTTTAGCCTTTGAGGACCTTGTTATATAGAAGGTAGATACAGTATGAACATAGATGACAATGAGAAAGTCCTGAGGTGATAAAGAGGATGAATTAGCTAACTATAACTGAGAGAATTTGACAAAGCTGTTCAGATAAGGTAATTCACGAGCTGGGTTTTCAGGAAGAGCTTCTTAGGCAAAAATGGTAAGGGAGTGAAGAGCAATTTTAGGATCAGTAAAGACTGATTGGTGATCCTGAATTAAATCCAAGACGACATTCTTCTTAGTGACTAAATATGTCTTGCTTAATTTATGCAGAGTCTATATAGACTGAACATTGTAAACTTTAAAACTAGATAATACGTGGGCACCTGGGTGGCTCAGTCCATTAACTGTCTGCCTTCGGCTCAGGTCATGATCTCAGGGTCCTGGGATTGAGTCCTGCATCAGGTTCCCTTGGGGGTGGGGTGGGGGGAAGTCTACTTCTCCCTCTGCCTCTTCCCCTCCCCCCTGCTCATGCGCTCATTCTCTCCCTCTCTCTCTCTCTCTTTCTAGCTCTTTCTAAAATAAATAAATAAAATCTTTAAAAAAACAAAAAATAAATAAAACTAGATAATATGCCATAGAGGTTCTGATGCCTATGAATATTTTCATAACACATGCATTCCATTTCTCAAAAGGATAGATCATTTGAAAGTTTAAAAATGCTCAAACTCATTAAGCTAAGTGGATAAAATATATTTTTTTAAACCCACCAGTTCTAACTATTTCTTAAATTCTTGAAATAACTTTCAGTTTTTCTACTATGCATCTCTATTTTGAGATATTACTAGTGTTTTTGTTTCTTCTCCTGTATTTTTCCTTTTCCTTTCTCCCCATAAAAGCAGGTTTTCATTGTAGGGGAAGGTAAAGAGAGAGAAGGTTGATCAGAAGGTGTGCTCCAAAAGTGGTTTGAGTCATGGTCTCAAGATGTTGCCAAGACTGATCTTTACCCCATTTATCTACTTTGCCATCTAAAATGCTCCTTCATTCTAAAGCTGGAATCTTCTTATAGCCATAAATGGCTCCATACTACTATCTGAGCTATAGAGTTCCTCACTTCCATGACCATGGAAGAGGGTGGTTTCTGTCTCAGAATTCTAAGTAAAAGTCATGAAATTCTGGTTGTACTGGTTTGGGTTGCATATCCACCACCTGATGGAGGCCAGGCCAGTAGGATGTGCTAACTGGCCTAAATCAGTTAGAAACTACCTTTGGATTTAAGAGTCACCTTAGCTTTCATCGAATCACGTGGGCTATTGTGGCCAAGGTAGATATCTGAACTAAAATCTGGGTACAGTTAGCAAAGTGAAAAAGGTAAAAAGAACGAAATGGATAAATAACCAACAAATGTCCAACCAACATTGGAAAGGTACAGTAGAAACCGGACCAACTGGAAGGGACATCTCAGACAGGGGCCGTGGATGTTACAGCAGTTACTTGTGAGGAAAAATGACTAACGAATGTACAGTTTTCTGTCACTGTGTAAGGACATAGAACTGTGGGATCATTCTGGAGATGGCTGAAGTGGCTCCAAGAGAAGCACTAAGGACTGAGATTACATTTGTTTGCTAGCCTGACAGTGGGGCTACTGAGATTGCATTTGCTCCTGCCCTTGCTACATCAGTTAGAATTTGTTCAGTTACAAGTAGCAAAATACCCCGTTTTTACCATTTCCAAGATCTAGTATTTAGTGACCCATGTGTGATTCCTGGTGGCTTATATTGGTGCTCCTTGGGTCTTTGCTTTCCAGGACCCTCATCATAATCCTGAACAGTGAGAGTTCTCCTTGCCAAACTTTCTTAACCATCCGTATCTTGTTGGTACCAGCCACAGAAACAGATCTGCTCTGCTTAGAAAATTCAACTCAGGAATGATAGAGTTTTATCATTTCTGTGTAAGTCTTCCCAGTGTGGATTTTGTTTCAAAGATGTTAGGTTTAAAAGTTCCACTGCACTAGCATTAAATGTGTGTGTAATAATCAGGGGCCATGTCAAAGAAAGATAGCCTAACAAGTGGTTCACAGAAGAAAATACATTGGCCACTTTAGATGACGTGAGGGCACGGAGGCCAGACTAATGAACTTGTTAATACTCTGTTAACAGAGGGTTTGTGAGGTGAAAGAAGGGAGATAACTCAGCTGGGAGCTTACAAAGAAAAATGGAGGTGGTTGGAGTCAGCAGCTGAATTTCAGCTAGATGTACTTTGTGCCGATTAGTCTAAATCAGCCATTTGAGGTATGTTTACCAGGAGCTCCTCAATCCTGAGACTTTGGTGCTTACATTTAAAGAAAAGTTAGATTAATGACCCCTCAAATGTCTGTAAACTATATTTCTAGCAGTCATTTTTTTTTCTGACAGCTGAGTCTAGTAGTTCATGCTGCAGACCACTTTCCTTATGTACAAAGCTTGCTGGTTCCCAAATCAGAAAAGTTTCTAGACAGTAGAGACCTAAATTCATCGACCTATCACCAGCCATTCTCTTTACCTGCCACCCTTTTTTTTTTTTTTTAAAGATTTTATTTATTTATTTGACAGAGAGATAGCGAGAGCAGGAACACAAGCAGGGGGAGTGGGAGAGAGAGAAGCAGGCTTCCTGCCGAGCAGGGAGCCCGATGTGGGACTCAATCCCAGGACCCTGGGATCATGACCTGAGCCGAAGGCAGACACTTAACGACTGAGCCACCCAGGCGCCCATGCCTCCTTTTTTTTTTATTGCTCTTTTATTTCTGGGATTTGGAACACAGTGATGGGTTACTTTAAAGGAAATGGTATGTGTAAGCTTTGGGGTATTAAGGTTTACTGCAACCTGCCAACACTCTTCTACTGGAGAGCTTTGCTTTATGACCTTACCTTAGTGGTGAGAGACAGGACTAGAATTTTAGAAAAGGTAAAGAATCTAAGCAAGGCAACATTTATTTTGAGAACAGGCTAGGGCAGCACGGACCTAGCCATAACCTAGGACCTACTCGGAACTTCAGCACAGTGAGAGAGACACTACAACACCAAGATACATTTGCTTAAGTGCAAAAATAGGCAAGTTGTGGGAGCCTGATTTAAATTAGTTTGGCTAAGAGGAATTTAAGGGAAGACTCAGGTAGCCATTGCGTAGGGAGTGGCGTCTGGTTGCCTTTAGGACAGACCTAACAGGGGAACTGGATGCTTCCAATTCTCTCTCTCTCTCTCTCCCCTCTTCTCTCTTTTCCCCTCTCCCTCTTCCTCTCTCTTCTCTCACCCCCTCTCCCTCCCTTCCTCCTTTTCTCATTTTCTGTCTCTGGCTTTCTCAACAGGAAGCCTCCTTTTCTCAGATGAGCTGACCCCACACAGCAGGAGACCCACAGGGCTCCTCTGCCTCCTATCTCCCAGCTTTGTTACATGATTGTATGCTGCACTGCTCTATCCCCCACACTGTAGTGGGAAAAATCCTGAGGAGCACGTTTATTGGTTCAGTTTGGCTCAGGTGTCAACCCCTAAACTGTGCATTAAATCACTAAGAATGTTTTCAAAATAAGGATTTCCCATGCTCCACCCTCCTGAGGTTCTTCCCCATTTGGTCTAGGGCCAGGTTCGGGCATCAGTATTATTATTTTTTTCTTATTTTATTTTATTTAAAAAATTTTTTTTAATTTTATGATGTTATGTTAATCACCATACATTACATCATTAGTTTTTATGTAGTGTTCCATGATTGTTTGTGTATAACACCCAGTGTTCCACGCAGAACGTGCCCTCTTTAATACCCATCACCAGGCTAACCCATCCCCTTACCCCCCATCCCTCTGGAACCCTCAGTTTGTTTCTCAGAGTCCACCGTCTCTCATGGTTCGTCTCCCTCTCCGATTTCCCCCCTTCATTTTTCCCTTCCTACTATCTTCTTTTTTTTTTTTTCTAACATATACTGTATTATTTGTTTCAGAGGTGCAGGTCTGTGATTTTTTACTGTCTCACTGGGTAATTCCAATTAGCAGCTCTAGACCAATCCCCTGGGTGATGGCGCCACGACCAGCAGTTGTCCCCAGAACACCATGGTTAGAATGGGGAGAGGAGCCGTTCCCCCAAAGGGGGATGTTCCTTCTGCCAGTTCCCTCTGACACAATAGCTGCTCACTGTATCATATGTAGAGACTGGAAGTGGGGGGTTGTTAGAATATAAGACTTTATGGACCTCTTGGGGCATGTGAAGCAAATATCGTAGCCTGAAGCTATCAAAGACAAAAGAATACACTGCAACTATGTGTCTAGCCTGGAACTAAATTCTTGTTAGCTAACAAAAGAGAGAGCTAGATTAGCACTGTGTTGTTCTGCAGGAAGCTATGTCTGCAAACTCAAGAGCAGACTCTACTGATAATTGGATATATGAACATTTGGAGGATCACTTAAGAAGCTTATCATTCACCACAAATTTAGTCACACACACACACAGGGGAAACAGGAAGCATGCAGTGGCCCCTTGACCCAGCCTCAGAATCATAGCCTTAAGCAGTGACATCTTAAAAATAAATGAGACCTCCATAAGTGTGTATGTGTGTGTAATAATATTGAACATTTGTGATATTCCATAAACTCTTTTATACATTATACATATATTATTTCTACTTTTCACAACAATGCTATATGATAGATATTAGTATCTCATTCATTGCAGAGAAAACTAATGAGGCTCTAGCAGGTTAAGTTACTTGCTCAAGGTCACACAGAAAGTGGCTGATCCTGGATTTAAAATAAGGTCTGAGTTCAAAGACTATGCTTCTTTCGACTGCCTATATAAACCTACTCTTGTTCCACAAATCTTGTGATACTTTCCATCACGCTAACTAAAGTTGGATCTAAGTTCATACATATTAAGTAAATATTTTTATTTATATCTAAAATTTACACTTATGTTTAAGTGGTTTCTATGCACATACAAATATACATGCTTGCTTACAATATACACTGATAATTGAACATACATAAAATTTGGGATTAATTTAAGAAATGTACCAATTATTAAAAATTATTTAATTAGACTAGAATAAGACTGTATGATAGCTGACTATATAAAAACTGAAACCCCATCAGATATCATTGGGACTCTGGCTTTTTATTCCTGTTACAATTAAACTGAATATAGCTGAGGACACCCCCAGAAAAAAAAAATCAGGAATTTGGAAATTCAAAGCTTCTACATTATTTGAAGTAATAGACCTTTAATTCCATTTAAATTTGAGATAAACACATTTGGCCTAAGTCATTCAGACATCCAATGATTTTCCAATTAATCTGATACCTGGATGAATCTGATGAGCTCATCAGACAACTCTAATGTGTCACCTCTTACCTGGCAGTTCACAAATACTGTTTTCAAAATCCCCATGTTATGCACCTTATACCCGAGACTTGGTCCATCTATAGGAATTTGGAGAGTGCAATAAATCAGTCACTTTCCTCTGCCCTACAAATTACTTGTATTTGGGAGGATAGCTCAGATCTTTGAAGTTTTTTTTGTTTTTTGTTTTTTTTAACTGCAAAAGAATATCCCTGACTCATTAGAACATTCAAGTAGTATCACATGATCATACATTCTGCAGCTGTCAGGAAAGTACTCCAATTTTTTTTTTTTTTTTTGGGAGGCCGGGGGCAGGGGTCAGAGGAGGTGACAGATAGTCATATAGTCACTTCAATATCTCTGCTAAATTGCAGTCATGCATGATGGTTAGGGTTATAAAGCCATGATGAATCTATTATCCATGCTGGGTAAACTAGCTTCTCTTGATATAAGTCATACTGGGGGTACATAACCTATTAACTTCATGCGTGAATAATGGATAAATAACTCAGAGGCATAGACTTTATACTCAGCTACCTTTGTTAATGTCATCAGAGCCCATGGTGACAGAAAGATTTGAAATATCATAGGTGGCCTTTGCTGAGAGACCCAGACTGTGCTAATGAAAGGAATTTGTTGAATTATAATCTAGGTAACTTTGATTTTTCTGCTCTTTCTGGCATTTTCCCATCTTACAAAACCTACAGAGGAGTTTAAATTTTATCCCAAAGGCAATGGAAAGCCTTTGAATAATTTTAAACAGAAAAGTAACATAATTGTGGTGCCTGGGTGGCTCAGTCAGTTAAGCTGTGACTCTTGATTTCGGCTCAGGTCATGATCTCAGGGTTGTGAGATGGAGCAGTGGATGGGGAGCTACACACTCAGCAGGGAGTCTGCTTCTCTCTCTCCCTCCCTCTGCCCCCCCGGCCCACCCCCCCAGCTCACACTCTCACTCTCTCAAATAAATAAATCTTAAAAAAAAAAGGTAACATAATCATATTTGTGTTTTAAAAAGATTACTTTGGCTGTGATATTGGGTACATGTTTCATAGGATTCAGGAGATAATGCAGGTATGCCATTTAAGACATAATTTAGTGGCTAAATTCTGCCAATGGTGATAAAGAAGGAGATGATTCAAATATGTTAAGAATGTTAGAAGAACAGATTCAAATGTTTTGTAAGATGGGAAAATGCCAGAAAGAGCAGAAAAATCAAAGTTACCTAGATTATAATTCAACAAATTCCTTTCATTAGCACAGTCTGGGTCTCTCAGCAAAGGCCACCTATGATATTTCAAATCTTTCTGTCACCATGGGCTCTGATGACATTAACAAAGGTAGCTGAGCATTTAATACCCCCAGTATGACTTATATCAAGAGAAGCTAGGGGGTAAATTAAATGTTATAGAGATTAAATGTAGAAAAAGTAGACGCTGTAAGAGCATATAACAAGAACCTTAACCTCTTCATTATTGGTGTCTGACACTGAACAAAGTGTTAGATCAGTTAGACCAGTTAGATCATTGAGACTGGGAGGCTATGTTTTTATTTTATTTATTTATTTTTTTAAAGATTTTATTTATTGGGGCGGAGCAAGATGGCGGAGGAGTAGGA
>NC_138379.1:55862476-55904358 GCF_054177405.1 Leptonychotes weddellii
TAATGTATGGGGATTAACATAAGAATAAAAAAAAATAACTTTAAAAAAAAAAAAAGAAAAGTCAAGTTAAAAAAAAAAAAGAAAAGATTTTATTTATTTATTCATAAGAGACAGAGAGAGAGAGAGGCAGAGGGAGAAGCAGGCTCCCCGCTGAGCAGGGAGCCCGATGTGGGACTTGATCCCAAGACCCTGGGATCATGACCTGAGCCGAGGGCAGACGCTCAACCATCTGAGCCACCCAGGCACCAAGGCTATGTTTTTAATAAGCTTTCTTCATGATCCTAATAAATAACACTTGGAGAACTACAATGCTAGCACAAAGGAAAAGTGAAGAATAACAACCATGCATGCTGCCCTAAACCTTTATATTAACTCATTTAATCATCACAAAGACCCTAGGAGATAATTATAGATACTTTGCCTCATTTTCAGCTGTGGAAATTGACGCACAGAAAGGTTAAGTATTCAGCTCAAACTAACTCAATCAGTAAGTGATAGAACCAAGATTCAAATGCAGGCCATGTGTCTCTACTTCACTGCACTTACAGTGGTAGAGCACTGGCATAATCCACTCATACACCAAATATTCACTGAGTATATACTATAATCCAGACAATGTTCTAGGCAAATTGGATACAGAAGTGACTATATATTTACATATACCATATATTTAGGGAGGGAGATAGATATTAACAAAGTGGGCAATAAATAAATTAATAATATAAATTTCAGATATTGTTAAGTGAAATTAAAAAAGTCATAAAGTTATGAAAGTGGAAAAAAGTATAATGGGAATGCTGGTACTAGTTTAAATGGGGTGCACAAGGGAGACTTTTCTGAGACATTTGAGCAGATATTTAAATGATGGAAAGAGGAAGCCAGGTAAAGATCCAAGGGGAGATTCTAGCAGGAAGATAGAATAACAAAAATAAAGACTTTAAGGCAGGGAAAGCCTGGCTTTTTGGAGGAATGACAAGAAAGTATGTGTGAAATGTTATAGGAGTTGTGGTGAGAGCATAATGTCAAGGAGAGAAGCAGGGGTCAGATTGTATAAGGTCTTGTAGGTGATGCTAATGAGTATAATTATCACCTCTTGGAGGGTTTTAAGAATAAAAGTTGTATAATCTGGTTTACATTTTGAAGAAGATTACTCTGGCTACTTTGAGTAGTGGGCAAAAGTGGGAACGACTACAGTGGTCCAGGCATGAGAATATTAATTTGGGTTAGAATTCAGCAGGGTCAGTGATAATATTTGATTGATTTTGAGATATATTTTCATGGGAGCATGGGTAGGACTTGCTCTGGAGGCCAAGGGAAAAAGAGCAATTAAGTAAGACTCCTAGAGAAGGTTTTCTGGGGGGGGGCTTGAATAATAAGGAAAATGATAGAACCAATTAGCTAAGATGAGGAATATTAGGGTAGGAGCAGCTTTTGCCCCGAGGGTAAGGAGTGCAGGGAAATCTTGAATTCTGTTAGGAACATGCTCAGTTGAGAAGACCTTCTTGATATTCAGCAGAGATGCCAACTGGACAGTTAGCTGTACACATTTGGAATGCAGGAGAGATCATAACTCAGATTTGGGAATTGTCAGTTGATAGGATGTATAACACCACAGGTCTACATGAGATCACTAAGGGAATGAGGAGAGGTTGAGAAGAGGTCTGTGCACTGGGTTTCTGGAGGGCTCCAACATTTAGAGAAGGAGCCAGCAAGGAGACAAAGACAGAGTGTCAATGAGGTCGTGAATAAACAGGAGAAATATTTTGTCTTGCAAGGCAAGGAATTATCATCTTGAAGGAAGGAGTCAGCAATAGCTGCATCAAATGCTGCTGAGAAGTCAGCACAGAGAAGTGATGCTTGAACTTAGCAAGATGGAGCCTGTCAAGACTTTGATGAAGACGGTTTTAGGACTACTGATGAAAAAAATGAACTAGGTTAAAATAAGAAAATGAAGTAATAAACTGGAGTTATTGAAAATAGACAACTTTCCTAGATTTTTGGTAAAGAAACTAGAACTATGAAACAATAACAGGAAGGAAACATTGGGCCAAGTGACATTTTGTTTTGTTTGCTTTTTCCTATATTACTCCATTGCTAGAGGACTTTTTTCTTTTTTCTTTTTTTTAAAGATTTTATTTATTTATTTGAGAGAGAAAGAATGAGACAGAGAGAGCATGAGAGGGGGGAGAGTCAGAGGGAGAAGCAGACTCCCCACCGAGCAGGGAGTCCGATGAGGGACTCGATCCCAGGACTCCAGGATCATGACCTGAGCTGAAGGCAGTCGCTTAACCAACTGAGCCACACAGGCGCCCCTTTTTTTCTTTTTTAATGAGAGATATTACATCATGTCTGTATTAAATTTATCCAGGAAAAAAAAAGAGAGAGAGAGGAACTGATATTGCAGGAGAGAGAGGAGACAACTGCAGAAGCAGAGTCCTTAAAGGGACAAGAGGTTAGAGAGTGTGGGTCACAAGTGAAGGGCTGGTCTCGTAAAGGAGCAGGGAACATTCTTCCATTGAAAAAGGGAAAGCACACTGGCAGAGCTGGTGGTAGGAAGGTCAGGCGGTTTTCTTGTGACTGCTTGGGTTTTCTCAAGGACACAGGAAGAGAAGTCAACAGCAGAGACTGAGGATGAGGGAGGGGGTGTTTGAGATTTGAGGAGAGCAAATAAGTTGTGAATCTGTTGTCCTAGAGAATGAGAGAGTGATTTTTCTAAAGAAATATCTAAGAATTGCTAGGATGTTTTGAAGGTTCACTCGAAATCAATAGCTATAAATTTAAAGTGAGATGTACGAGTGCTTCTCTAGCCCCATTCATTTGCCCAGGCACTGGCATGGAGGGCTGAGGCTTTGCTGGAGGAGCACGGAAAGGGAGAGAGGAGAAGAAGGAATGGTAAAAGCCTGTTTAGAGGGAGTCTCGGAGTATGGTGGGTGGGGGAGGCGTGGGCATAAGAAAGGTGAAAACTGGTAAGGGAAATGGTAAAATCGGTGACTCAAGGTCCCAATGGAGTTGGAAGACTTTTTGAGGGGGGCGGTACTAGAATAAATTATAAGAACAGAAAAGAGGTGGTGTTCAAGGAGGACAACGCTTGATGGGGGTTTTGGGGGTGGGTGTAGTTCATGGCAGTGTCCAGGTTCCAAGTGTGACTGAGACTCCGAGGGCAGGAGTGAGATGACACGCCAGATCCGGAAGCAAGGGCGTGTCAGAAGGGAGCCGGCAACACACAGTTGTCTCACTCCCACGGGATGTTCTTGCTCACACCAAAGTGAGCTTAGATTTTCTGATCTATAAAACCATGACACAAAACGGTGTCATGTTTGAGATGTGGGGGTGTGGGGAGAGAGAAGGGGTGGCTCCAAGAGTGTGAGATCTGTGCGGTCTAACAGGGTCCTGCATTTAAGAAGGGTCACGTGGCACTTAATGCCTGGGTCTTGACATCTTTTTTGATTCTTAATTTTTAAACAAGGGCCTCACATTTGCATTTTACACTGTACTCCGCAAATTATATAGCCAGTCCTAGAGAGAAGATTAGTGATTTAGTAGGAGAAATGTGTTCTTTTTTCATTTGGGCTGATTTTCCATAAGCCTCATTTTTCTCCATTTAGCATGCCATTAAAATTTAACCAAAGTTCATAATGGAAGTTTTAAAGAACACATCTGTCAAACACTTAACTTTTAATGTAAATTTCCTTTTAAAACCACTCATGCTCAATAAAAATTAGGCTGAGAATGAAAAATTCCCTGACTCAGGAAAGTGAATAATCAGTAAACTTAAAAGAAATATAAATTTAAGCTCAGGTCTAGAGTCTGAATTCATACTTGAATGAAACAGCTTAGAAAAATACTTATAATTTTATTTCTTATTGTAAATGAATTATATGTTTAATATGGAATATTTAGCAAAAAAATGTATACAAAAAGAAGAAACTAAAAATTATCCAAAACCCTTAACAAGAGTTAACATTTTGATATAGATCCTTTCAGGCTTTTGTATATACTTATGAATGCAAATTATGCATGTTGGTACTTATGGGATTGTAATTACATACCATTTTATAAAATTTATTTTTTTAATTTGACAAGATAACCTTGTTAGCCCTTCCATTCTTTTATTTAAATATTCTTAAAAATACCATTATAATATAATTTAATATAATTTTCTATTATTTGGACATAAAATAATGTATTACTAAACACTTGACTTTTTCAATCTTCACTATTATAAACAATACCAATATGAACATTCTTTATATCTTTGTACATTTTTATAAGTATAAATTCTGAGTCAAGAAAGTGTGCCCATTTTAAAGCTTTTGATCCATTTTTCCAAATTGCTTTTTTGTGGGTGTAACAATTTCTAGGTCTACTCCATGGCAGTGAATATTAATCTTTCTTTTAAATTTTCCCAATTGGACAGACAAAACCCATTTAACATCATTGTTTTCTTTGTTTATTAATAAGGTTGAATAAGTTTCCATGTGTCATTGGCCTTTACTTTTTTGATGAATGTCCTGTTAATGCCTTTTGGTCGTATTTTTTCTAGGTGGTTTTTGGCCTTTCTCTTACTGTTTTGCAAAATGCCTTTATAGATTAGGGTTGTTACACAGAAATTTGCTAATTTGTCAAAGCCTTGCCAAGGCCCTAATAACATATTTGCAGAGATCTGCAGGACTGCTGTGTTTTTTCTCCATGAGGGTGGCTTTAAAATGCATCACTTTTTTTTTTAAACTAAAAAATACATGATAATGGTAGTTATGAGATAGCATTAATATTACATAAATGAAAGTATTTTGTACTGTATCTAAAAATGCATAGCAAAATGTTAATAATGAAAACAATAGGAAAAAGTGCTATACTAGCTCACTGAATATATCTGTCTTTCTCATTCATTTCTCCAAATCTTGGCAATGCAATTTACATATGGAATATTCCGTGATTTGGTCTGTTTGTCTCTGTGCCCTCCATTGTAAGCATTTCATTAATATTTTTATTTTGAGTCCTGTTGGAAACTTCCAAGGTATAACACACAATTGTGTGATTTCTCAAAATAATCATTAGGATGCAGAATGTCAAATGAAAGATTGAGGTTTTGGATTGTTGGATTTTTCTTACCCTTTCCAATGTAATTTCTTCAAACTCATATTCAATTTCTGTTCCATTGACCTGTGAGTAGGAAAAAAAAGAAAGAATGATTAAATACATATTAAGGGGGAGATGGCTGTGTTTTTAACAACATTCGAGGTTAAGTTTCCTTCTGGCTATGAATAAACCACACTTTGTTAAAAATGTTTGTGATTGTATGTTTTCATCCAAATAAAATACAATCTAAGCTATTCTAAAATATATGAGTGAAATTTTTGGCAAAAAATAATCAAAGCTTATTGCATTCCTTAGAATTTGTGATATTTGGGGCAGAGGGAACAATACAAAATATGCATTGTGAGGTTACAAAGAAGAAACCACCTAGGGGTAATGTTACAGTTACAAGGGAAATAATTTCCTAATATCTTTAAAACTTCCATGAACAAACACTAAAATATGACCTTAAAAAGTCAGTGGAAAAGGCAGCACAACTATATGTCATATTTTGCCAAAAAATAGCATTCAGAATAACCATGTCAGATAAGAAATGTCTTTTCTTTATTGGTTCAAGCTCAGGTAATTCATCCCCATTATCCTCATTATATTTATTAGGAAGCCCTGGACCATGTAACATAGCCATGCTCATGTACTTCAATAGCAGCAAGTAAAGAATAAAGTAGGACATGTTTGAAATTCCTAGTGAGAAAGCTTTAACCACCTAAACAACTCTTGCACTGATATGAATTTACAGAGAGAAATATTAAAGATAGCCAGGCAACAAATCACATATGCCTTCTATGTCAACAGATGTGCATACAGAATAGATGAAGAGTGGCTTTAAAAAAGCCTAACAAATATTCAATTTCCATTCTTATCAGAGTCCTTTTCAGCCAGGCAAAAATCTCCGAGCGAGAAAATACTTGAGTTGGCTGTGTCTTTTTTCTTACATGTGTCTGGCAACATCATTAGTATTTAGGGATCATCTAGAAAGATGAATTTCTAACCATCATCATCTTTGTATGGTCTTAACCAGTTGACTTTTCCTTCCTTAGAAGAATTGAAACATAGTTCTTGCAGACTGAGAGCTCTATAAAAGCAAGGACTGGATACCCTATTGCTTAACTGAGTCTGGCAAGAAATAATTAATGAAGGAAAGAAAAGAAAAGAGGACAGAAAGAACGATGGACTGAACTCAGTATTCATTTATTTATCTGATTTGTAAACACAGGTACTTGTGAATTCTCTTCCATAAGGAATTTGGATGCAGTATCAACGGAAGGTGTAATTATAACTATAATCAGCAGCTATAAAGAATGACGATAGACTTTACTTATGTGTGTCCACCAGACACTTAGAGCATGTTTTTGATTTTCTAATTACATGAGCTAATTGGTGAATCACATTTTACTGTGTTACTACATTATCAAACAGCCTTGAACCAAATTTGATTTTCTGGGCTTCAGCATGTTAATGACTCATAGAAGAGGACTTGATGACGTTAGGAAGTTTTAGCGGCTTTATGGAGGTTTTCGTTCTTCATGTGTAAAAGTACAAAACAAAACTCAAAGTCCCCAGATGTTTGTGTCTCCATATTAATTCCATTTTTTGTTTGTTTTTATAACTTTCTTTAATTGATGGAAGACAGAAAGGGAAGGCTGAATTCATGTGATACGTTTTAATTCTCCCAGTGTGGCTTTGTGAAGCTTTTCTTTGCTTCAGTGACTTCTCTGGAGTGAAGCCCTTCACATTATCAAAGTGCTGAAAAGTGGGGAGAAAAAAAAAACAACTTCAAAGAAACAAAAGCAAACCTCTGATAATAAAATCTAAAGGCTCAGGCTGAAAGAAATGCTGTTAAGAAGTGCTTAAAAGACAATAGTCCTTTAGTGGCATACAGTGCGTGTTCCTTCGTGGGGTCTCCCTGAATCTTTGCTTAACAAGTCTATGATCATGTGCGCTGACTTCAGTTCCTACATGCACTATAGACACATATCCCGATTGCTATTCAAAAGTTCCCTGGTCAGCCAGACAAACTATTGGAGGCTTACAGACTCCATGGGTCTTTAGTTTTCAACCCAAACAAGTCATGTGATTTGCCTAATTCCCTAGTCTTCAGGATGTCTTCATAAGAAGAGATGATGCCATCTGGATTGGGATGGCACCGTGCTTTTAAAAAAATAGCATTAAAAAAAGAAACAATAGACTTCTTGAGTATGATAAAATATTCAGCAACTCACTAACCCAGCTGTTCTGTTTAAATAATCTGTGACTAAACAATAAAAATAATCCTTGCTACCTTAAAAAAATACCATATAATTTCACTTACATGTGAAATCTATAAACCAAAACAAATGAAAGAATAAACAAAAAGAAGAATCAGAGCTATAAGTACAGAAAACAAACTCATGGCTGCCAGAGAAAAAGACGGGAGGGAGGATGGACAGTGGGGGAGGGAGGATGGGCAAAGTGGGTGAAGGGGAGCGGAGATACATGCTTCCAGTTACAGAATGACTAAATCACAGGGATAAAAGGTACAGCACAGGGAATATAGTCAAAGGTATTATAATAGCTTTGTAGGGTGACAGATGGTAGCTACACTTGTGGTGAGCATAGCACAACATATAGAATCATTGAATTATTATGTTGTACGTCTGAAACTAATGTAAAATTGTGTTTCAACTATACTCAAAAAAAGAATCCTATGCCTGCCACAGGATTTAGTGAAATTATGGAGGAATGAAAGGTTTTTAGCAGAGCTGAGGCAATATTTCCACCATGAATTGAGAATATTTAAAACATGGTATCACAAGAGACAATGTGGGAGTTCAGGAAAGTCCTTTAAGAGGTCCTAGTGTCTATTCTGTCATCACTAGGGGAGTGTGATCTCTGTTCGGCCTCAAGACACCTGAGACAAGAAATCTCACAACCTCACAACTCTTGGCAAAAACCCTGGGGGAAAGGATAGAAAGCATAACTAGGTATACCTCCATTTTAATCAGAAGTATGTAAGAGTGGGTTGTGACATTCATGAAAATTTAATGACTTTTCAAATGAGTACACCAATATGATATTCTTTAAATAATTTTTTCCACATTTATTTAGAGGAGTGGTTGCTTGGTAAAGAGCCAAGAAGTATAAACAGTAATTGTCCCCATCCATGGTTTTATGTATCTCCAGAAAAAAAAAAAAACTATGCTGTGAATGGGCTCCCATTATCTTCTGGGGGCTTACAATCTGTTGTCTGAACTTGCCTTGGTGGTCTCCCTCTATTCCCAATCAGTTAGTTTACCAATACATGTCTTTAAATTCACAAAACTCTCTTCCTGAAAAGAGTTCTGCCACATGCAATTGTCAGTGTTGCTCTTGACCGGTAATATTTCGGGTGATACTTAAGTACCCAGGCAATGTGTTATGCACCTGATAGTTTGGGGCCTAGACAGCTACATGGATCGGGTTCAAGTTATTACAACTCTGGCACTGACCATCACTGATAGTCTCTTCTCACCTTGAAGACTAGAAAAGTGAGAGGATTGACATTTTTGTAGATATAAAGGTCATTTTCCAGTTTTGAAAAATCTGTTTTTCTTTAGATACTTATTTTCCTGAATCCAATGGTTCTGTGGTGACAGCTGGTAGGTTTCTATGGGGGCTAGAAAATCAAATTGATGCCACACATTGTCCTGCACTGTTCTGGGCATGTAGCCTTTTTGGCATCATACAGAAGTTAAGAGAGTGACCCATTCAGATTCAAACTTGGTATGTTTGTATGCATGTATGTATGTATTTATTTTAAAGATTTTATTTATTTATTTGACAGAGAGACACAGCAAGAGAGAGGGAACACAAGCAGGGGGAGTGGGAGAGGGAGGAGCACGCTTCCCGCTGAGCAGGGAGCCCAATGTGGGGCTCGATCCCAGGACCCTGAGATCATGACCTGAGCTGAAGGCAGACGCTTAACGACTGAGCCACCCAGGCGCCCCTCAAACTTGGTATTTAAAATTATAATTTCATGAACTTTGAATGCTATCACACTGCTTTTTTTTCTCCTTCAGTGCTACTTTAATTACCTGACCAGATGATCATATAATTTAATTGAGATGTATTTTTATCTTCTGAAAAGAGGTCTTTCATGAATAACATACACGAACTGTTTCATGTTTTAATGCATTGAGAATAAACACACAGTTCTTCAATAGGCACCAAACATACTAAGACTTCAGAGAAATGTGATATTCAATATACAAAATAGAGAGGTGGACTAGAACCACAGCTCCACTGTTGCCACATGGAAGGATTGTGTGTGTGTGTGTGTGTATATATATATAATGATATATGATGTACTAATTCTGCCCTTTATTAAAAGTAATTATGACACAGTAAACAAGACTTGTCTCTGAATATTATGGTTTTTCATATAAAGCTGCTGTTGGACTTTGGGAGGGGGATGTGATGATCATGGAGACTGGGGAATCTGGTTTTCATGGCTTCTTGCCACGTCCAGAACAAGGCAAAGCCCAAGTCACTCTGTTTCATCTGTAGTGGCAGCATATAACACAGTGCCTACCACACAGAGGCTCGGTGACCATGTGCATGAGGAAATAGAAACATTGATGAATCACTAAATATGATTTTTTTGGGGTGGGTAAAATTTGATGCTCTCAGAGAAGGCTGTAGCAGCAAATGGAGATTCCTACAGGACCTAGGCCCTTGGAGATTCCCAGCTCAGATATCCTCATTTCTGAGATCAGCCCTTCTCAGGAGTCCTTTCTGCAGAGTCGCAACCATGATCAGATGCCCCAGCAAGTCTATAACACACACACACACACACACATGCACACACACACACACACACACTCCCCTTGTTGGTATTCGTCTACATTGTCAATGGTCATCCCCCTTTCCTATTGGAGATCTATTACAGCAAACACATCATGATGCTTTACGGCTCCTTACACTTGAATTTCGTACGTACATTCTATTATATTTAGTAGGTAAGATGGTTTCCAGAGTTAAAAAAAAAAAAAAGACACAGATCTGAATCCTAGTTTCAATATTTATGAGATCGTGAATGTAGCCAATTTCCTTAACCTCCCCAAACCTTAAATTCCTCATGTGTAGAAGGGTACTAACAAATACTTCCCTAATATGGTCATTGTGAATATTAGATAATTTGTGTAAAACACTTGGCACACATCTTAAGTGATAAAGAAACTATATTTAGCTATAATACCACACAATTCTCTTCATGAAGTTTTTGGGAGCAATAAATGAGATTACACATTATCAACTACCTGGAACATAGCAGGTCTTCAATAGTGAGAGCTATTTTTTTTTTTAAAGATTTTTATTTTTATTTTTTATTTTTTTGGACAGAGAGAGAGCGAGAGAGGGAACACAAGCAGGGGGAGTGGGAGAGGGAGAAGCAGGCTTCCTGGGATCATGACCTGAGCTGAAGGCAGATGCTTAACAACTGAGCCACCCAGGTGCCCCTTCAATAGTGAGAGCTATTTTAATTAGCTGTGGATTCATAATGTGCAAGGTTCACAAGACTTATATGATCAATTATTGAATATTTGCTAATTTCCCCAGTAATATAAAATATAATTTAATAAGCAAATAAGTTTGCTTTCTACTACAAAATCCACTAAAATTTTTTTAACCTAAATATCTCTTTCCTGAACCCATCTAAGATGTACTCCCTTGTGGAGAGGAATCATCTTAGCATTCCCTCCCAAATCAGGTCAGCGTGGCCTTCACTCAGAATATTACCTCCACTGGACTTTCTTCCAATCTTCTGTCTGCTCCCTCTTACATTATCTTTTTAATGTTTATTACCCAGTTTTGACCATTATGTTACTCTACTGATACTCACTTCCCTAAGGCTGAACTCTTCTTGAGACTTTTGGGAGAAATAAAAAAATAGCTTTGTCTCTTTGAGAAAGGGGAAAAAAGATAAGGCAGTTTTGTTCTACCTCAGTCTAAAAGAAAGAACTGAAGAAGGCTGATGTTCATTGTCTCTATGTTTTTATCACATTTAACTTTAAGTGTCTCTGCTGAATGGATGAAAAAACAATCAAGTATTGAAAAAGTGAGAGTCATTCGACCAACATGGAAGCTCTAATCAGAATGAGAGCATCATTAGACAAAGCTCAAGGTGTGTAGCACACAACTAAGCTGTCCATCACTTCCTTTAACTAATGTTCCTTTTCCTAGACTATCTCCACTGCCTAAAATTGTGCCCTCTATTCATATTAAGAGGAATTACCACATAGAAATTAAAAGCTTAGATTCTGGGGTCCAAAAGACTTGAATTCCAAAGCCAGTTTTGTCACTTACAAGCTGTTAGAATTCATCTTTTTATGTGTTATACACATTTGTGTGTCAATATTGTTTAAACAGTAAGCAAAAAAAATTGTTTAAGCTTTGTAGAGCATCTGTTTTAATCTAAGGTATGGATCTGGTTATTTTATCTTATTTTATTTTATTATTATTTTTTTAAAGATTTTATTTATTTATTTGAGACAGAATGAGAGAGAGAGAGAGAGCACATGAGAGGGGGGGAGGGTCAGAGGGAGAAGCAGGTCCCTGCTGAGCAGGGAGCCTGATGCGGGACTTAATTCAGGGACTCCAGGATCATGACCTGAGCCGAAGGCAGTCGCTTAACCAACTGAGCCACCCAGGCGCCCCTGGATCTGGTTATTTTAAAAATACAATTCAATTAGGGCGCCTGGGTGGCTCAGTCATTAAGCGTCTGCCTTCGGCTCAGGTCATGATCCCAGCGTCCTGGTATCGGGTCCTGCATCGGGCTCCCTGCTCGGCAGGAAGTCTGCTTCTCCCTCTCCCACTCCTCCTGCTTGTGTTCCTTCTCTCGCTATGTCTCCCTCTGTCAAATAAATAAATAAAATCTTAAAAAAAATACAATTCAATTATAATGAGACTAATTTAAAAATATGCAGTTTGAAAAGAAGTTAATCATAGTAAGTACTTCTTACTTTTAAAAAACACAAAAAATAAAAATAATTATGGATATTCTTAGTCAATATTCTAGTTTTGGTAAGACCATTATTCCTATTATTCACCTGCTTGTGATCTACCAGTAAACCCAGATTTCACGTTAAAACTTCTAATCTTAATTAAATTTCTGAGCTCAGTGAACTGCTAAATCACAGCATCCACCAAATAGAAAAAAAGAATCAGTATCCTATAACCTGTTCCATTCTTAAACAATTTTCCTTTGGTTTTGTTATTCCCTCTGCCTTTGTTATTAAGACTTTATAACACACAACTTTGGGTCTAAAAAAGGTTCTTAGGCTCAATAATTACTATGTCTGTTTTTTCACTTAATTAGAAACCACAGGTTTTTAAAAATTATTATTAATCATCTGTAAAAATGTGATAAATTTTCCTAGTTTTTCTGTCCAGAAAAATCAAGGAAAATAGTTTAGGGTTCTTACATGTATAAAAAGAAACTTTAGATAGATAGATGGGATGGATAGAAAGACAAATGACAGATAGATGATAGCTAGCTAGCTGGCTAGCTAGATAGATGATAGATAGATAGATAGATATAATGTTGTCTTGATTAAAGGCTTCTGTATAGAAGGAAGAATATAGTGCTTAGTAAGTTCAGAACTGGATTTGCCTCTGATCTGGACATGGCACATTTCTTCCCAGCTTTGCTCCCTTGCTTTGCACCATATGCTGGATGGAGTAATAATAGGTGATTTTAATGCTTTCACTTGGCTCCAGCATGATGTATGCTGTTTTGTTTTGGGGGCTTTAAATATTACGTAAGTTAAAACATGTTCTTTGAGAGCAGTAAGTGGTGTTGAGAACACATTGATCAATGGTTGTGAGGACATCATGATCCACCAGGTTTTTGTCCCATCAAGCCCCCTCTCCCTCACTTCACTATCCCCATAAACAAACCACTTGGTCAACTGCAAGCAGGGTCCAAGAGAATCAGGAGCTCAAACACATGCCAAAAGATTTAGAGCAACAAAAACAAAGTGAGCGCTGAACCATAAGATGAGACTTTACAAATGCAATGATGTGAGCTGATAGTAAGAATATTTTCTCTTTCTCTTGGGTATAATACAACTATAGTAAGATGCAGGATATCAGTTCACCCAGTTCTTCATCTTCAACTTCTCTCTTCAATCTGAAATCTTGTTTCCACCAACATACAAAAGCAGAGGATCCACAAAGACTTTCCCACATTTGATTACGATGATCTTTTCCCAGCCTCAGCTTCTCTGGCTTTCCTGCAGTATTTAACACTCTGGAGTGACCACCACTTGAAATTCCTCTTTTCTTCTGTCACATAGTTGATATCCTCACTGGTTTCCTCCCTACTTCTCTGTCCATTGCATTCTCTGTTTCCTTTCTTCCTGCCAGATACGAGCATTTGCCAAGGTCTGTCCCTTTTTGTTATACAATCTCACTCAACTTTTATTTTCTAAGTAAATGCCCTGATGTCACCCCAGTCTTAGTAATTCTGAGACAGGACTAATCATACTTAATTATATTTATAATTTCCTCCAGTCTATTCTCTATATCTGTTAAGGAAATCCTTTTCCTTCTTTTTTTAAAGATTTTATTTATTTAATTTTTAAGTAACCTCTACGCTCAGTGTGGGACTTGAACTTACAACCCCTTGCTCTACCTACTGAACCAGCCAGGAGCCCTGGGAATCCTCTTTTTCATATGTGTCCTTTATATTTGTTATCAATACCTAACTAACATCCTATTTCAAGTTCTAAACTATTACTTTCTTAATATCATCAATATAACTTCCTAAAAACATTTCTGCCTAGATCATTTTTTCAATATCAATCTATTTTTCATATCCTTTGAGAGCTACCTTTTTTAAAAAAGATTTATTTTATTTATTTGACTGAGAGAGAGAGAGCACAAGTAGGGGGAGGAGCAGAGGCAGAAGGAGAAGCAGGCTCCCCACTGAGCAAGGAGCCCAACACAGGACTCTATTTCAGGACCCTGAGATCATGACCTGAGCTGAAGGCAGATGCTTAACTGGCTGAGCCACCCAGGCACCCCAAGAGCTACCTTTCTAAAAAGCAGTGTTATTGGCATGTGATAATGCTGTACAAAGTAGCTTTAAGTAACTTTTCTTTATCCTTAAAGAACATTTCAGAACATCCACCAGCTGTTCTCAATCTACCTTTGTAGCTACAGACCCTGCTTCTTATCTTCAAAAACATTTTCTAGCCAAGTAATTGTGCTGAAGCTTTTATAAAGCAACTCTTCTCTTTGGTATTTTTATTAATGTTATATAGTCCACCCTAAATGTCTTTATTTTAATCTATGCTTATTAAAATCCCAATTAATTTAGAAAAATATTTTGAATGACTAGAATTTCCCAGGTACTATGTTAGTGTGTTAGGTCCTAGGGATGCAAGAGTAAAGAGAACAAAGCCTCTGCCCTCATGAAGCTAGATTCTATGTGGGGATATGGAAAGCTTCTATTACTGTCAACATAAGGCTATCTCTTCCATAAAGTCAAAAAGATTTTTCTTAATAATCTCCTGGAAATTATCAACTTATTCTCTAAATTGCCCCCCAAAAATGCTAATAATAATAATTACCACCACCACCACCACCACATTCTGTTAAGTATCTACTACATGCTGGACACTATCATAAGTTGCTCTAATAATTAAAATAACCCTGAGAGTGAGACATTTTAATGTTAATTTTCCTATTAAGAAAGTTAGGTTTTTTAGTTAAGTGATTCCTCCAAGTTTACACAAGTTTTAAGTAATATGAAATGAGGACTATTTTATTCATCCTTCTCATCACTTAGTGATGGGAAATATATGCTCAATACAAAATTTGCCGAACAAAATTAAAGAATGAGTGCCCATATGGAGGGAGGCAGGGATGGAAGTATCTAGTGCTTGAATCAAGGGAAGTCTCATGTTAAACTCTAGTCTTTCTTCCTGATCATACATAGCACAGTTCCTCTCATACTGTACTTGTGGTCTTCTTCAAGATCCAACTCCTTATGTTGTGTTTTATCTTTCCTGACACAGTCCTCTTGCTCAGATGAGGCACTATCTTTGATTTTTTTCTCTTGTGGCACCTATCATAATGACTTGCCCACAGAGTCATTTCATAAATAGCTATTGAAGAAAAAAATCAATTGAACCTTAGGTTGAGGGATTCTTATTTGCTGGAAATCTTTCAAATCCCTCTGTCTTCAAAAGTCCTCCTCACCATTGTCAGTTTCCAAACGAGTGAACTGCTTTAATTTCCCTCCCATCATTTTACTCCAAATCTTGCTAACAATAAACTGTCTCCCTTTTCATCTGAATTTGTCACCCTTTCAGCATCCTTCAAGATCAATCCATCAATCAACAAATATTTATTGAGTGACTATCCCCATCTTCTTTGCTAGCTCATATCATCTCTTTTTATCTGATTTTAAAAGCACATCACTATCTTCACAACCTTGGAAAAGAGCTATAGAGCTATATTACCCTGCTAATTCATCTGCTATTTCATCTAGATCACATGAAAGAAGATTTTTAGTTGTGTGATTCTGGAAAAATGCTTTGATCTGCTTGGTACAAAAAGAGTCAGATCAATCTTTCTGGAACAGACTTCTGCTACTTATTTTATTTCACCTTTCTTGAAGTACGTTAAGATCCTAACAAGGAGCAAATTATTAATTCTGTTTTCATCCCCCCACCACATACACTCTCACCATTTGATAAAATATAGAAATTCTAAGGTTTCAAGTTGTTTATACACATCTTTTTTCAGATTATGCTAACAACAATATTAATCATTTACATACTACCTTTAGATACATTCTTGTATTGCTCCTCATAACAATCCCATGTGGATAGATAATACTATTACTGAATTTTACATATGAGTAAAGAGCTCAGAGATGGCAAAGTGTTTGCTCAAAATTGCTCAGCTAATGTTTTGTGTTTTAATTTGAATCTAGATCTTTTGGACTCTAGATTTAGAGCTGTTTCCACTACATTTTACTGCACACAATGGTTATTCTTAAAAGTAAGAGATAATCTATGACTGGATCATATGAAATTGCTGGTGTTTAACTGTTTTGACTTACAAAATGCCAATTCTGCAAACTCTGCCTGGTTCAACCTGATAGTATAAAAACCTGTACATGGTGGTTAGGAGCTAGGATCCCGGATTCAGATTGCCTGGGCTTACAACATGATTCTTCCATTCTCTAGTTATGGAACTCTGGGCAAGTTACTTAATTTCTCTGAAACTTAGTGTCCTTATTTACAAAGTGGATAGTAATTGCACTTATCTCATTGGGTTGTATGAAGATTGAATGATATAATTTTGTAGAGGTCTACTGTTCAGCACCTAGTGAACCTTCAAAAATATTAACTACAATTGTTTTACAGTTTTTCTTAGGTATGCCATTGGCATATTTAAATTCTGCCTATTCATCTTTCTAAAGAGAAACATGTGCACATGGTGTGCAAGGAGGTTGAGAGTGATGGTAGGTGGGGAGATTAATGGCTACTGTTTGTAGGAATTTTTATAAAAATCAACATATATATATATTAAGTGTGCTCAGTATTCTTACAGAAGACTTGAGTTACCCCTATTTTCCACTGTTAGATTCAATTAACTTATATCAAATAGAAACCTATAATGGAAAAAGGTACAAACAATATATTTTTCAAAGAAAAAATTAAAAGTTCAAGTTTCTATATCTATATCAGTGCTTCTAAGATAGCTCCTAGAGTTTAAAAAGGGTTATGCATACTAAGTTGTGGCCATGACAATACTTAGTCACACCAGGGAGCTCTAGGTTGGATGCACTAAATCTATCTCTGTACACAGTGCCAACTGGGAAACTAATAGTATAAACTCTAAACAGTTCATGAGTAACCAGAGGTCAGTCTTTTTATTTTTTTTACCCTTGTGGAAGAGGAAGAGAGATTCAAATGGTGCTGGCATGAATCCTCAATTACATTAAATGAAATAAGTTACATGAACACCTTAACAATAGTAAACAAATATTAATCAGACAAAATCTCAGGTGGAAAGCATGAAAAATCAAAGACGGTAGGGCAAGGAGAAGATATGCAAGGAAATTAAAATCACACTTTCACCATACTATCATTTTCTTTATCCTTGCTTGCCATGTTTTCTCTCTATAATTCCTATTTATCCTTCCAAAAATCTTCTAAAAATCCATCTAATGTGATGATAAGCCCTGTGTTTCTTTTCCTAGCTCTCCTACACATATCCATGCACACAAAGACAGTGCACACACACGTACATAGGGCAGGCTGCACTACTGCTGTTTCTCTGTGTTTACAGAGTACCTATGTAGACCTTTTTCCCTGATTGTATAATGTATTGGCTACCAGTTTCACACTTTAGATTCAATTAGGCATAGATGTTAATCCTATATTGGCTACATATTAACTTTGTGTTTTTAGAGAAGATGTAAGCATCAGTTCCTCCTCAATAAAATAAGATAGAGTATCCTCCCTTTATCTATGGTTTCATCGTCCATGGTTTCAGTTATTCAGAGTCAACCACCATCTGGAAGCAGATGATCTTCCTCCTGACATATGCTCAGGTCAATAGTAGCCTAACCCTACATCACAATGCCTACATCATTCACCTCACTTCACTCATCACAAGGGAATTCTATCATCTCACATCATCACAAGAAGAAGAAGGGTGAGTACTCCAATAAGGCTTTTAGAAGTTTTAAATTAACTAAGTAATATAGCACAGTGCTCAAGATACATACTCCAGAGCCAGATTTTCTGAATTTGATTCTGCTAGTTACTAGCTATGAAATATTTGCCTCAGTTTCCTCATCTGTAAAACAGGATTCATAATCTCCTAGAATGAATTAGTAGATTAGTATAAGTGAATATAATTAGTCAAATACTTGGAATAGTAGCCTGGCACATGGTAAGTGTTATTATTATACTCATCATTGTTATCAAAGCATGGTGGAATAAGGAACTCGGCAAATCTTTTCCCCGAAGAACAACTTGAAAACACAGAACTGCCAAAATTAACCATTTCTGGGCTCTGGAAACTGATTAATGGCATATATCAAGTTGAAAAACTTAGATTCAAGAACCTCAGTTAATAACACTTGGCATCTGTGGTGTTCTAGTGCTGGGCTGCTCTTACACCCCTTACCACAAATTCTGTGGGTACCATGGTTCTACCAGGACAGGGAAAGCTAAAACTATGAAAATCAGCAGCTTTGCTGCCACTGGAGAGGGACAATTTCATTTGGACCAGCATGTGTGAAAACCTCATGCTCAGAGGTGTTGAAAATAATAGTGATTTGGGTGGCAAATATCAGGAAAAGTGAACACTGCAGTAGCCTAAGGTAGCAATACTGGTTGGTGAAAGCTACAGACTGTCTAGACAGCTAGAAATTTAACAGGGGAAACTGTGGAATGAGTCATGGGAGGTCTTGATAGTTCTACCATATCACTGCCAGACTGGAACATTGAATGCATGTTCAGGGTCATTCAGACACCGTGGAGACTGAAGAAGGTCCTAGTCATCTACACATTACTGGCTGAATGTGAGATCTTTCACATATACAGAGGAGTTATTTATTTATTTTTTTATGCAGAGGAGTTATAATAAGATCTATTGAAAAATAAAATTTCAGACAGGTTTGTATACTGCTTGAATTTGAACACATTTCCTAACCCACTTGCAAACCCATTGGCAACTGTGTCTTACTGGCACAAGGTGTTTAAATATAACCTCTGACCAATAAGTGGCCTACCAATGGGGCGCCTGGGTGGCTCAGTTGTTAAGCGTCTGCCTTCGGCTCAGGTCATGATCCCAGGGTCCTGGGATCGAGCCCCATATCAGGCTCCCTGCTCCACGGGGAGCCTGCTTCTCTCTCTCCCCCTCCCCCTGCTTGTGTTCCTTCTCTTGCTGGGTTTCTCTCTGTCAAATAAATAAAATCTTAAAAAAAAAAAAAGATATAAATAAGTGGCCTACCAGTAAACTATGCTCATCTAGAGGCAACCAGAGGAAATCAGGATATAAAAGGGAGGGCAGGGACTCAAAAGAGACAATAGTAGCTAAACAATGCAGGAAAGACACACTCTGCAGATCTAGCCCATATATGTGACTAAATGTACCCCCCAAAATAAAAAGAAACAACAATTGGAGATGGGGGAGAGGAAAGAACAAATCAGAATCAATAGTTGTTTTTAACATATTATCATAAGGCTTATTTTCAAAAAGAAATTATATGACATGCAAAGAAAAGTATGACCCATACACAAGAAAAAAAGCAGTAAATAGAAATTGTATCTGAGGGATCCCAGATGTTGGAATTAGCAGATAAAAACTTGAAAGAGGATGCTGAGCTCTCCCTGTCCCACATTTACAACTAGATACCAGACACATCCAAGGCAATAAACCAGAAAATGATCTGAAGACTGGCAGAAAAAACTCTACAGCTAAATATAGCAAAGAAGCTGCAGCTGAAAGGTTAGAAATGTGGAGGGAGGCTGCCTGCAGGATGGAGGAGCTGTGCACAGGGAAAGGGCAGAGACCCAGGACCTCACACCAGGAAGATATGCATGGCTTTATGAAGAAGAGCCATAAAGCCTCACACATGAGGAAGATAAATCCCCATAAGGTTTGGCCTTAAAAACCAGAGGGGCTGAATTCCATGGGTTTTAAAACCAGTGGGACTTAGAGCCTGGAGCTTGAAACATCATCTGACTCAGCACTGGGCGAGCCTGGAGGGTGAGTGATAGCTGGGTTGACACCGTAAAGAGGCTGCAGCCTGCACAGAGAAGCAACATAAAAATGGCAGTTTACGCAATGCTGGAGGAGAGGGAAGAAATGGGAGAAGATCTATTCATACCGATTTTGGATTGTATTGGGGCACTTCTCCCAAAATGAGGAAGCTGGAAGGCTCCATATTCCTCCCCCACCTCCCAGCATAAACACAGAGGCACCTGTACGAGATGGGGTTGCACAGACACTTGCTACCTTACCTGCTAGCAGTGCATCCTGCCCATAAGTTCTCCTGAGGATTCACGCACTCCAAGCCTGTTAGCCTTAGTTCTGGGCTCAGGGCAAAATTGGTGAACACATGCACCTTGCCCAGCTGCCAGATGCATGGCCGCCACCCTGAGTCATACCAACCACGCAGCTCCAGCCATTGACATGCTCCATGCCCAGCCTCACATCCCTGGCTGCCTGGCTGCCACAGAGCTTTGGGGGATCTGGCATAGGACCAGTAGTGCAGTGTAAATTTTGCTAACACCACTGCCCTGCTTCCAAGTTCCCCCACAGGCACAAGCCCTCAGAGTTGGCTTGCCTGGGTCCCACAGAGAGCAAGCACAGCCCACAACAGAGAGTCAGTGCAGATAACTGGACTGAAAGGACACGTGACTTATACACAATAGCAGAGCATAAGCAATACACATAGGATGTTCTCCTGAAATACAAGGTTCTGGTGAACTGGGGACACTGCACTGCAGGGCACTCCAGGACCTCTTCTTCATAAAGCCACTACATTCCAAGAGCAAAAGACAAAGCTAACTTTCTTATCACAGAGAACCAGACACAGAGAGGCAGACAAAATGAGACAGAGAAATGTATCCCAAATGAGAGATTAGGACAAGGCCATGGCCAATGATTTAAGCGAAAGAGATATAAGTAACATGCCTGATAGAGAATTTAAAGAAACAATCATAAGGATACCCACTGGACTTGAGAAAAGAGTGTAAGACATGAGTGAGACCCTTAGCACAGAGATAAGGAATAACATAGCAGAGATAAAGGGTACAATAAATGCAATGAGAAACGTGCTTGATGAAAAAAAACAGAGGATGGAAGAAGAGGAAGAAATTAGTGACCTAGAATATAGAGTAATAGAAAGTAATCAAGCTGAACAAAAGAGAGAAAAAGGAATTATGCAAAACAAGAAGAGACACAGCAAACTCGTGACTCCATTAAATGTAATAACATTTATATTGTAGGAGTCCCAGAAGAAGAGAGAAGAAAAGGAGGCAGAAAATTTATTTGAAGAAATAGCTGAAAACTAATCTGGGGAAAGGAAACAGACATCCAGATCCACAAGGCACAGAGAACACTCACCAAAATCAACAAAAGCAGACCCACACCAAGACATATTGTATTTAAATTGGCAAAATATAGTGATAAAGAAAAAACCTTAAAAGTAGCAAGACAATAGAAGTCCTTAATTTACAAGGGAAGACCCTTAAGGCTAGCAGATTTTTCAACAGAAACTTTGTAAGCCGGCAGAGAATGGCATGAGGCATGATATATTCAGAATGCTGAATAGGAAAAATCTGCAGGCAAGAATACCCTATCCAGAATAGAAGGAGGGATAAAGAGTTTCCCAGACAAACAAAAACTAGAGTTATGAGAGCTCATGAACACTAAACCAGCTCTGCAAGAAATATTAAAAGAGCCTCTCTGAGTGGAAAAAAGAGACCAAAAGTGACAGTATAAAGGTAGGAAACACAAAAGCAGTAAAAAGGAATATTTCTGTAAAAAATTAGTCAAGGAACTCAACAAAAAAAGATGTAAAATATAATAACATAGACCTAAAATGGGGGGAGGAGAGGAAAAAAGAATGGGTTCAAACTTAAATGACCATCAACTTAATATAAATTGCTATATGCAGAAGAGGTTATATACAAACTTAATGGTAACCATATATCAAAAACCATTAATAAATATGCGAAAACTAAAAGAGAGAAATCCAAATATATCATTAAGCAAAATCAGCAAAAACATAAAAGACAGAAAGACAAGACAGAATCAGAGAAAATCTTCAAAAACAACCACAGAACAAGTAATTAAATGGCAATAAATACATATCTATCAATAATTACTTTGAATATAAACACTCCAATCAAAAGACTTAGGGTGAAAGAATGGATTTTTAAAAAAGGCACCCAACTATATGCTCCCTACAAGAGACTCATTTTAGACCTAAAACCACCTACAGATGGAAAGTGAGGGGATAGAGAGCTATCATGCAAATGGATGTCAAAAGAAAGCCAGATAGCAGTACTTACAGAGGATAAAATTGACTTTATTTTTTATTTTATTTTACTTTATTTTTTTAAGATTTTATTTATTTATTCGACAGAGAGAGGGACAGCCAGAGAGGGAACACAAGCAGGGGGAGTGGGAGAGGGAGAAGCAGGCTTCCCGCGGAGCAGGGAGCCCAATGCGGGGCTCGTTCCCAGGACCCCGGGATCATGACCTGAACCAAAGGCAGACGCTTAACGACTGAGCCACCTAGGCGCCCCTAAAATTGACTTTAAAACAAAGAATGTAATAAGAGATAAAGAAGGACACTATATAATAATAAAGGGGACAATCCAAAAAGAAGATTTAATTATTTTAAATATTTATGCACCCAACATAGGAGCACCTAAATACATAAAACAGTTAATAACAAACATAAAGGAACTAATTGATAATAACAAATCATCTAAACAGAAAATCAGTAAGGAAACAATGGTTTTGAATGATAAACTGAACAGATGGATTTAACAGATATATTCATAACATTCCATCCTAAAACAGAATACACATTTTTTTCAAGGCACAGAGAACATTCTCCAGAATATTAGCCCATAAAACAAGCCTCAAGAAATTCAAAAAATCAAAGTTATACCATGCATCTTTTCTGAGCACAATGTTCTGAAAGTCAACCACAAGAAAAAACTGGAAAAGACCACAAACACATGGATGTTAAATAACATGCTACTAAACAATGAATGGGTCAACCAGGAAAAAAAAGGGAAGAAATTTAAAAAGTACATGGAAACCAATGAAAATGAAAACATAATGATCCAAAACCTTTGGGATGCAGCAAAAGTAGTTCTAAGAGGGAAGCTTATAGCAATATAGACCTACCTCAAAAAGCAAGAAAAATCTCAAATAAATAACATAACCTTACACCTAAAGGAGCTAGAAAAAGAACAAACAAAACTGAAAACCAGCCAAAGAAGGGAAATAATAAAATTAGAATAGAAATAGATAATATAGAGACTAGAAATATGAGAGGAGAAATAATTAACACCACAGAAATACAAACAATTATAAGAGAATATCATGTAAAATAATATGCCAATAAAATGGACAACCTAACAGAAGTGGATAAATTCCTAGAAACATATACCAAAACCGAAACAGGAAGAAACAGAAAATTTGAACAGACTGATAACCAGCAAAGACATTCAATCAGTAACCAAAAAACTCCCAACAAACGAAGTCCAGGGTCATATGCTTTCACAGGCGAATTTTACCAAACATTCAAAGAAGAATTAATACCTATTCTTCTCAAACTACTCCAAAAAAAAGAAGAGGGAGTTAAACTTCCAAATTCATTCTATGAGGCCAGCATTATCCTGATACTAAAACCAGATATGGACAATACTAAGAGAGAACTACAGGCCAATATCCCTGATGAAAATAGACGCAAAAATCCCCAATAAATACTAGCAAATTGAATTCAACAATACATTTAAAAAAATCGTTCACCACAGTCAAATGGGATTTATTCATGGGGTTGAAAAGTTGGTTCAATATTTGCAAATCAATCAACATGATACATCACATCAATAAGAGAAGGGATCAGAACCATATGACTGAGATGCCTGGGGGACTCAGTCAGTTAAGCATTTGCTTTTGGCTCAGGTTATGATCTCAGGGTCCTGGGATCGAGCCCCACATTGGTCTCCCTGCTCACCTGAGAGTCTGCTTCTCCCTCTCCTTCTGACCCTCTCCCCTCCTCATGCTCACTCACTCTCTCAAATAAATAAATATTTTAAAAAATGACCATTTCAAAAGATACAGAAAAAGCATGTGACAAAGTACAGCATCCATTCATGATAAAAACCCTCAACAAAGTAGGTTTCTCAACATGATAAAGGCCATATATGAAAAACCCATCGCTAATATAATCTTCAATGGGAAAAAAAAACAAAATAGAGATTTTCCCTTAAGGTCAAGAATAAGATAAGGATGTCCACTCTCACCACTTTTATTCAACATAGTGCTGGAAGTCCTGGCCACAGCAGTCAGATAACAAAAAGAAGTAAAAGGCATCCGAATAGGCAAAGAAGAAGTCAAACTCTCACTCTTTGCAGATGATATGATACTATATAAAGAAAACCAGAAAAAGTCTCCCAGAAAACTGTGAGACTGATAAATAAATTCAGTAAAGTTGCAGGAAACAAAATCAATGTCCAGAAATCTGTACTTTCTATATTATTAATTATTCATTAATAATGAAGTGGCAGAAAGTGAGATTAAGAAAACAATCCCATTTACAATTGTACCAAAAATAATAAAACACCTAGGAATAAACCTAACGAAAGAGATGAAAGACCTGTACTCTGAAAACTATAAAACAATGATGAAAGAAATTGAAGATGACACAAAGAAATGGAAAGACATTGCATGCTCATGGATTAGAATAATAAATATTGTTAAAATGTCTATACTATCCAAAGTCATCTACAGATTTAATGCAATCTGTATCAAAATATCAACACAGAACTAGAATAAACAATTCTAAAATTTGTAAGGAACCACAAAAGACCCTGAATAGCCAAAGCAATCTTGAAAAAGAAAAGCAAAGCTTGAGACATCACAATTCTGGACTTCACATTATATTACCAAGGTGGAGACATGTGAATACAGAGAATCACAAGTAACCGGAGCAGAAATCTCCATAGGAACCAGAGTCAGGTACGAAAACTTGAACTGTAATTGATGAATTGCAGAGGACAAGTCTTAGAATTAAAAACTCCAGAGGGGTTCAGTCTTTGGGATCATACCAACACTTTTGTGAGTTTTACCTCCAGTAAATCTACTAGACTCACAGTGAAGATAGGAGAACAATCCTTCAAGCATCCAGCAGGGGTAGGGGCAAAAGAACATTTGAAACATGCCAGAGTATTCTGTTCTAAATAAGGCCCGCCCTGAGAAGACACCATTTTACTGGAGCCTAACCGACATGGGGAAAGGAAGTATGAACTCCAGCATCTCCCTAGACATTCTGGACCACATAAAGGGGGAAAAACTGAGAAGTACTGGTGACATTTATAGTCTAGAGTCACAAGCTCACTAGAAGTTTAAACCAAATCATAGAAGATCATTACCCTTCCTCTGACACCTTACCATTACATTACTAAAGGCTTATTTACTGCAGTTCCTTTTACCTAGTACATCATGTCCATTTTAACAAAAATTTACAAAGCGTAATAAAAGGAAAAACACACAATTTGAAGGCATTGGACAAGTAAAATAACCAGAGCCAGATATGGCAGGAATGTTGGAATATCAGACCAGGAGTTCTTAAAAAATTAATATCCTAAGAGGTTTAATGGGAAAAGTAGACAACATTCAAGAACAGATGGATAATTTAAGGAGGAAGATGGAAATTCTAGAAAAGAACTAAAAAGGAATGCTAGACATAAAAGCATTGTAACAGAAATAAAGAATGTCTTTAGTGGTATCATTAGTAGCTTGGGGATGACTGAGGAAAGAATGTCTGAATTTGAGGATATGGTAATAGGAACTTCTAAAACAGAAAGCCAAAAACAAAACCAAAAAACAAACAAAAAAATAAACAACAACAACAAAGAAAAAGAAAATCTCAAAATATCCAAAAATAGAGATACCTACAAAAGATGTAACATACTTATAACGGGAACAGCAGAAGGAGAAGAAACAGGAAAAAGAACAAAAGCAGTATAAAAAGCAATAAGGCTGAGGATGTCCCCAAATTAATGTCAGACATCAAGCCTCAGATCCAGGAAGCTCTGCGAAAACCAAGAAGGTTAATTGCCAAAGAAAACCTACATCTGGGCATATCATATACAAACTTCAGAATTTCAAGGAAAAGAAAAAAAAAATTGAAAAAAGCCGGGAGCGGGGAGTACCTTCCCTATAGAAAAGACCAGAATTACATTCAACTTCTCAGAAAAGATGCAAACAAGAAGGAAATGGAGTGAAATGTTTTAAATGTAAGAGAAAACAAAAACACAGAATTCTGTACTCCGAGAATTACCCTTCAAAAGTGGAGGAGAAACACTTTTTCAGACAAAAAAGAAAAATTGAGGAATTGTATTGCCAGCAGACCTGCCTTGCAAGAAATGTTAAAAGAAGTTCTTCAGAGAGAGAGAAAAAAATGATAAAGGTTAGAATAATGGACCTACAAAGAGAAAGGAAAAACATCAGAGAATGAATAAGTAAAACAAAAAAATATATTTTTCTTATTCTTAATTGATTTAACAAACAACAGGTTTTTTTAAAATAGTATTACCAACAATGTATTTGATTATATATGTATTTATAGATAGATAGATATGTTGGTAAGGACATAGCTGAACTCAAAAGCACCGTTAATCAACTGGATACAGTTAACATCTATACAGTACTTCATCCAAAAATAGCAGATTACACATTCTTCCCAAGCTCACATAAAACATTTACCAAGATAGACCACATTATGGGTCATAAACCACACCTTAACAAGTTTATAAAGTAGAAATTATACAATGTCTGTTCTCAGACCACAATGGAATTAACTAGAAATCAGTAACAGAAAGACAGTTGGAAAACCCTCCAAATTTAACTTGAACATTAAATAACACCCTTCTCAATAACACATGAAGAAATCTCAAGAGAAATTTTAAAATACTTTGAACTAAATGAAAATGAAAATACAACTTAATAAAATTTGTGGGAGGTAGTGAAAGCCGGGCTTAAAGGGAAATCTGTATCACTGAATGCATACATAAGAAAAAAGACCTAAAATGAATAATCTAGCAGAATGTAGGAGACCACAGGGAGCGTGCAGTGTGAGCTGTAACAGGGTGCTGCTAGGGTCCCTTAAGCCCAATGCAGTGAAGTGGTTAGGAGAGCGCCATTTCCTCCCGTGTCTGTTTCTGCCCATTGCTGAACCCAGTCAGAAACCTGAGGACAAGGGAGCCTGTTGCCCAAACTATACAGATCAGCCTTCCCGGCCAAGAGCAGAAAGTCAATTTAGGAAAGGAGTGGAACAGAAAGAAGATACCAGCACAGTAGGCTAAGGCAAAGAACTGTGATGGTATCTGCCCGCTCATTCCAACACATCACCCAAAGATAGGGAAGGCCTCTCACCTTGAGACTCTTTGGAGGTGTCCCCTTGCACCTCCTTCCTTCCTGACCCCATTCACCTCCTGGTTCCTCTCCTAGCCCTTCTTCACACCATCATTTTCCAGCATCTCTCCCCAGCTCCCTGAGACTCCCCACCCTCCCTGACCTAGAAGGGTCCAGACCCTTGGCACCCTTAGTCACACAAACGCTGCCCTCAGGCAGTAGCGATTGAGACCAAAGCAGACTACAGGCCAGCTAGATCAGGCTGCAGCAGTTTTCCACCCACAGCAGAATTTGAGCTTACCTTTTTGTACCTTTAGACATGTAAAAAGATAGCTTTTTACATATCTAAATTGTGACAGGGAAATGTTACACACATAAAAATCAGTGATGTTTAAAGAGTGTTGTCAGCTCATTTGATAATAATAAAAAAATCCTCTAAGATAGCTATTACTATTTTTATTTCAAGCACCTGGATCAGAATCACAGCCATCTTGCAGCAAAGCCAGAACTTGGACCAGGGCCAGTGACTTCACTCCCAGGCCCCATGCTCTTAACCATTACAATTAGTATTCTAATTGTCATTCATCTCTGAACATCTGCATTGATTTTGCCTTTCAGTGCTCTAGGAGGGATATTTTAAAAAAAATGTATAAATGGCTCAAAATTTTTCAGTAACGTTTTGCTACTAAGTTTTAGTTTTATTACACTGTGTTCAGAAAATCTGACTAAATGGTTCTACTTTCAGGAATTTATTATGGTTTACTTTAAAGCCTAATGCTGGGGTCACTTTTTGTATTTGTTCCCTAGAAATTTGAAAATAAAGTTACCGAGTTTAAATGGTCTTAACACAAATTAAAAGGCAGGTATTGTTGGGGTGCCTGGGTGGTTCAGTAGGTTAAGCTCTGGCTCAGATCATGGTCTCAGGGCCTGAGATAGACCCCCAATTCAGGCTCTGTGCTCAGTGTGAAATCTGCTTGGGATTTTCTCTCTCACTCTCTCTCTCTACCACCCCTCCCCTGCTCATGTGCATGCTCTCTCTCTGAAATAAACAAATAAATAAATAAATCTTAAAAAAAAATTAAAAGGCAGATATTGTCAGACCAGATATATCCAGCCATATCTTATCAACTATTATGCTGCCCATTTTTAATGTAATGAAACAGGTTGATTAGAAGTTAAAGGATGGAGTGGTAGTAAACATTTCGATAGTGCTTATTCTGTGTCAAGAACTGTTCTGAGTACTTTATATGTATAAGCTCATTTATCTTCACAACCATTGTATAAGGGAGGTACTATTACTATCCCCATTTTACAGAAGAGAAAACTGAGTCAAGTAACTTATCGAAGGTCACACATTGTTCACATGAAGTTTGTATTTTTATATTTACAGAGTATTCAGTTACCAGGGATTTAATGTAAATAATGTTGCAATAAATAAAGCAAAAAGTATAATTTTTTGCATATATGTATAAATTTTGTCATGTATTTCCATACTACTCAATATACATAACCAAGTTTTATGCCAATAAAGTTAAAATTCTATGAAATAGAAAAGCAAAAGGGCGGGGCGCCTGGGTGGCTCAGTCATCTGCCTTGGGCTCAGGTCCTGGTCCCAGGGTCTTGGGATCGAGCCCCGCATCGGGCTCCCTGCTCTGTGGGAGGCCTGCTTCTCCCTCTCCCACTCCCCCTGCTTGTGTTCCTTCTCTCCCTGTGTCTCTCTCTGTGTCAAATAGATAAATAAAATCTTAAAAAAAAAAATAGAAAAACAAAAGGGCATTTTGCTATGTAAAACAGTAGTCTTCTAAGTTGCTGAAACAAGGAAAAAAGGGTAGAAATTAGATGAATCAACTAATTAAAAGAAAGCTATAATGATGATATTAATATCAGACAAAGTAGATTTCACAGGACGGAATATTACCAGAGATAGATGATGAGTTGACAATATAAGGATTATAAATGCTTATGCTCCAGATAAAAAGGTTCAAAGTACATGAAGCAGAACTGATTAGAGTATCAGGAGAAACAGACAAATCCACAAATATAGGTGAAGATTTCAACATCTCTCTCTCAGTATTTGATAGAATAAGTACACAGATAGTAAGGATTTAAAGCCCTTGAACAATACTATCAATCAACTTTATCTAATTGGCAATTATGGAACATTCTACCCAGTAACAACAGAACACACAGTCTTTTCAAGTGTACCCAGAATATTTACCAAGATAAAGGCACATTCTGGGTCATAAAACAATTCTCAGTAAATGTAAGAAAGGACTGAAGTCATACAAAGTACATTCTCTGTCCACACAGAATTAAAGTGGGAATGAATAACAGAAAGAAAAAGAAATAATCTAAGCCTTCACCTTAGGAAATGAGAAAAAGAAGAGCTAATTAAATCCAAAGTAAGCAGAAGCAAAGAAATAAGAATAGAGCAGAAATCAGTAAAATTGAAAAAAAAGAGAAAATCAATAAGACCAAATGATAATTCTTTGAAAATATCAATAAAATTGATAAGTCTCTACCCAGGTAAAATAGGAGGAAGAGAGAGTTGATATAAGTTACTAATATCAGACAGGAAAGATGGGACATCACTATGGATCCCACGGACATTAAAAGGATAATAAAGGAATAGTATGAACAGTTCTATGCTCCTATTAAATTTAATAACCTAGATGAAATGGACCATTTCCTTGAGAGGCACAATCAGCTAAAACTCACAAAAGAGGAAAGAGACAATCTGAATACACATATTTCTATTAAATAAATTGAATCATTAATTAATAACCTTCTAAAATAGAAAACACCAGATTCAGATGGGTTTACTAGTGAATTCCACCAAACATTTGAGGAAGAAGTTAAACCAGTTCTCTCTAGGATCTCTTCCAAAACTTAGAAGTGGAGAGAACACTTCCTTATTCTACAAGGCCAAAATTACCCTAATGCCAAACCAGACAAAGAAATTAGAAAAAAAGAACTATAGACCAACAGCTCTCATAAATATGGATGTAAAAATACTCAAATATTATTTATATATTCATCACTGTCCTCTGCATTCATTATAATTATACTATATTTTAATTGTCTATTTGTATTTTCCTATTCCATTGGACTTCAAGCTCTCCAAAGGCAGGACTCATGTCTTACTCATCCTCCTATATGAGTATCTACCATAGTATCTGGTACATAGTAGATTTTCAATAAATATATTGAACTTTGTCAGACCCAAAACTTCCAGGTAAGAGAAATCCTAGGAGTCCTCAAAACCAATTTCAGAAGCTCATAAAGTTCTACATATTAAGTAAATGAGTATTTGCTGCCTAGGGACACTATTCCTACCTACATCCCCAGAGTTATAGGCTACAAATAAAATAAAAATGATAGAGAATGGATTTCATAAAGTCTATTTATGTAATCAATTTGTCAATATCATCAGCTTCAATAAAATAGCAGTGTTAATGCTAAGCATTGTGGTAAGGCTGGAAAACTATTTTTGAAGCAAAAATAAGCTTAAGTAAGTGAATGGTAGATAAAAGTTACCTGCTAGTAACATAAATGTAAGTTTGAATGGTAATTATTGATAAATATCTTTCTGAAAAAGATTAAGTACCACTCTGTTCTTCATTTCAACTTGTTTTTATCCTTGTAATGACAGTGTATTAGGTGAGTGCTATGGACATTCATTAACTTCATTTGACACTGATGTTTAAAGATTTTGCTAAAGCTATCCTTGGGGATATATATGTGTGTATACATATGTACACATATATACATATACACATATATAAATTATATATATATATTCATATATATATATTAGTCTTAAGATGTAAATGTTTCCATCTGAAATAAAATGATAAAATGATAGCACTCTTTCTTACTGAAAATTGGTAAGAACACACCTTGAGATATCACTGTGATCATGTGCTTGTTAGAATGGCCATCACCAAAAAGATGAATGGTAACAAATGCTGACCTGGATGAGGAAAAAAGGAAGCCTTTATGCACTGTTGATGGGACTGTAAACTACATCCACTATGAAAAATAGAATGGAGGATCCTCAAAAAATTAAAAATAGAACAATGAATCATGGAACACTACATCTAAAACTAATGATGTAATGTATGGGAATTAACATAAGAATAAAAAAAAAATTTAAAAAAAAAAAAGTCATGCCTATACCCGGAGGTGGAATTGCTGGATGAAATGGTAGTTCTATATTAGTTTTTTGGGGGAACTTTTATGCTGTTTTCTATGGTGGCTGCATCAATTTGCATTCCCACCAACAGTCACAAGGGTTCCCTTTCATACACATTCTTGCCAACACTTATTATTTCTTGTCTTTCTGATAATAGCCATTCTGACAGATGTAAGTTGATGCTCGTTGTGGCTTTGATTTGCATTTCTTTGTTGATTAGTGATGTTGAGCGCCTTTTCATGTACCTGTTGTCCATCTGTATGTTTTATCTGGAAAAATGTCTACTCAGACACTGCTTAATTTTTAAATATGATTGTTGTTTTTTGTATTTGTTTGAATTCTTTATGTATTTTGGATATTTACTCCTTATCAAATACATGATTTGCAAATATAAAAAAAAAAATAGAACCACCATATGATCCAGCAATTTCACTTCTGGAAATATATCCAAAGGTAACAAAATCACTGACTGGAGGAGATATCTGCACCCCATGTTCACAGCAGCATGATTTACAATAGCCAAGACATGGAAACAACCTAAGTGTCCATTGATGGATGAATGGATAAAGAAGTTATGGTGTGTGTGTGTGTGTGTGTGTAATGGAATACTATTCAGCCATTTTTTGACAACATGGATGGACTTTAAAGGCATTATGCTAAGTGAAATAAGTCAGACAAATACTGTTTGATCTCACTTATTTGTGGAACAACAACAACAAAAATCTACTCATAGATAAAGAAATTAGACTTGGGGTTTCCAGAGGCAGGGGTTGAGGAGGGTGAATTGGAGAAAGATGGTCAAAAGGTACAAACTTCCAGTTATAAGACAACTAAGTACTAGTGATACAATGTTCAACATGATAACTACAGCTAACACTGCTATGTGATATATAGGAAAGTTAAGAGAATAGATCCCAAGAGTTCTCTTCACAATAAGAAACTTTTTTGGGGCGACTGGGTGGCTCAGTCATTAAGCATCTACCTTCGGCTCGGGTCATGATCCCAGGGTCCTGGGATCAAGCCCCACATTGGTCTCCCTGCTCCACAGGAAGCCTGCTTCTCCCTCCCCCACTCTCCCTGCTTGTGTTCCCTCTCTCCCTCTCTCGCTGTGCCTTTCTCTGTCAAATAAGTAAATAAAATCTTTAAAAAAAAAACTTTTTTCCCCTTTTATCCTCGTCTTTTTTCTTTTCTTTTTATATCTATATGAGAAGATGAATGTTAGCTAAATCTATTGTGCTCATCATGTCACAATATATGTAAATCAAACCGTCATGCTGTCTGCCTTAATCTTATACAGTGATGTATGCCAATTATTTCTCAATAAAACTGGGAAAAAAGTAAAAAAAAATGGTAAGAACAGAGTTGGTATATCCTTATTATATTCATTATCTTTATAATACTTTGCCAGATATCCAGGCTTATGAAAGAAGTCAGATAAAATGCAGTTCCCATTTTCAGAGCATACATTCAGTTTCAAAGGCCACTTGAGGGTGATTTGTCAATTTTCTTTGAAATCACAGGGCTTATGAAGATTCAGAGGCAGTATACTTGTATGGATTTTATCCCTTGTCAACACAAGGAATGAAAGAAGCCTCCCTCTTGTTTGAGTCATGAATCAAATCTGACCAAGGACTATTTCACCCAATTGCTGTTTTGGAATTTGGGCATTTTAAAGCCAAAAGAGAAAATGCATTCTAAACTAACAAGGACCAATTTTTTTTTTCTAGGTCTAGCCTTAAGGGAATTTTTCCCTTGTTGCTAAGTATTCCGGGTATTGTCATCAGCAGAAGTTACCTAACTGAGCATTATTCCAGGTAAAAAGAATGGTGACTGCTTTATACCTCTTGTCTGTTAGAGTCAATGAAGAGCATCTCTTTAGAGGGTTCATGGTAAAGGCCTTCAAACTACTTAAACTATGAATTGAGAGAATAATAATATTCCCCTCATAATATATATGACTGCTTTAAACACAGGATTAAAAAACAGAAAGTGTTCAACATAAGGTAAATTGCCTTGGCAACATGGCATGTGTTCTTTAGAAGAAATCTTTAGAAAGACTCTGAAATGTAACCACTACTGCCTAAAATCTTTGCAGAATGCCCACAGCGTTCAGCTTTCCCAATATCAAATAGGATACAATTACTGTTGCTGGTTTCCAGTCAACAAAGTCATTTTAAATGCAGATTCCTATAAACTTGCCAGTATCCAAATATGCAAGCGGTCTTGTGAAAACGTTTTTGACCAAGGATTCAGTTACTAGAGCAGGAAAAACGTTTTGGGATCTTGAGGGAGGCACTTACACATAAAGCAGTTACATGCTTTATGTATATATGTTTATATGATAGTGTATACAGGGAAAACCATTTGAATAATCAATATGTCCACTTAAAATCTGAATTTTAGAAAACTAACAATTTAGAATTATTTTTAACCCTTCAATTACAGATATATTTTTAGGTGATAAATCATTAGACTTCAAAATAGTATCTCAAGATGTTCTCTTATACATTATCTTACTATGAGGTAAGTAATGGTTTTATCCCTGTTTTAAATATGAAAAAACTGCAGGGCGCACCTGGGTGGCTCAGTTGGTAAAGCGTCTGCCTTCAGCTCAAGGTCATGATCCTGGGGTCCTGGGATCGAGCCCTGACTTGAGACCTGCTGTGGGCTCCCTGCTCAGCAGGGAGTCTGCTTCTCCCTCTTCCTCTGCCCCTACTCATGCTCTCTTTTGCTCTCTCTGTTTCTCTCTCTCTCTCAAATAAATAAATTCTTTAAAAAATATGAAGAAACCGAAGCTTAGAGACATTAATTGCCTTGTCCAAGTTTAGCTAACAAGTTACTGAGTTGAGATTAGCATTCATATTTTTTTGACTCTTGGTTCAGGACTCCTTTTGTGAACCTGGGAACTTCAAGGAATTTTCACAAGCTTTGCAAGAAAGTATTTTCCCACTGAGCTAATATTGGAATAAAAAATTCAAACAAGACTCATTCCTTATAAAAACTGTCTTCAAAATTGCAACCCCAAAGCCACCGCTCTCTCGAAATATTCCCTTCTGCTCCTCCTCCTTTCCAGCAGAAAAGTGTTGGCAAAAAGTTGCTTTTTTTTTTTTTTTTGCCAAAAAACACTCTTAAAGGAGCAGCCCACTAAGCCAAAGAGTAGTGGTTATTAGGGGGAAAAAAAGGGCAGTCTGTAAAAAAGCCTTCTGTGTGCCTGCAATAATCATCCATAGTGCCTTTCTTGAAAGATTTTTGAAGTGTCACCGAATTATCTGCTTTACTAGGTCCAAAGTTGAACCAAGGAGTAGTAAGGTGTGCAATGAAGCCTATTAACTAATACAATTTACATTCACTTATTCATATATGTCTTGGGTGCCTACCATGTTCTAGAAATGTGCAATACTATAGGTTCGAAGAGGGTCAATGCTAATGTTAGGACCAGTGAATAGTCAATGCTAATGTAAGTTCTAAGAATCTTGGAGACAAGTGTAAAAACAGGCAGCAGAGTAAGGTGTCATGACAAAGGTGGAAAGATAGTGCTGTGGGAGTACATAGAAGACATACATAGCTCTGACTGGAGGAGGTATCCAGGAAAACATTTGCAGCTGTAGTAATGCTTAAATAGCCTTGAAGGATGAACAGGCAATAAAATAACGAATAAAGGAGAGGGAAGGATACTCTAGAGGTCTAGATAAATGGCTCGACATACATAAAGATAAAGACACAAAGAGAAAGCATCCCTGGATGACAAGGAGTTTACCATGATTAGAAAATGCCACAAAGTTTAAATTTGTAGTTTCCAAATGATATCTGATTTATATACCCTACTGTTACGCAGCTGGATTTGAAACAAAAAGCCAACTCACATCATGCATGTAAGGCATGTAATTTTGCTGAAATAATTCAGGTTGTCAATTTTTAGACATTGTCTTCTAATGTTGCTAGAACCTGAAAGTTCTTTCAGAAAAGAAAATTAGCTAGTATATTTAAATGGAATAGCAATTGCCTGGGTTTCTTTTAGAGGCCCACAAGGGATTCCCTATTGGGAGATTTGCCATGATCTGCAATATTCTGGGACTAAAAGGAAAGGACAGTTAAGTGGCCTTTCTTCCCACTCAGCCATTTCTTCAAAATGGCTTCCTTCCTCTTCCCTCAATTGCTTGTAAGTTGGTAAATTTCTTGTAAAATTTCAGACAAGTAGGAAATAGTTGTATACTACAAAAAATAGTTGGAGACACTGGTTTATTAAGAGAGAAACAGAAAAATAAATGGACAATTAGTACTGTGTTACTAGGATAATGTTCATTAAATATGTACTGAGTAGTCTTTGATATAATTTTAAGGGAAGGACAAAAAAAAAAAAAAAGGGATAAAAAAAATTAAAAGTTTGTTCATTTAATCTGCAGTCTAGTTTGTGGTATAGGAATCAGAAGATCCAGAGTATTGAATCCTGACCCTATTGCCATCCAGATGTGTGATCCGAAGAAAGTCCAATCTTCTATTTGGTCTCAGTTTCTGAATCTATAATTTTAGTATTTGAGTTATGATTGCTAAGGTTTTGTTTCATTTTTGTTTTTGTTTTTTAACATCTAAAATATTCACAAATATCAGTAATTTCAATTTTAAGACTAAAGGAAAATGATTGTTCATGTGAGCTTGGCAAGATAGGACTCCACACAAAATTATTCAGGTAGGCTATCTTAGTCTTTCCATTCTGGTCCCTCTGTATCTGATTTTAGCTGGAAATCAAAGAGGGAAAAATAATTTGGATATGGTTGGCCCATAAAAGGAAAGATCACCAAATCCTTGGCCAACGTGGGTTATTACTCTTTCAAGAATTACAGTGTAAACTACAGTAGAACATCCCTTTTCCTAGGGAAATTTGGTCAAACTTCCTCAAAATTAAACGGCCATTTAAGTGGGAACTAGAAAACCCAGGTTGTTAATAAACTGTTATAAATATCCAAAGTTAGAACTTTCTGAAATACTTGCTTACATTAATTATGATGCTTTCTTAAAGAAAAGCCTTAGCTGGAAGAAATAGCTTAGATTAAATAATTCTTGCAGGGATCCTGGAACAGATTAATAAATCATAATTGACAAGTGAATACAGTCTGTTACTTGAATCTACAAAGTGAGTAGGGAGAATGGTGATGGGGGGAGAAGAGAAGAACTGTGGACATTTAGTTCAGCTTCAAATTCTGGCAGCCAACTCAAGAACAAACTGTAATTTTGAATAGAAACTTCTGTTAAATCTGCCACTGAAACCTTAAAAAAAAAGGCTGAGCATAGAGAAACCCAAGCATGGAGTAACATCTTAGAATTTCCCTGGGCTACTATCAGCTAGCCCCATTTCTATTATGGAAATGGGCCACTCTGATAACACTAGGTGGATTTGAAGATTTAAAAGGACACAAAATGTTAGGTTAGTTCAAAGTGTGCCATTAAGATACTACTGCTGTCCATGGATCCTGGATTTTATGTAAATGGGATCATACAACATGTACTCTTTCTGTCTTCTTTGATTCAGAACGATTATTATTAATGGAATCTAGTAAAAAGAGTTATCCCTGGAGAATAATAAATTAAGACAACATTCCACACCTGAACATTGACAGGAGCATAAAGAGGGGAACACTTGATACAACCATGGATCTAAACAGTGACTTAAGGAAATTTATTTTAGGAAAATACAACCAGCCCCATCTCCTCCTGCTAGATTGACTTGGAATTCATAGATGTTCAATTAACAAACAGCCCAGAGAAATAATACCTATACAGGAAGTTAATGGTGGTGATTAAAACAGGAACTCCAGACTGGACCATGAGGGGAAAAATGAGTCAACATGTGAAAAAAGTGCTCAAAACAGTGGCTGACATATAATAAATAATGAGTAAATGTCCAGCGTTATTATAGAATGAACCATCCCTCCTCAAAGCAAAGTGAATACAATTCTCTCTGTCTTCTATGGACTATTTTGGGATTTTTTTTCTCTTTTGGATTAAACCTATATATTTAATTTTATTAGAATTTCATCTTGGAAAGAAACATATTTTATTCTGGGTTCTATGCTTCACAGGGAATAGTATACAGTCGCTTTTAGGTCAAATTAGATTATTCTGACCAGTTTAGTTGAAATTATGATCGGAACTTACAATACTACAGATATTTCATTAGAAATATCCTCCTTTGTTCCATTGTGCCCCCATTAGAGAGGAGAAGACAGGAAATTCTAGGTGAGGAGAACTGCGCAAGGAAGTGCTAAGATGCTAGAATGACTCTCAGAGAGTATGAATGACAATTATGAGAACTATTTGAGGTATAAAAGAATGATTCCATTGAGGAATAATGGAATCTAATACTGGGGAAAAGCTGCCAGGTATAATTTCAAAGTTAGTTTGGGAAAACAGAGTTTTATCTTGATGTCAGGAAACTATTGAAGAATTTTAAATAATATAATCAACCGATGTTTCAGGAAGACTGGCTTCTGATATATTTGCCAGTATGATTTATCATAAATTAAATGGAAGGAGTCATTTCTGTCATTTAAACTTATTTCTGTATATAGAGTGTTTCCCAGATGAACCAGGTTAGAAATAAAAATAACGATCTGGGCACCTGAGTGGCTCAGTCTGTTAAGCATCTGCCTTCGGCTTAGGTCATGATCCCGGGATACTGGAATCCAGCCCCACATCACAGCCTGCTTCTCCCTCTCCTCCCTGCTTGTGCTCTTTCTCACTATCTCTGTCTTTTTCTCTCAAATAAATTTAAAAAAAAGAAATAAAAATAAAGATCAAGTGAATATCTATTTTTAAATACAAGGATTTGGACTATATGTTGAATAGTTTTATATTAAGTGATGACTTAAGGTATGTTAAATATATGTGAGAAATGAAGATTGATTTCCAAATTATCGCTAGGCCCACCTGCCTCGTACACTCATTTCCCTCTGAATGGATCCCTAATGACTTATATTATGCTATTTTTCAAAAGGAAGGATCCATGATGGGTGAAGTGATCTACATATATAATCAAAATATAACAAAGAAGAAATCTCCCATCCATAAAATTATGGTAGCATAGTTAAAACAATGAATTTATTTTGTTATTTTTTTATTTGTTCTGCAGAAAAAGAAATAAAGATGTCCCATTATTTAATCCAGGACTAGGGCAATGATGCTCATGTCATCCAGGAAAAAGAATCAAACACAAATCATTAAAACAACTCTAAAAATTCAAGAAACTATTACATTGGTAAAAAAGTATACCCTACCTGGGAAATATTTCAAACTACTGGGCTAAAAAAGTTTTTTTTTTTTTTAAAGATTCCATTCATTTATTTGACAGAGAGAGAGAGAGCAGGAGAGCACAAGCAGTGGGAGTGACAGCCAGAGGCAGAAGCAGGCTTCCCCACTGAGCAAGGAGCCCGATGGAGGGCTCAATCCCAGCACCCTGGGATCATGACCTGAGCTGAAGGCAGCCGCTTAACCAACTGAGCCACCCAGGCACCCTGGGCTTAAAAAGGTTTTGAAAAATTTAGTAAAATAAAGAAGATAGTAGGAAGGGAAAAATGAAGGGGGGGAAATCAGAGGGGGAGATGAACCATGAGAGACTATGGACTCTGAGAAACAAACTGAGGGTTCTAGAGGGGAGGGGGTGGGGGATGGGCTAGCCTGGTGATGGGTATTAAAGAGGGCACGTATTGAATGGAGCACTGGGTGTTATACGCAAACAATGAATCATGGAACACTACATCAAAAACTAATGATGTAATGTATGGTGATTAACATAACATAATAAAATAAAATTAAACAAACAAACAAACAAACAAAAAACACCAAAGCATAGGTTTCCTTTGGGATATCACACCAAAAATAAACAGTAAGACCTCTCTCTCAAAAAAAAAATTAGTAAAATAAAGAAGATAGTAGGGGGGCGCCTGGGTGGCTCAGTTGTTAAACATCTGCCTTTGGCTCAGGTCATGATCCTGGGGTCCTGGGATCAAGCCCCGCATCGGGCTCCCTGCTCCGTGGGAAGCCTGCTCCTCCCTCTCCCACTCCCCCTGCTTGTGTTCCCTCTCTCTCTGTGTCTCTCTCTGTCAAATAAATAAATGAAATCTTAAAAAAAAAAAAAGATAGTAGGAAGGGAAAAATGAAAGGGGGGAATCAGAGGGGTGACAAACCATGAGAGACTATAGACTCTGAGAAATAAACTAAGGGTTCTAGAGGGGAAGGGGGTGGGGAATGGGTTAGCCTGGTGATGGGTATTAAAGAGGGCACATATTGAATGGAGCACTGGGTGTTATAAGCAAACAATGAATCATGAACACTACATCAAAAAAATAAAAAAATAAATAGAAAAAAATTAGTAAAATATCCTATATCATAGGTACGCTAAAATGACCTATGGGTCGGGGCACCTGGGTGACTCAGGCAGTTAAGCAGCTGCCTTTGGCTCAGGTTGTGATCCCAGGGTCCTGGGAATGAGACCCATGTTGGGCTCCCTGCTCGGCAGAGAGCCTGCTTCTCCCTCTCCCTCTGCCTGCTGCTCTGCCTACTTGTGCTCTCTCTCTCTCTCTGTCAAATAAATAAATAAAATATTAAAAAAAATAAAAAATAAAATGACCTAAGGGTCAACAACAAAAGCAGGGCACATTATTGACTAAAATAATTTCTAAAGCTAAGTTATATCCCAAATGCCTACTCAGTTAAATGACAAAAATAACAGCCAATATTTTGTTAGCACCTGCTGTGTGCCAAGCAATTAAGGGCACCTTTCATGGGTCATCCTAGAGGTTCTGAAATATTTTCATTAACATATGTAATGGCTACAAAATAATTGAATTTGGGGATGTAGAATTCGGAAGTATAGCTTACACACCGCTTCCCCAACCCCTCCCCAAAGTTAATTGTCTCATACTTCATCTTTAAAAATATACATATTTTCCAAATATAGTACTAATATACTTCTCCTTCAGACCAATCAGCCATGTTTTTCCTTTGGTTTGAGAACCTTCCTAGACCATTTCTGTTTACCCATAGGTAAAGATATTCTGACTTGTTAGCTAATTTTAGCTTCACATGTACTCTGTGAAGTAACTATTATTACCCCCATCTTAGAAATGAGGATATGACTAGCCCAAGGTCACACAGCTACTAAATGGTAGAGAATATATATGACACCATTCTTCAGAAACTAAAGCCTTTGATATTCTTTCCACACCATATGTTTTCAGTGCAAAATGCAGGAAGTAACAAAGTTAGAATCTCCACTTATTGATTTTTTTTTTCTATTAGAAATTCTCAGAAGGGACAATAGCTTTAAGAAAATGTGTTTAATAAAAGGAAAACAGGTTTTTTTCTTGATTCTATTTTTAAAGAAATTGAAATGTACTGAATGGCTTCTAGCTGACAGTTTACTCTAGTTGTGGGAGAACACAGGAAATGAAGAGAATCACAATAGTATTATTACAGATAATGTAACATCAAAAAATCTGAATAAAATTTGAATGCATTTGTAAATAAATTGCACATATTCTAAAACACAGGCATAAAACTGACAATTATCTACAAATATTCAAATACATGATATATTAGAATTAGGGGTAAGGTAAAAATATAAAACAGAGTGCTAGCACTTTATCACTATTGGAGAAAGGGAAATTTACACAAGGGCAGAGGAAAGTCAAGTAGGAAACAGCTGCATGTGGTTAGGAATATGAAAAAGAGTACAGATAAATGGTGCTAGATCAACTATATGGCTGTATGGAGAAAACTGAACCCCAATATCTATCTCACATCCTATACAAAAATTAATTTGTGATAGATTAAAGACCTATATATTAAAGCTAAAACTATAAAATTCATAGAATAAAACATTTTTTTAAAAATTTAAAAAAGAACTTTGTGACCTGGAGATAAGCAAAGGTCTTTCAGAAAGCAAAAAGCACTAATCACAAAAGAAATTTGACAGAGAGGGCCTCATAAGTTTGAACTTCTCTTTATCAAAAGTCACTATTAAGAATATGAAATGCAGGAGGAGGAGCAAGATGGTGGAGGAGTAGGAGACCTAAATTTTGTCTGGTCCCAGGAATTCAGCTAGATAGGTATCAAACCATTCTGAACACCTACGAATTCAACAGGAAATAGAAGAAAAGAATAGCAGCAACTCTCTAAACAGAAAAGTGACCACTTTCTGGAAGGTTTCTTCTGATTTTTTTAGTGTATATTTTTCTGGGGTCGTTGTTACCCTGTTAGCATTTTGTTCTCTCATTCATCTATTCTCCTCTGGACAAAATGACAAGATGGAAAAACTCACCTCAAGAAAAAGAACAAGAGGCAGTACCAACCATCAGGGACCTAATCAATATGGACATTAGTAAGATGTCAGAACTAGAGTTCAGAATGATGATTCTAAAGATACTAGCTGGGCTTGAAAAAA
>NC_138379.1:55904858-55961377 GCF_054177405.1 Leptonychotes weddellii
AAAAAAAAAAAAAAAAGTAGAACCTGGGAAGAAGCTTCCAGCTAAGGAGTGTATTTCTTTCTTACAACTAGGTATGGCCATGTGACTGATTCATGCCAATGGGATTTGAGGGAAAATAATGTGAGTAAGAAATAGGTATTACTTCTCCATGATCTCTTTATTCCCCTGTCAGATATTTGAGAGGACAGTGGCAGACCCTTAAGATGGAAGGAGCCTGGGTTTTTGTACCCTTGTGTGAAGGAAATCTCAGTGACCAGAATACATATATTAGACCAGTGAGTTTTTCCCCCAGGAGACATTTGGCAGTGTCTGGAAACATTTCTGGTTATCACAGTTGAGGAAGGAGTGATACTGGCATTAATGGGTAGAGCACAAGAATGCTGTCCTTATTCTACAATGAGCAGACAGCCCCCCACAACAAAGAATTATCTAGTTCAAAATGTCAGGAGTTGAGAAACCTTTCACTAGACTGTGAAACGAGAGAAGAAAACAAGTATTTCTACCATATTAAGCCCTTGAAATCTCAGGGTTTTCTATAGCAGCTACTGTTACCTTAATTTCTACGCAGTTTTTTCCAGAGCTAGTGTTCCAAAGATCATACTTCAGGAAAAGTAGACTATATAATTGATACTGTAAACTAAGATAGTACATTACACTGGTTGCCAAGACATGCTGACTATAACTTCAGAAAATTTCTGAAATTCATTCCAATCTCTTTATTTTCATTGGTAATATCCTATTCATGTATATATTTCCTCTTTCCTGGTCTATGATAACAGTTTCCTAAATGGGTTCTTTGTCTCTAGCTATCTTAGTTACTGTCGCAACATTAAGTAGTGGCAGAACCAGAACTTGAACTGAAGGTTTGCCTCTAAATTTTTTGTACTTTTTCATGATTGAAAAGACATATTAAAGTCTTAGCTTTGATACTTATAATTTTGGAAAACATTAAGTACATGTCTTTGAGTTTTACCTCTTCTGTAAAACAGAAATAAAAATGTTAAGGTTAGTTTTTTTTTTTTTTTTTTTAAGAATTAGTATACTACTGGGGCACCTGGGTAGCTCAGTGGGTTGAGTGTCCAACCCTTGGTTTTGGCTCAGGTCATGATCTCATGGGTCATGGGATCAAGCCTCAAGTTGGACTCTGAGCTCACTGGGGAGTCTACTTGAAGATTCTCTCCCTCTGCCTCTCTCCCCACTCACAAGCTCATGGGTACATGCACTTGTGCACTCTCTCTCTCTCAAATAAATACATAAATCTTTATAAAAAAAGAATTAGGATATGACTTGGAATATGGTAAGTATGCATTAAATCATAGCAAATTATTAGGAAAAGAGAAATACGCATTGCCCCAGAATCACTGAACTATTTGCTGTTCTTCTCCCTCTAGGTAGATGTTTGCTTACTGTTCAATGAGTTTATTTAGGATGGTAAGAAATCTCTAAGACTATCCAAGCACTGTCCTTCTACCCAGAGTTACACACATGGGTCTGCACAGAAGACTCAGACTGAGGGCTAGCCTCTTGTTTTTGTGACACTCAGACTCTGTAGTCACCTCACACGTGGGCTCCTTTCAGTAGCCATTCAATCTTTTTACCATACTGTTCCTTTGTGCTTCGTACAGATACTGTAACTAGGTTCTTATTTTTAGTCATTTGTTTACCAAAAATTTATGCTAAAAAACAGCTGGGGGAACAAACAAAAAAACCCGGGCAAAATCTCACATTGTTGCTCCTTTCTGGAATTCTTTCATGCCCCTATTCTAGTGCTCTACCAAATGCCTCACTTTTACCCTGAAAATTGCCCTGAGAGATCTGCTAGACATTATCTTAGTATCTTTCTTCATTTGTTCATTCTTGTACTTACTTACCTCTTGATTTACTCATTCCACAATAGTCAGTAAGCACCAGGCTCTGTGCTGAGACTTACCTCTTTGTCCCCTGAATTCGGTTATACTTTCCTTCACCTCTCCTACTAGACTGAATTCCTTAAGGGAGTAGACCACAGATTACTGATTTATATATATCACCTAGACCTGCACATAGTAAGTACTTAGTAAGTCTAATACTCACTGCCTCACACAAGAGCTAGAGATTATTAGTATTTTTTACCATATGTTTTCCAAATACTTCAGTGATTCCAAGGAGAGGATTCACAAATCCAAAATATACTCACAAACTTAATTCCATCGGTGTCTATGTTCTACCTGTGGTGCTAACAAACTCAATTAAAAATTAAGATATGGATGCATAAAACAAAACAGAACTTGGGCAATGCTAATCTGTGAATTAGTATACTCAGGGAATAATACCAATCTTCTAACACTTGTACAACAATTACACACTCAAGAAGGTTTGCTAATGAAAGAGGAATAAAAGCCCAATAATGTATAGAAATTACCCCACCAAATGAGTCTAGGGGATTGAGAATACTGACTGTTTATATTATGAAGAATTTATATTAGCTCAAACAGTATCACATGCAGTCTCTTAAGCATCCTGATTATGCAAAATAAACAAATCACAAGGCCTATATCTGTACAACTATTAAAATTTACTATTAAGAAGCAAATATTCCCAATTAGTGCTATTTATGTAAAGTACTGAATAGCAAAGTTTTTTTAAGCTTGTTCCAGGCCTTTTTCTATCAAAAGGTATTTTTTTTAATTTATTTTTTATGTACAGCTGTGAAGTTTGATGCCCATGAGCTGCATTTTAAGAAAATTTCCTTTACATGTCAGACCCCGTTTTTGCCAAAAAGATCACTTTAAATTTTTCTAAGAAATATCAGAGAATATTTTCTTTTAAGGACACTGAGAGTTAGGGTTAGCTTCATCATTTGAAAGCAGGAACTCCCTCTTTTCATTTGTTCATAATCCCTACTAACCAGTGCCACATTAGCTTCATGTCAGGAACTTAGCAAAATGCTTCCTGAGTTAGTGAATGATGTATAAATTTGAGCCTCCTATGACATCAAGATTTAAATATATAGAAAATAGACAAATTTATGTTCATTTTTTTACTTCTTCTAAATATATACAGTTATTATTTTCTAATATTAAATAAATGGCCAAATAACTAACAGTAACATAATACTAGCATATTGATACTGTTAATAACATAGCAATGTATTCCAATACATATATTTTAAAATTTATTATTTATTTATTCATTATTATTATTTTACTTTACAATAATACTTTGGTTTTATTTGCAGCAGGGAGAATGGAAATATTTTAGGTGTTAAAATACATATTGAAAATTAAATGCAGAAGGGGAAATTAAATATACTAACATAGTAACTATCAAAGATAATATATAAATAGTTCTTTAAAGAAGAAGACAAAAGTCTTTTAAGTAGGTCAAGAAGGAAGATTTATTTATTTATTTTAGAGAGAGAGAGAGAGAACGTGCGGGTGCACAGGGTGGGGGTGGGGCAAGTGGACAGAGGAAGAGAGAGAACCTCAAGCAGACTCCCTGCCGAGCGCAGATCCTGATGTAGGGCTTGATTTCAAGACCCTGAGATCATGACCTGAACTGAAATCGAGTCAGACCCTTAACTGACTGAGCCACCCAGGAGCCCCCTCCAATAGTCTTAAGTACTGGTGTTTATAATAAATTAATTTTTGATGACATTTCACAGAGATATCATACTAGAACATCTCTTCTGCTTTGTAGTTTTAATACATTTACAACTATAATTCAGAATTCAACTATAATATATACTGCAAAAAAGACACAAATGAGAGGAAAGTTCTATAAAGCACCAAATTTCTCTTCCTTGGATAATTAATAACACTAGTAATAATATCCAAAATCTCTTATGTACATTAAAGCTTACAAAATACTTTTCACATATATCATCTAATCTAACCACAGCCTTAGGAGATGGGTATCAGTATTCTGAGCTTACAGCCTCCAAATCCCAGGCTCACCCAGAGAGAGCAGTGGGCATGGACAAAGTCATACACTGTGGCTTCTATCTACCCCACTCTGATCAGTTTGTAGAAATCCACTCTAGAGCATAATGATGGATGCAGAGACATACATTTAAAGCCAATTAAATGACTATTAAAAATCCTTCCTAATTCTTATTAATGGGAATGATATTAAAAACAGATTACCGGTTTGGTGAAACAGCCAATAAACAAAAAAGGTGATAAAATCCTCGGCTAATGCATGCCATAATGAAGATGTTAATGAGTTTAATATTTTGTAAAGTTCATCTTGTCTGTGTAATGGGAATCTTCAGCATGTCCCCCTACTGTTAAACCTTCTTCCAGTGTGGTAGGAGTATAGCTTGTCAGACTCCCGAATAGGCCAAAATGTTGTAAAAAAAAAGATAAGCATGATTAGAATTTCTAAGGAATAATTCAGTACAAAGATGGGATGTCAACAGAAAATGCCAGGTTGCATTGTAAAAATAAGACACATGACCCAAGAGTGAGGAGGGATTCAGTGGTGGTCAGAGCAAGAAGCACCGTGGAATTGAATGAAAAGCTGTTGTCCTGAATAAGAAATGGCCTAAGATAGAGTATGGCATGGAATAATGTACTTTTCTGTGTGGATGAAGCTAAACAGCACATCTTCTAGGAACTTAACCCCTCTAAGATATTCTCCTCTATTTTCTAGCCACTAAGATATGCTTTAATTCTCACGTGTGCAGTGTTCAGTGGGTCATGTTATGCATGGTGGGGCCAGCACCAGCCCACCATAGAGCCTTCTGCTCCTACCCCAGGCTTTGGAGGCACACAGGTCAATATATAGATAGCACCTAAGAGTTTATGATATGCTTTTTATGCATTCTCTTATTTATCTACATGGACACACATGCACATATGACAAATGCCCATATAAACTAGAAAGTGGGGATCATTAACCTCATTTGACAACTCAAAAAGCTAGGTTTGGAGAAATTGGTCTCAGTTTCTCCTATTTTAAGTCCTGCTCTGGGGATCTAGAGATGACATTTTTTTTTCCAACAACAGGAAGGTCTTGCATCAGGTCTTTCAATTGTCCTGCTTGACCTATCCGTTTTTATGTAGGATATTCTACTATTGATCATATTCCACTAGAATATGATTCAAAGGTAATCCTCTGCTTTAATGGGTCTTGCTGCCATCAGTTATGTGCCACTGTGAAAGAACACACACAGGGATGGGACACTGAAATTCATATTCTTTCCCATCTTGTCCTTTCCCCCATTATATATTCCTTAGAGGATGAAGTTTCTATGCATTTCATCTTTATGCTTTCCATAGCATTAATCACACTCTTTTACATAAAGGAGGTGCTTTAAAATATATTTTTTAAAGAAATATGTAGATTTCAACAGTATTCTCAGATAGTTTATTGCTCGACTTTTATTTAAAATTTTGTTAGACTTCTAACCAATCTTCTCACTAGGATAGTGACATGTTTTTAGACCCTAACAGAAATATTTTTGTGATATTAGGTCACTAAATTACTCGAATGGTATTTGTCTAATTTTTACTCATTTATTTTGAATTGCTTGGAATAGCAGATAATAAGTTCTCTAATGTAGCTTTTCAGAGCTGCTTGCTAGCGTGTCTGAGTGTTTCTGCACACTCAGCTAGCTTCAAAAGGCACCCCTTGAAATCAAGAATAATATTTAAGAAAGTTAATTCACACATATAGGACTAGCCTCATACTCTTCATTCTAATTCAGGAATGGAAATGTCATAAAAATCTCTAACAATGTGAAGGAAGATCAAACAGAAACTGCGTAGTTAAATAGGATTTTTAAACCCCAAAATAGGTCAATGTAGAATCTATTAGAAATACTACTTCCAATGGCACGCATATCATAATATGTGTAAACTGACTATCCACCTCATGGGCCAGAAAAGGAAGTAGGTTCTACAAAGACCAAGCCCAGTACACATTAGACACTCTGTTAAATCTTGGGCAGATATAAAAACAGAAACTTTGCCCCAAGGAGTTACAGATGCCCAACCACATGTAATGTGATACGTGCTACAACAGAGTTAAGTTTAAAGTTTACTGGAACACAGAGAAGCATGTGCTTAACAGGCGGAGGGAGGACGCTTCACAGGGGGATGGCATTTCAGAAGGTTTCATTTTAAGGATGAGTCAAATTTTGTCAGATGGAGATAAAAGAGAAAGACATTCCAGGCATAGAGAAGAACAAATGCAAAAGCATACAGGTTAGGAAAGGTCATCAAATGATTGGCAAAATAAATTCTGTGTGGCTGGAGGGAAGGAGGCTGAGGAGAGAAATGTAGAGTGGGTGTAGATATATAGGAAGCCAGGCAGTGGGTCTAAAGTTGTGCTAGTCATGGAACCCTGCACAGAGAATTGAACATGCCTGTGTTTGTGTCCCCACTGAGCCTTTCATCTGCTTTTGTCACGGGACCTATAACAAGTCGTAGTTTTGTTTACAATAGTTTAGTCTTCTGTTAAACTATACACTGCTTGAGGGCAGAAGCCATCTCTTATACTACAGCTAACTCCATCAGGCAGCGTTGGTGCTCTAAAAAAATATATTGAATGAGTAAATTGTTATCTTCTTACACCGCAAAATCTGGACTCAAAAGCTTGGATCTATGGTACTATACGGGAAGACTGTAAAATCTTGCATTCATTTTAAATAAAATGTAGATGACAAATCATTTCATGAGAGGTCTTCTCTAAGGATCTGACTTGTCTTCTGGTTCCCTCATAGATATGATGGACTTTCTTATTCCTTTAATACCTCTGGTTGACTAACACCTCCTTACCCCACCTCTAGCCTCCACTTAACTTGACTCTTTGGGAACATTTTCCAGAATTCTTCTATTGCTTTTTTAGTCCAATCCAATCATGCTTGTTTTAATTGCACTGGTCATAGATGTACTATGATTCAGTGAGATTTAGAGACTAATTGTTTTTGGCACATTAGCCCTTGACACATTCATCTTGACCCTCATTGGCACTTACTCAATTGGTGCTTCTTGGCAACTGTTCAATTGCTAGTTATTACCTATAGGGAGCCAGACTTTAATCAAAGTTTTACTCTCATCTATGAATTGCTAATTTACATGCGGTTCATGCCAGCAAATTCAGGGGGAAAAGAATCCCAAATAGTTCTTAAGAGTTTTGGCCAAGTGATCTTCAAACTCGATGCCCATGCAATTCTAATTCAATGTTATACATTCTGATGCAATATGATACATACAAGAAAGGAGGGGGTTGTTTGAACAGTAAGATGCTTGAAATATTTATCATTTGGAAAGTAATTTTGTGAGACTAAAAATATAATTCAGAAACACAAGTAAGGTAACCCCTGCCTTCAGGATCTAGCAAAAAAAGAAAAAAAATAAACTCTACTAGTATTTATTCCCACTGATTGTCATGAAGTCATGGCTGGCTATTGTAGTACATTGGTAAAGCAGGTGGGCTCTAGAGTCAGATTGCCTGGGTTCTACTCCAGTTTCAGTGTGTACAAGCTATGAGACTTGGGTTTATTTCTAAACTTTCTGGGCCTTAGTTTCCTCATGTGTTAAATGAGGATCATAATCACATCTCCATTACAAAGTTGTGGTGAGGATCAAATGAGTTATCTGAGGAAACACAAACCACTTGGCTCAGTTCCTGGTTTATCACATACATTCTTGAGATGTTGGGGAATGTAATTATACCCAGGTATTCACTCAAATAACTCTGAGACAAAATGATAAAGTGCTATAAGAAAGATACAGATAAAATTTTCTGGCTATACTGTCTTTCAAATTACTTTTTAATGGAAAAGTTATAAACCAGAGAAAGAAGAAAATGATGCTGGCAGGTATCCCTGCAATAAGAAAGAGCAAACACAGAGAAAGAAAATCAATGGAGGATTTAAAATGTTCTTTCTGCTTTGACATCTAACCACATGATTCCAAATTTTCTTCAATATCAGAGGATAGTTACTTTTAATGATGAAATGATTCCACATTTCTCTAAATCTACATGACCCAAGTGGTTCACAGAAATGAAGGTCAATGGTGTCAACATTTCTAATATTTTAATTAAACCTCAACAAGCAGCCACATTCCCAGAGTAGATGTAGCATTGTGATATAGAACATAAGAAATGTAAAGTGTATATTCTCTGAGGAACACTTATATGGCCTGGATCATTTCACATCTTACTTTGCTGAGGCTACAGGAAGAACCAAGTGTCTGACCCAGTGACAAAGGGAACTAAATAAACATTTGGCATTTGAAAGTAACCCCCTCAGTTTGTTTCCTGGAGTCAAGAGTCTCTCATGGTTTGTCTCCCTCTCTGATTTTTTTTCCCATTTAGTTTTCCCTCCCTTCCCGTATGATCCTCTGTGCTATTTCTTATATTACACATATGAGGGAAACCATATGATAATTGTCCTTCTCTGATTGACTTATTTCACTTAGCATAATACCCTCCAGTTCCATCCATGTCAATGAAAATGGTAGGTATTCATCCTTTCTGATGGCTGAGTAATATTCCATTGTATATATGAACTGATTAAGGAGGGCACGCGGTGTGATGAGCACTGGGTGTAATACACAACTAATGAATCATTGAACACTACATCAAAAACTAATAATGTATCATAGGTTGGCTAATTGAATTTAAATTTTAAAAAGTGAAAAAAAGAGAAAGTTGCATTCTAAAAAAAATTTAATGAAAAAAAAAAAGAAAATAACCCCCATGGTAAGATCCTCTAAGGCAGTACAGAATAGTGGCTTAGGGCAGTGCTTCTCCAATTTTGATATGCATTTGAATCATCTGGGGAACTTGTTAAAATGCAGATTCACATTCAGTAGGTCTGGGGTGGGCTCCAGAGTTTGTATTTTTACCAAGCTGCCCAGTGATGCTGATTCTGACAGGCTGAACTCTACCCTTTTGAGTAGCAAAGGTAGAGGAACAGACCCTGCTTGGGTGTGAGTGCTCCCTTTTTCTCTTAGAAACTACATGATTGTGGCCACATAAATTAACCCCTCTTTCTGTGGGGTTTTTTTTTTTTTTTTAATCTGTGAGGATATCAGTATCAAATTTAAATGGTTGATATGAGGGCTAAATTAATTAATGCATATAAAACATTTTAAATGTTACCCAGTACTGAGCAAGCACTCAGTATATTTTTTTTATGAATAACTGAAGGTTTCTCATTATAAACATTTAGCCAGTCAACAGAGATGAACATCCTACAAATTTTAATTGAGTTTAATTCACCAGCATAATTTATTTTAAGCCATTAATGTCAACAATCACATTAATCTCCATCCACATCCAAAGCTTGGCATGTTATAATTTTTCAAGTCATTGAACTTAAAAAAGCAGCTAATTAACAATTCTCTTGGTGGTAGCTATACTCAGAGGCATGAACTTGTCATGATATAGCAAAAAATTTCTTCATCTATTTTTTTCATGATGACTACAACAAAATAAGAACTAAATATGTTTTCTTTAAAGATTTTATTTATTTGTCAGAGACAGAGAGAGTGTACGCATACAAGCAGGGGGAGTGGCAGACGGAGGGAGAAGCAGTCTCCCTGCTGAGCAAGGAGCCCGACGCAGGACTTGATCCCAGAACACTGGGATGATGACCTGAGCTGAAGGCAGACACTTAACTGACTGAGCCACCAGGTGCCCCTAAATATGTTTATAAATAACTGAAAGGTATCCTGCTATTGGCCCCACAGTATTACAGGTAGTTGGTCTTCTTCCCCCTTTGTATTAATCTCTTTCACAACTAAAATTATTCTGTTTGTTTGTCTGTCCCTCTCATCATGAGTTTAAACTCTATAAGGGATGGGCAATGTTTATCTTATTCATTGTTATATTTCAGCATGCAGCTTGCTGCTTGACATTGATATACTGTTAATAAATAAAGAAATGTTTGTAAAAATATGAAATAAATGGCTGAATATGCACCTTGGTTGTACATTTCATTCATTTACTCAAGAATACATTAAGAGTCTGTGATTTTTTTTCTTTGGTTATTTTCTAGATACTGGAGATTCATAGTCTGTATGTTTAAGGAGCTATGCTCTGGTTGGGAACAGATATGTGAGCAAAGAATTGAATACAAGATCAATTCCAAATGGGTAGGGGGATGCATAAGGAGAGCACTTATAGATTAAAGTAGGACTGAAATAGACCATTGCAATTAAAGGAAAAATTCACGCATTTTCCTAAAAGTGTGAAATAGTCAGACAAACCAGAAACCTTCAATAGAATGGGTAATGAGGAGATGAATAGTCCTAGAAATTTACGGTAGAGACAGAGACAAGGTCCAGATCCTAGAAGGCAACATAGGTGTTTTCTATTCTATAGCACATGTGGAGTTAGGTTGAAAGGATGAGAACTTGAAAGATAAAAAACTAAAATGACAAACCTTCTCATACAGAATACTAATAATGCTATATAGAGAGTGACTATAGCAGAGACTGTTAACTGCCTCTGAATATCTACTCTCCTCTTCTCCTTAGAAATTGTTACCCTGTGAAAAAGTTAAATACCCTACCCTCTCACAGCGAGGTGTAGCCACATAACCATTTTTGATCAATGAAGGAGTTGATTCTTGTGTGTAATTTCTGGAAGTGTCCATAAAAATAGGCAACACACTCTTTTTTATGTCCCTTCCTGCTGCTGGAAATGTGGTGCAATGGTTGAAGCTAGAGTCCCATTCGAACCATGAGGTGCTTAAGAAACAGGGATCCTTGTGCTATAATGCTAAAAGAAGTAAGACTTTAGATGTCTTAAACTATAGAGCACCATGCCTTGCTTTCAGTTTCATTTATGTGAAAGAAAAATGATTTTTTCCCCACTGATTTCGCTGCTCTTATCTTGGGATTTGTATGCCACTTATCCTAATTCTCAGTGTTATGAGTACAGAAATATGGAAGGGCTTCAAGAAGGATGTGACATTCAAAGTAGTTACTGAAGGAAAGGAAGGAGATCATAAGGAGAGGGGGCCAAAGTAAAACAAACATGTGCATAAATATCACCCTGAATACAGTATGTTCAGGAAACTGGGAGATCTGCTGTGTAGTGAGAACACGGGGTATATTGCCGGAAAGTTCTGGGGAGGGGACAGGGGACAAAGGATGACAGGCACCAGTAAAAAGCCTGCAATATCACACTATGCAGTTTAGATTTTTTGAGGCAATTTCAGGGCCATTAAAGGTTTTAGGTGGTTAAATGGCAGGACCATAACTGGTGTCTAGAATAATAACTCAGAGAGCTATGCGAACTCAAAGAAGGAAAAGCAAGAAACAAAGAAACAAGTTCAGAGGAGGTTGTAGGAGTCCTGGAGAGTGAAGAGGCCAGGCCTAAGGGCCTTGACAATGAGGACACGGGACAGAGATGAGAGATATTTAGCAAACATACTACTACATAGGAATTAGTAGCCACATAAAGGCAGGGACGTGAAGCAGAGGAAGTCAGGAAGACTAGTAGAAATGAAATATGGCTTGGACAGTTGAGTTAATGGTGATGTTACTCATCAAGACAGGGAATGAAGGAGGAAGAAAGATGCATTTAAAAAATGCAAATGGAAGTCAGGCTTTGTGGAATAGGGAGGGGAAAAACAGAAAATAAAAAACAGCAACACTGAAAGATTTTTGCATGTCTGGCTCTTTCTCGTGTTCAGTTGCAACTTAAATATCACTTCCTCCAAGAAGCCTTCTCTAAATCCTCTTTCTAAAGAAGCCACTGCCCTCCCCACACCCAGTAGCACTATCACAGCACTTGGCTATATTTTCTTCAGAGCTCTTCTTACTTTGTAGCTTCCTTTTTGTTTATCGTGTACTTTGACTAGAAGGTAAGCTCCGTGAGAGTGGAAATTTTGGTTTGCTCCCATTAATTAAAGTGTGCCTGACACGTGGCACCCAAAAACTTCTGTCGTATGAATGAATCACAGTACTAATACAGTACAGAACTCAGAGCTCATACATACAAATAAAAATTAAAAAAAAAAAAAAAAGATTGACAGGACCAAAGCCATCACATGAGAGGTCCCTCAGTAATGGATGACAAGGAAGCTGAGCTCTAGAAATGCCCATAAAGACCTGTGGCAAATGACACAGCTGGTTAGTTGGGAGGGGTCTCAAGACCTGACTTAGGTCCAGTTTGGCACTTACTAATGACATGCTCTTCATGAATTTCATGACCTCAAAGCATCTTTCAGTTTTCTTAGCTATAGAAAAGACTGTTTGGTCCCTGAATATTTTGAGAATTAAATGAAACAACACATGAAAGCATATTGTTCTTCACTTTCATCCAATCTGTCCTAAAGCATTCATTCTCAATTCCTACTTATTGTTTATTAGACACAATGACATCACTAATGCTACTTCTAAGATCTCTACCCAGCTTGAGTTTTAACTTTAACAACGTGTTTTGTATACTTGTAATTTTCCCATTTACCACATTCTGGAACAATTTCCCTCTTTCTGTAGCTTTTTGACCTTTTGTTAATGAGGTATATAACAACCCTGTGTTTGACCTTAGTTCCCTTTGAGTGTCTTCTTCAGTCTCTTAAGTGAGTAACTCAGCAAATTTTATTACAACTACTGAGAGGCAGGGTAGCATAACGCTGTTCTTACTAAATGTCCCTCACCACATGCTGTATAACCTTGGACAAGTTAAGATCTCTTTTTTGCCTAAGATTCCTCACCTGTAAGGTGGAGATAACAATATATTGGTCAGGGTTATTGTGAAGACTGCATAAATTAACATATGTAAAGAATTATTAATAGTGCCTAGCATATAATGCAACAATTATTAATGCTGTTATTCTTACCATTTACCAAACCATGTATGAAATTACTCAGATTACTCTCTTATCAGTGCTATGAGATATTTCCAGTTTTCCCCATTTTACCAAATAAGAAATTAAAGCTTCGGAGCTTAAGTAACTTCAAGTTCACAGAGCTAGTAAAGTGGCAGTGCTAATATTAATTCAAGAGCCACTTTTACTGGACACCAAGCCTATGCTCTTGGCCATGTCAACATAATGCTTCATTTCAAAGAAGCCAGATCATCTCGTCATGAAAGCAGACATTTATTAAGCCAAATTGCCCTCAAAGAAACTGGCATTAAATATACTTTTGACTGTGTACTTCAAGTAGGAGCAATAGGCATTCAGAGAAGGGGAAAGCTCAGGGACACGGGTTGTCAGGGAAAGCTTCTGAAGGACCCGAACGGAGCTAGATACTTGATTGTTTCTAATTACATTGAGCCTTAGGTTACCACAATGACCTACCTAAAGGTCAACCCTAGACCAGCTTTCAGCAGTAGTCTGGCCAGCAAATTTCTTTTCCCAGTTTTGTTGGGGGCCCACCGGCAAACTGATCAAGCACAGACCGTGCCCCTTTTTTTAATTAACCCAATTACAGCTCATAAATGGTGACATGTGTCATCAGACCTACCCCTGGAGGGGCGTTTCGTTAACTTGATCACATCTGAACCTGGGGGCATGCGCCTTGCATAGACAGCTTTGTTAAGCAGTGGCTGTGTCTGTTTCCAAGTTAACAGGGGGCAAGCTCAGTTTATTACCTATAATGAGCCCACTAAACCAAACACTTGCATTGGAAGGTCTTTTCAGACTCACAATGCATTAGAAAGATTACATGCCTTAATGTTCTTAATGATTTATGACAGTCCACACTATGGTTACTGTTCTTTTCCCCCTCAAAATAATAAGCATGCAAATGCTGGTGTCTGATTTTATAATTTCAGTTCAAATAGATCAAACTCTCTTCATTTTATAGCTCTAAGGCAGTGGTTATCAAACTTGGCTGTATAAAAGAATCACCTGGGGAGGTTTTAAACACCCCGAAGTGTATGACCAGGCTATTGTCAGGCCTTTTAGAAGGGATCTGTGTTCCTGGAGTCCAGGCATCAGGGTTTTTAAAGCACACCAAGAATGGAAATTTACAGCTAAGTTTGAGAATTACTGCTTAAAGATACCAGGAAAACTATTAGCAACAAGTTAAAAAATAAATGAAAATTTCTTGAGATTGTCTTTAAAGAGATACTGATTATGAATGGCTATTGTTTGCTCTCAGCATGCTGTTCGACCTATCTGGCTTTATTTTATGACTATTTTTCCTTCTTATGACATCTCATTAGCTAGCTATTCTCTGAGTTTTATACTCCTGAATTTTCAAAATAATACACCTCTAGGCAAAAAATCATTTGGAGCACTTGGTGGAAATCAGGATAATCAAAACATACTGCTATTAAAGCTGTTTGTGAAGCAGCAACTATGCTTTTTCACTAAAGGAAAGGCTCATGAAGTTTCATTTTGTTATTCAAATATTCAAACAAACCTGGAGCTTATAAGTGACAATTGAAGGAAAATATTTTAGGGCTGTGTTATGATACACTTAGAAAAGAGAAGATACTAGGGGAATCCAACCATTGAAAGCCACATGGTAGAGAGCTCCCAGTCTGAATTAATGTGGGACAATACCTCTTGTCTTAGACCCTGTTGTTATAGACAGGGAGACTGAATCACTTGGGTCTTTTGAAAACAAAATCATCAAGAATTGTTTTTTTCTCAAAATGTAATTATTTTAAAGACCGATTTCTTCTACAAAAAAATTGGAGATCAGAGGTAATTGATTGCTATGTACTAGGTTCTATATTAAATGCTTCATATTCAATAATTCATTTAATGCATGAACCCATGAGGTAGGTGATGTTATGCCATTTTGTATGTGAGGAAACTGAGCCATAGAACCTTTAGGTAATTTGCCCAGTGTCACAGGAATACTAGGTAGACCAAGAAGGATATAAATTTATGCCTGCCAGACAATAAAACCAATCCCTACAGGCAATATCACAAACTTCTCAGAAAGATAATTAGCCACTAAGAGAAAGATAGTGTTGTTTTTTTTTTTTAAAGAGGCTGTATCCTGACGAAGAACTAAAAAAGGATGAATAGCAATGGAAAGAGGCTTTCAGTGACTTCAAATAGTGATGTGTGGGCACCAGAGGAAGGATTTATATTGGAATAGTCATAAGAGACAAGGTATCTGTCCAATTGCCCAGAGAATAAGTAGCTATAGTTAACTCCCAAGAATTGGTACTTGAAAAATATCATTGTGGAAAAGTCCATTTAAAAGCCCAACAGAATTTAACAAGGGAGGGACAAGATTACAAAGTATTCTAAGCATCACATAAAATTCTTGAGGCCCTAGGAAAATGATGTTTTAGTATTTCTGCTTTTTTTTATTTTTTATTTTATTTTATTTTTTTAAAAGATTTTATTTATTTATTTGACAGAGAGAGAGATAGCAAGAGCAGGAACACAAGCAGGGGGAGTGGGAGAGGGAGAAGCAGGCTTCCTGCCGAGCAGGGAGCCCGATGTGGGACTCGATCCCAGGACCCTGGGATCATGACCTGAGCCAAAGGCAGACGCTTAACAACTGAGCCACTCAGGCGCCCTCTGCTTTTTTTTTTTAAATAAAAAGTTTGAAATAGGGTTTCTTAGCTTCATTTCAATAATACTCTTAAAATTGAGGGAAGTTAATATATTTTAAGCCATTACTCTTTATTACTCTACTCTCATTTCCTTTATTGATTTTGCTTTTTACTAAATGATCACTCTTCTTTTCTCTTTCTTCTATTTGATCTCACCCAACTAACCATTATTGTATTTGCTGCCTGCATTTTCTTTCAAAAAATGTGAGAAAGAAAAAATATTTTTTACAGCAAAAATACTAACAAATTTAATGGGCTCTCCAACTCACTAGAGTACTGCAATATCTGGCATAAGGTAAGAAACAAGATTAGAATGAAGCATGAGAATTTAGTCTCTGCAGGAAAGGAACTACATAGGGTGGCAGGTAATTGGATCACCGTGATCTACACAAAGTTTTAAGACAAATAACACAGGGATTATCTTTTGCTTTTGTAAGGCTTTTTTTTTTTTAAATATTTATTATTGAAGTACAGTTGACATGCAATGCTATATTGGTTTCAGGTGTACAACATAGTGATTCAACTATTCCATATGTTACTCAATACTCCTCACGATAAGTATAGTTACCATCTGTTACCACACAATGTTATTATAGTATTATTGACTATATTCCCTATGCTGTACTTTTCATCTCATCTCTTATTATTTTAAAACGAAGTTTGTACCCCTTAACCCCCATCATGAATTTCACCCATTCCTTCCCCCATCTTCCCTCTGAAAACCACCAGTTTGTTCTCTTTGTGAGTCTGTTTTTGGTTTTTTAGTGGTTGCTTTTGTTTTTTTCCTTTTTGTAGAATCCAATATAAGTGAAATCATATGATATTTGTCTTTCTCTGTCTTATTTCCCTTATAATATCCTCTAAGTCCATCCATGTTGCTACATATGGAAAGATTTCATTCTTTTTTTTATGGCTGAGTAATATTCCACTGTGTGTGTGTGTGTGTGTGTGTGTGTGTGTACCACATCTTTACCCATTTATCTATCAATAGACACTTAGGTTGCTGCCATATCTTGGCTATTGTAAATAATGCTGTAATAAACAGGGGTGCACATATTTTTTGAATTAGTGTTTTTATTTCATTTGGTAAATTCTCAGTAGTAGAATTACATGTAATAGATATTACATGTAACCATCTATCATTGCAGCTAAGTGTGGCTTTGTACCTAAGTTCTAATTCTTGGGATATAAAGGGAAATCATGTTTTAAAGGGAGCAAACATGTTCATCTCTCTGTACTTCTTTTAACCAGCTCCTTGTCATGTCATGATGGTGACTATGCACCCAAGGACCACATCCAAGGGTGGTAGAGCAAGAAGAAGGTTTTTCGATCCCATCTCTTTAAGACCTGTGGAGCAGAACAGACATTCCAGTCTGGACTACCCACTTATGGACTGTTACATGTGAAATACATTTCTATCTTGCAAAAGCACTGTTATTTTGCTCTTTGTTATATGTAACTGAACATACATACTAAATAATGCACCATGCAAGAGAGTTATTACTTTCTCTACTTACAGATGAAGGAAGAGGGTCAAAGAAGTTAATTTTCCAAGGTTACCCACTAGTATATGGTAGAATTAAAAAAAAAAAAACTGAACTCTACCTTCCCAACTTCATGCTCTGTGACTGCTCTGTGCTTCAGCCTCACAGAACTCACTATATATGAGTTTCCAGGCCTCTGATCTTTGCACATATAGTTCCTTTTCTTGGAATGCCTTTTCCCTACCCAGCCTGAAAACATCTTACTTAATCTTTAAGAGCCAGCTTTGACTTCCTCAAGTGGGATGGTTCTTTGTACCATATTCTTTTAAAGCAGTTTCTTCACATCTTCGTTCATTTATTCATTCAGCCATACAACCAACCTAGCAAAAAATGTGCCAGGTTATAGAGGTAAGAAAGTAATAAAAATGGACCAATTTTTCTTGTGCTTATGGAATTTACATCCTAGAAAGAAATATCAGGCATTAAACAGTGAGAGTGCAGTGTGACTACTTCTTTGAAAGGGAAGAGTCTGAAGTGAAAACACACATCAGGAGCACCACACCTAACCTCAGCATCCCAGAAGAAGCATTATTTAAGCTGAATCCCTTAGGATGCATAGGAGTGAGTCAGGCAGAGAATGGCAAGGGGTCTTTTAACAGCATGTACCAGAACTAAGTATTGTTGACTAGACTCTATCAGACTATGAACGTCAATGCTTTTATAAAGCATCCTAAGTGATTTATCAACACCACCACTACCAAGATTAAATGCTGGCTCAGGTTAATACTAAATGTGTTACCATTGTACTTTTTTGAATCCCTATAGTTTTATTTTGTCTTTCTTCTATGGAGTATTTCCTATCCCACCCATCACTGCCACTTCAGTCCAGTATCCAGAAGCTTCCTGGGTGCAGATTCACCTGGGATGCTTATAAAAACATAGATTCCTTGGCCATACACTGAGATTCTGATTCTACTGATCTGGGGCAGAGCGGGAAATTCTGCAATTCTAATAACATGCCTGGAAAGATTTGATGCTACTAGTTCACAGACCACATCTTGAGTAGCAGTTCTATAGAGAGAAATTATATAAATATTTCTCAGAATTATTTCCCCTTGTTTTTAAACCTGCTCTACCAGGTTGAGCTTTTTGGAACAAAAGTGGATCTTTTGCCCAGGGCATATGGGGCATGTGCCTTCAGAGGAACCATTACCAGAAAGAAGGGCCTTGTGGTGACTCTCACCCATCAGTCATATACTCCACCCGGACAACTTTTGTATTTTCTCATCGCCACCTCCCCCACCCAGCCTGTGTAGAGGTTTCCCAATGGATGAGGGCACTCCAGGGAAGAAAGATGAAAGTAGGCTGGTGAATGGGTAAATAGGTCAGGTTTTCTATTTATTTTGTGATTTTTAAAAGATTCATTTAAGTCTGAATAGGAGTTTTATAACTTCACAAAAAGAAAATGATGAGAGAATCACTGAACTGTTAAGAAGGCTTTCAGCAAGTGCTGGTGTTCATCTCCATGTGTGTCATGCATGAGAGTCTTGAAAGTTAATAAGCTTTTGAGAGCCATGAGGACAGGGACCAAGTCTTTCACATGAACATACCCCACAACTCCCTAGGAGAGTTATAACTGCTTAGAGAATTTGAAAATACTTAACTCTAAAAAGGAGGAAATGAAAGCAACTCACAAAAGCTGAGAGGATAATTTTGATGATCAATTAGGTAATACATATAAAGCACCTCTAGAAAATAGCAGTTCCTTGATAAACATTAGCTCCTTCTCCCTTCTATTTATTTATTTTTTAATTATTTATTATCTAGAACAGTTTTGTCCCTTAGAACTCTCTGGAATGATGGATTCTATACCTGCACTGCTGAATACATTACCCACTAGCCACACTGGCTACTGAACACTTCAAATGTAGCTAGTACAACTGAGAAACAGAATTTTTGATTCTATATTATTTTAATTAAATTTAAATAATTACAGGAGACTTGTGGCTACTGTCTTGGAGAACACAGGTTTTGAAGCAAGCACAACATAGTAGTTGGTAATTAAGTGTGTCAATTTGTTGAACTGTATTGGATTGATCCTTTTTCATACAGATACGCATACGTTTAAGGTGATGAGTGAAAGGGGCAGGTGCCCCAAGGGCAGGCCAAAAGGTGTAGTGAAAGGACAAACACAGAGGATCCAAGCCAAAAAAGAAGTTTCTGTAATATTGATCAATACTTCTCAAACTTTAATATGCATACAAATCACTGGGGTTCTTGTTAAACATACAGATTCTGATTTAGTAGGTCTTGAAAGGGACCTTAGATTCTATGTTCACAAGGTTCCAGGTATTAACAATGTTGCTAGTTAAAAAGTCCATTTCAAGGAGCAAAGATCTAGATGTAGGTAGGCCAATGGACCAGCATAACCGCTATTGGATCTATCTCTGAACTAGCTCTGGCATCTGCATTCTTGACTCAGTAGTTCTAGATCAAATCACAGGAATGCTCCATTTTATCAAAGGCACACCTTGTGATGAACATTTATTAAGCACCTTTTATATACTAGAAAGAGAACTCATAACAATCCCCGTGGGGCAAATATTATTCCCATTTACAAATAATAAATCAGGTTTAGTTAGATAATTTGACTTAACCAAAACTCACCCAAGAACTAAGTCTCAGAGGTGGGCTCAGAACCCAGTTGCCCCTGAATCCAAATCCTATTCTTTCTCATTGTATGATCTTGTTACTCAAAGTGGGTATACAAATGAACATCAGCCTCCCCTGGAGGCTTATGAGAAATGCAGAGTCTCAGGACCCATCCCAGACCTACTGAATCAGAATCTGCATTTGAAGATCTCCAGGTCATTCTTATGCACATTAATATTTGAAAAGCACTATCATGTGCCATCTCTACCTTTATAGAACAAAGCAACAAGTGGAAGTGTAGGGGATCTGCTGATTGTGGCAGCTAAGAAATGGATTTCAACTGGCTAGGGTTGACTCTAGAATAAATATTGATAGCTTAGCTTCTATTGCTAAAGTCTTATTGCCTCATAGGCACAGTTTAAGCCAAAATTAAGCTGTTTTCTGGTAGGTAAGGATTTTTTAGTTTTGGATAATACTATATTCCCAACAGATAAAAACATCAACAATATAATTTTAACAGTGTTCATGGGGGAAAAAAACACAACAAAGAAACACAACAAAGAAATAAATTGTTTGCTGAAAGATAAATGTACTAAAATCAACAAAGTCTTCTAAAATATCTTAACATTATTAATCACTACTGGATGGTTCAAAGAAACAAACATAATTCTGCTTCTTCTCTCTTCATGGGTAATTCTGGAAAACTATCCAATTAAGAGTGAATAAGCAGCCTGAATCACAAGGGTCTGTTACTGTACAAAGTGACTCAGAGGAATTAATGTCTAACTGCCCTGCTCTGTGACCAAAGGCTTGGTCATCCCACTTCTGCAATACAGCAACTTCCTCCTCAGAGAGCTCTTACTCTCAGCTTCCTGCTGCTGGGATCAATCAGAAATGCCATTTAAACCTTGCTTAACAACACCACTTAGTTTCAAGCCCATTCTTTGGCTCCGGAATGAACCTCATTGCTAACTTGATTGTTTCTCTATGTCCCTGAACCCACATCATCCATTATTTTCTCTCATCCCCCACTCTTCTCAACACCCTTCACTACACTGTCAACCTCTCTTGGGCCATTTTATTCCCTTGAGACCACTTTTTGGACCTCTGTCCCAGAAGCGTAGCCATGTCTGCATCCAATGACCTTTCACATTTAAAGTTCTCTACAAAAATCTCCCTGATAGGGGCTCCTGGGTAGCTCGGTCAGTTAAGTGTCTGCCTTCGGCTCAGGTCATGATCCCAGTGTTCTGGGATCGAGCCTCAAGTGGGGCTCCCTGCTCAGTGGGGAGTCTGCTTCTCCCTCTCCCTCTGCCTGCTGTTCCCCCTGCTTGTGCACTCTCTCTCCCTGTCAAATAAATAAATAATCTTTAAAAAAAAAATCTCTCTGATAATACTTTAAGGATATTATGATTGTTTTCAAATAACTTTTACATAAATGATCTTCTTGGAAGTCAAATACAGTGGGTGATACTATTAAGGACCTTCTCATGTTTTTTTTGTTTTTTGTTTTTGTTTTGTAACCTAACCCCTCTTTCTTCTCTCCTCTACTTCTCTTACTCCCTCACTTTCTTGGGAGGTTTTCCAAGCCTCAGTCCTGGAATTTCTGGAACAAATTCCCCTGTCTCCATTGTTATTTCTACCTCTGGAAGCAAAGTTTCAGACAACAAAGTGTCTCAAAGAAAAGTAAGTTCATTGTACTGTCAATACTTGCTAGAGGTTTCTTTTATTTCTCAACAGTTTCCCTTAAGCATCCTTAATAATCTAGATATTCACTTCCCATATCAGTTGAACCAATTCCCTTTGACACTTTAATTATTTATTATCATTGACTACTAATATTTTTAAAGTGTAAGATTCCTTCTTTTGTACCTGTTTTTCTAACAAAGGACATATATAAATTCTTAGCCCTTTTTTTATTATGTTATGTTAATCACCATACATCACATCATTAGTTTTTGATGTAGTGTTCCATGATTCATTGTTTGCGTATAACACCCAGTGTTCCATGCCGTACGTGCCCTCTTTAATACCCATCACCAGGCTAACCCATCCCCCCACCCCCCTCCCCTCTAGAACCCTCAGTTTGTTTCTTAGAGTCCATAGTGTCTCATGGTTTGTTGCCCTTTTATTTAAGACTTTGGCATGGTAAATTAGTTTCTTATTTAGCAAATATTCATTCCTTCTTCTACTTTGAGCTTGGCAATATGATTGGCTTTGGCCAGTGGGGTGTTAGTAGATGTGATGTGAACATAGCTTTTAACTGTGTTTGTGTCCTGGGCTTGTCCTCTTGTGCTTTGGCCATCACAATGAAAATAACATATCCTGGGTAGTACTGTTCCCTCTCTGGGCCCCTGAATGAAACATGTGAAGCAGAGAAGCCAACCCGGTAATCTACAGTCTAAAGCAGCTGGCCCAGCCAGCCAGTAGACACTTAGGGGAGAAATAAATGCTTATTGTTATATGCCACTGATTATGTGGTTATTGGTTGCACACCAAAAACTGACTGTTATGTGGAGTGAAAGTAAATGATAGACCGAGCTCTACCATTTACTAGTTGGGCTAGAATATCTGTATCTGTAAAATGAGAGGTTTGCATTCATTGGATCCCAAGTTACTTAACAAGATTTAAAACTCATGATTCTTGAGTATACCACTTCCCACAACACATTTCCAGAAAACAAGTCAAAATATAACCACTATGAAATGAAGTCTGGAGAAGGATGGAGAGAAAAGGATCCTAGAATCTCTGATTAATTTTATTTTTCTAAAGCAGAAAGAATGGGGTTTGTTAGGATGGTGTTTAGTATAAGACTCTGAGAGGTCTACTGAAAGGCAAAGTATGTCAGGAGAGAAGGCTTCCATGTCCGTTGGCTGCAAAGTACCAAGAGGGTAACAGGCTCCCTTTTCACTAAGTTAGCCTTCAGGGATGTGGGCATACAGATCATATGCAGGCTTCACTCAGAACTCTCTAAGAACAAGTATTTTCAGCAGCTATCCTAAGATAATATTTAACATATAATGGGGAATAATAAAAAGACTGAGAGAAAAATGTAAACTGTTACAGAGTGTTGAAATGGCAATTTGCTTTTTCTTTCTTTATTTTCCTTGAGTGATTTTAATCTTCATGTAGGGGGTTCCTGCCTTGCAAGAGAGGTGGGACTATACCATATGTAAGGTCCTATTCAAACTTACAATACCATGACATCATGCAAGAATGAGTTTATTTGAAGCATTTTTTACATAAGAACCTCAGTGACCCCACTTTGTTAATGACTGCCACTTTAAGAGCTCTAATAACCCGTAACTTACCGTACTAAAAAAAAGGCAGAATTCTCTTCAAATACTTTTTGTGCCTTTATTAAAAATTTCCTTTGACCACAGATTTCCTCTAGTTATTCATCTGCTGTTTGCATGCATGCCAAAGAATTGTTTCCATGAGGACAGTATATTTCTAAAATCAAACTTGCTAATTGGCAAAATTAATACATTTACTTGCAATGAAATTATTTGTGAGAAAGACAATAATGTATGTTAAAATTTGTCATTTAGGTAATATTTTTAAAAAAGAAAATGTTCTTACGCAACATGACTCAAATGCTCTGGGGAGCTCTGAGATCATTTTTTCATTAAGTAGACCTGAAATTATGTAACAACTAGAACATGAGAAAGAAAAGAGGAAAACAAAGTATAGAACACTGGGGAATGAGAAAATAGCCTGCGAACGGAATAGTGATTTGTTCAAGGTTACCCAGTGAGTCAGGAACAAAGAGGAGAGTTGGACCCATGCCAAGACCCAAAGTATATCTACATTAATGGCTATGGGCTAACTCTGCCATTTTCAATAAATGATGTACTCACATATGGGGGAAGATGGTCACATTTACCATTCTCTCAGGGTCTAGTGTGTGTTACTTAATAAGTTTTTATTATTTAAATAAAATTATAAATAAACACCTATGAACCAGAAGTTAACAAAGCATGATTTCACATACATAATTTCATTTCATCCCCACAACCACCTCTGAGGTAGGTATTATAAATTAAATTAAAAATTAATTTGGTTTAAAGATTAATTGGATCCAGAAAAATTAAACTACAGGGTGCTGAAATGGCAATTTGCTGAAGAACACATTGCCAGGATCCAAATTTATAATTTTATATATATAAAAAAGTATATAACCTATACCAAGCAAACCTCTCTATATATCCTACTCTTAAGGAAGCTCAAAGAGGTTCTGCATTAAGTACAAAAATATTGAAGATGAAAAAATAAAAGACCCTTTGAAGAATTCAAAGTCATGCACAAAGTTGATATTTAGGGAATAGAAAGCAATTTGATTAATTTGTTTTATGTGGCTGATTTTACTAGCTAATTGGTTGGGTTACCAATCAAGCATGTCTGCACAAAATCCTTAGTTTCTATTGATAAACTATTTGTACATGAGGGCATCTGGCAGTTAAGGCATAAGAATCTTAATAGAAGGCTTTGAAATAATACAGATCTACCACAAGAAAGCAGTCCCACTTACAAAATCAAGTCTCTGTGTTTAATGCCTACTTCAAAGCACTGCTCATCCGCTTTTGCCAATGTATATAGCAAAGAAATTTACTAGAGTAAAACATAGAATTCCTTAATATATGTGGATCCCTGCCCCAAAAGTATTGGAGCCTCTGTGACAAGTTGTCTTCCACCCAAAGCCACAAGTAGCAGAGGAGAAAGCATACTTTGTTCCCACACTGAGAGGCAGAAAATAAGGAAGGGCAGGAGGGAACATAAGCGACTACATGATAGGAGTTAAGTAAGAGCTCAAACTGTTTAGCCAGGCTACCTGTGTTCATTCTGGGCTCTGCCTCTAATACAACCTTGAAAAAGTCACTTAACCTCTTTATGACTCCGTTTTCTTAATTGTAGTATAGAGAAATTAATAGACCCTATCTCATAGGGTTGTTTTAAGGATTGAGTTAATATTTAAGTGTTTAGTGTCAGGTGTACAGTAATCCCAATATAAACATTTGATACATGAAAGAAGATAGGAAGAGTAAGAGACAGAATAATGGATGCTATGTGTCTTTAATGTATTGCTTTGCTTCCTTCTAATGGAGTCCTTTTCTTTCCACACCTGGGGTCACTGACTCCTACCAGTGAGCTTTTAACCCCATTTCTTGTCTGACCCCAAATGACTCTTATTCAGAAAGATTTAAGAAGCCCTAGCTCAGTAGTTCAGGTGAGTCAGCATCAAGTCAAGCTTGCTGTTATTCTTGTCCTGACCCCGTGTCCCAGTTTTAGTCACTTGTTCCTGTATTCAAGTCCCAACCTTGTACTCCAGTTCTAGCATTCTGTTCCCCTGTGGCTGAGTCCTGGCTGGGAGGACCTGCTCAGGATCTCCAGTTCCTATGAGGCAGACGCCTCCCAAAGGGCAGCCTCTGGACTGGATACACTTTGTTTGGCACACTGTGCATGAACTTTGGAAAATCAGTTGCCTGTATTTAAAAATTCCAAAATTTGACATAAAAATTCAAATTTCCAACTTCTCTGGAAAATGAAATGATCTGGCAGCACTTGATCCCCATTTCCCCTCAGTATGAACCCACTGGAGCCAACCGGCAGCTGCCCCCTTTGGAAGGCCATGTGCTAACTATTCCCTACTGTCCCCAAGCCCTCCTGCTCCATTTCTGTGAGTTACTGTGAGTTACTTGGTCCCTGTAGGCCTTTGAAGTTGGGGGTCTAAGATTCAGAATAGCCGATACTTAACAAGCATTTCCTTTGTGCCAGGTGCTCTTTCAATTGCTTCACAAGTTTTAATCGTTTAATCAAAGACCAGGAATCTGTTTGTTCTTATCCATTGTCCCTGCAGTCCTTCTCCTTGCTTCAAATTCTCTGTCTGCATGCACCTGTGTCTGTCCCATCTTCCCCAATCACTATTCTCTACCCATTAGCTAGGGCCGCTCAGAAAGCCTTGTTGGGCCTCCATAATGTCAACCACTCACCCACACTGTGGCCTGTTGCCACTCTCCAATCTCCTCTGCCCAGCCAAACTTTGTTGTCAAGAATTTTGGCCATTATAGTGACTGTATTTCAGGTACAGAATTCCAGGCTTTACTGATCTGCCTGATCCTAGTATCTGTCTCATGCTCCAGGAATAAACCCACACGTTTCATTATATATAGATAGACTACCCCTCACAAAAATTTGTTACAACTCTTGTTAGAAGCCCAGCAAAATCCATTAAATATTTATTGATAGCTTACTTATGTTCTAGGCCCTGCCACAGAAATTGATTTGAGTATTCCTTTAATAAGAAACCCAAACAAGTTTATCCATCTCTTCTATAATTAATTCATTACTTTTTCAGGAAACGACCAAGGAAACTAACATTATTTGAACACAATTGGCTTTTTTTTTTCTTTTCTCATGATGTGCCCTTGTGCTTTAGAAAACAATGAATGAAAGAGGAAACTATTTGCATGACTAAGCTGAGATTTAGCAAATATCAAAACAAAACTCACAAAACTCATTCTACACATTTCATAAGATTATCTGGACTGGGTAAAACTGAATATGTATTGAATTTTAAATTTAGCTGATTAAGTTCTAACATAATTTTTAAAGAAAGTCTTAATAAAAGTGTTACTTACATAAGGAATCGTGTCCAAAGTATCTGTGTTGACAATTATAGGAGCAGGGCTGGCCTAAAAAGGAGAAACATAAAAAAAATTAAATAACAAGTAGTCTCTTTTAAGATAGGATCTATTAAATGTATTTGAGTTCAACAGTATTTCTTGAGGACCTGTACAGGCACGTGTCAGGGTTTTGGGGGATAAATGAAATACCTTGGAGTTCGCTGCAACCTCCTCCTTCAAATATTTGTTTGCTACATTTGCTACATAATGAAATGAAGTAAGCAGTTGAGCTTATACTCATTTTCTCTTAAATTCTACCCAACAGTAGGAGGTGAGGATTTGAATTGTGTATGAGGTAAGTATTTCTTATAAATTGGGTGATAATTAAAATGTATAGCATTTCCTTATAAAATAGCTGTACAAAATAAATTTCACCCCTCTCTTGTGGCAGCAAACTTAAACCCAAACCAGTATTTGTAATCCTTCTCTTTAAACTGCCTTTTGAGAATATGTTGAAAAAAAAGTTTCATTCATTGACATCTTATATATGCTTACCTATTATGCATTCTTTATCCTATCATTTGTCATTTATGCATTTCTGATCACATACCTTAGAAATCCTTCAATAGGAAATTAAAAATTCATCAAAGATGGCATAAAATCATATTGGGTAGGCTGAACTTTCTTTTTCAAAAAAAAAATTTGTACAAAATCTAGTCATTCCCTTTAAAGTTGAGTAGGAAACTGTGTAAAACTGATACAGAAGTGCTACAAGCCAAGTCATTAGAAAATAAGAGATTGCAATCTCTATTTGCATCCACCAATCTGACTTCATGAATATTGAGTAGACCTATCTTTATTTTCTAGTTTCTAGATTTTCACAGCATTTTTTCCTTCATCCCCTGCAGGATCTTTCATCTCTGTCCCAAATTGCAGATTTCATTTAGATAGAGGAAATAGTCTCATCATGATTAATCAAGAGCTGTCCTATAAGACACAGTGGTTTTGGCAAGTGCTCAACTTTTGGGACATTTCATTAGTCGTGCCCTCTGGAGTTAACAGAGTTAACAGCTTTTTAATGTCAATCTGTGCCTATGGAATCCTAATCGAATGATACAACAAATGGCAATCCAGCAGATATCACAAAACAGAATTCCATGTTTTAACACAACACACTGGGCATTAAGAGCAGGACCCTGGTCTACTATCTACATGGTGGGTCAGCTAGATGATCAGTTTATTCATTAACTCCTAAAAGCAAGTACCTCAGGGTGAATGGGGACTTTGGAGAAAGACAGTTTCCACTGGATCCCACACACAAAAAAACCACCCCAAAACACATACACACACACAAAACAGTGCTTGTAAAGAGGCATGTGGTGTAGGGAAAAGAACATGAGGTTTAGAATCAGAAAATCTGGGCTCGAGTTTGGTTTGGCAAATTCCTGATTATATGTTTTGGGGGCTGAGCAACTTCCTGGTGGTGCGATCTAGGGGCAATTACACTAAATCCCTTTGCCTCATTTTCCCTCTCTGTAGAATGGGAATAGAGGTAATCACCTTCTGAAAGAGTTGTTTGAAGAATAAGTGAGGTGATATAGTTCATGAGCTTTGTAAACTTAAATTTCAGAATCAATGTTAAATATTATTATTAGTGTCCCTAAACATGAACCACTGTAAGAATATATTACTGAAAGGTTTGTGAACTGTTTATACACCAGAGATTTCAATGCTATGTTAGTGGCTACAATCGCACTAAAGAAAACTAAAAATTAGACCATGTGAAGTACCATTAATTAAATCCATATTACTTGCCCATGTATAAGAATATGCACATATGTCCTCATTTAATTGCCACAAAACCTTATTGATGAAGCATCATTATCACTGTCCCCACATTATAAATGAGATGAGAAAACAGAGGCTCAGGGAAAATGAGAGCTTAGACTTAACACTGGCTTTTCTGACCTCAAAATCCATTTTTTCCACACTAAGCTGCTCCATGATCTCAGTATCTAGGTGGCTCATTGCAAGAGTCCTGCAGTGATTGGAGATCTCTAGTTAGAGCAGCATATGAGACTCAGGCAAACAAAAGACCACTCTGGAGCAAGAGATGCCTTAAGGTCTTACCTATCAGACATTGAAAGCAAGCTGGTGATGCCTGAATGGTTACTGGTGTTGTCATCCTAGTCCGTGTTTTAGTTTTGACTTCCTCTCTTGTATGCTTGCTAAATGGTTCCCAGGGTGACCCAAAACATTTGTGCCTTGTCTCCTTGACCAGACTGAAAGCTTTCCAAGTATCACACCCAACACTTGTATTTTCCCCTATTATCTTGTATAGTTTGATCAATAAATATGCATTGAGTTGATTCCATCTTATTTTTGTTTTTCCTCTTATAGATTACATTAATGTGGTCTAGGAATAAATTTTTACATAAGCCCCTTTCCTATATGATGCCATTTATCGCTTTCATCTGTTTGTGTTGCTATTTTCCATTTCATATATGTAAATTTGGTTCTTCTAATCAGACTCTATGCTTAAAAAATGACAAGGATGTACATTTTCCTAGAATTCTTCACAGCACTTGGGTACACCAAAGGAGCTCAGTAAATACTTAGGAATTATTGACTAAATACTACAAAGTAGCTACAAAGTATGAGGGTATAAAGGAAAGTCATACTTCTTTGTAAGCTTCGGAGAGCATTTCTAGGACAACTCCAAAATCTCCTCTGTTACCAACAAGACTGTGACTACTTTTCCAATATCTACTGTCACTTTCTTTCCTTAACCAGTCCCTATTGCTTAACTGTCCAGCTTTTACAAAATAATGACTATTTCATAACTGTAGGATGTCAAGGTTGTGAAGTATAATTTATGTTCCGTGGAAAGCTCATTGCTCCTTTTTTGGTGCTAAAAAGATCCAGAAGCCCCATTAATGTCTGCATTTTTTAAAGTCACTAAAAATGCACGAAAAAACAGAGTATATGGAATGTGTGAATCCACAGATACAACACATACATCTGACATGGGCAAATCCCTGGCATGATCACCAAGGAGATATCATGGTTCTCTGTTCTGTATCCCACTGTGCTGCTACATCCGGCTCTCTGAAGATCAGATCTCCCATTACTCTGCTCCAGGCCCCTCACAGTCCTCCCCAGATTATTTTCACAGAAGCTTCTTGGAATCTTTAAGGTACTCAATGGCACATATCAGCAGAGAATAAAAATCCCAAGTGGTGACAGAGTATTCTAAGTATGGCCCATGAGTGTGCTCTTCTCACCAGTTGTTAATTTCAGTTCTCCCCTTGGCTCATCCTGGCTTCTATTTCTTTTTTCACTTTTGAAATCATGTGAGTCTATGCCAGTTTGATCAAGTTTGGTTTCAGATTCTTCAAACCAATTCCCTAGTTACTTTGATGGTCCCTCTAAGCTTTATCTCCACAATGCGTAGTGCTCTGCTATACACACAATCTCCTTCCATATTGGGTATTCTATTTAATTGAACCCCTAAATCAAACTGGTGACTTACCAGATGCCAGCATCCTACTTCGGATGCTTATTTCCACTTACTGGAAAGAGACTTTTAACAAATATGAAAAAATCTTTTCATCAGAAGTTTCAAGGCTTGTCTTCATGTAAATCTAGTCAAGGATTTTTGAAACTATAAAGGTTTAAGAAAATCAGTGTCTCTTAGGTGGCCCAAACGATGAGATATAAATGGTTTGCATTTTATATTACATTCTCTTCTATGTGGAGAAAGTCAGTTTACAGCAAGAAGGAAGTATAAAGCTAATTGTAGAGAAGCCAGAAACAAATAGAGAGAATAGCAAATAATTTAAGCTATTAGATCAAGTTATTCATGAATTCCAGCCCCCTTCCTCTCTTTGAGTTCTATGGAATACCCAAATACTTTTAAATTATAGCCATACTTTGCTTATGCTAGTAAAGGATAAACTGCTGCTGCTTGCCACCAAGAAAATGTAATTAAAAAAGAATCTGACATAATGAATGCAAATTTTCAAAGGGGTTCATTGATTCTGACTGATGTGGTTACTTCTTGATATTTTTTAAGTGCTAGATTTGAGAAATACTTCTGACATATATGGGCAAGTGTTCACCAGGTCAGCTACAGTCAGGAAGCCTCATCAAGCAAGGTGTAGGCAGGGAAGGTACATCAGCCAGTCAGCCAAAGAGCACACTCTGGAAAGTTTATATCTGACCAGTGAGAAGGTCACAAGATGAATCTGGGCCTATATCTAAACTTTTAAGAAGCAAAGTGGAAAAGGAGAGAAACCTACATTTAAGTCAAGGGACTTAAATAAAGCAGGAACTGAACAGTAACACAGATGGGGTTAAGAAACTGTGCAGGGATTTCAAATGACCTGGAACATGCAAGTTGAAGGCAAGCGGTTGTCAAGCCAAATTAAGTAGGAGGTAAAATATGGCAAGAATAACATGCTAGCTGCTTTTGGGGCACAGTATCTCTGGTTTATCTTCTCAGGCTTAAAAGACAAGGCTCTTGAGTGGGCAAGAAGCAACACAGGTCATATAAATGACTTTCATATGTGATGTGGCATGACAGCTTGAAACAAAATGGAAGCTACTGAAAGTTTTTAAATGAGTCCATTTGTTATGCATGTGATTTCACTGAGACAGCTAAAGATCTCCAGACTTCAAGGTAGATATTAGCTGGCTTAGGTCAGCTGCTACAAGGTTATTAATAGTCTAGCTTCACAATTCACATAATTCACACATTAGGCTGCGCCCCAGTCAGACCATGTCCTAATTCTAACCAGGGAAGTAGAATATTGGAGTTACTACCCACAGCAGGTCTGAAATGAGATCTCTAACATTAAGTACTGAATTGGTATGCTAAGGATTGAACTCAGGATAACTTTATTCTGTTTCAGGTCTTCCCCCCTAATATTCCACTATGGTGGCCCATTCTGGAAATAAAAAAATGTGATGTGGTTGGGGTTGGGGAGACTTCTACCTCAATTTCCTGCCTTTAGTTCTCTGTTAGACATGAAACCCTTTCTTCCATCTCCTTTCCCATAATCTATTGAGCTGGAGCCTCACATCCTTAGGCATTGGCATGGAGAGTCCTACTCCAACTTGAAGGATTTACCAGGACCTGCAATTGTCCCTGAGCATCATCACTCTCTGAAATCTCATAGTATCCTGACCCAGCCACACCTGGACCTTCTGAATATTACCACTGGGATGGATAATAATAAAGTTGAGCATTTATATAGCACTTATTTATATCAATTAACTTATTTAATCTTCACATAACCCAATGAGTCAGGTACCATTATTCTCAGCTCACAAGTGAGGAAGCAGAGGTTAAGTAATTTTTCCAAAGTCATACATATGGTAAGCAGACTGTCTTCAAACCTAGACAGTTTAGCTCAGAGTCCATACTTTTGACAATTATGCTCTACTGCCTCTCAGAATGGAACTGGATTTTACCAGAGCTCTTTGGAGTCTAACTTTTACTGCTCACTAATAAGTCAGAGGCCAGCTCAAAGCAAAGTTAGATATATCCACGTGGATCCTGGCTGGTGCCGGAGCCGTCCCCTCCTCACTCTGTCCCAGTTACTGGGCCCTGGTATATCATGTGAACAGGCCTGCTGAAGGCATGGCTTAGAAGAAGATTAATGGCACGGTCATAGCCTGTTGACTCAACCAGGACTTTTTTGAGTAAGCGCCAAAGTTTTGGTAAATAACTGAGTAAAGACATATTGTTGGCTGTGTGAGAAACAAAAGAAACAAATCCATTCTCGGGGCGCCTGGGTGGCTCAGTTGGTTAAGCGACTGCCTTCGGCTCAGGTCATGATCCTTGAGTCCCGGGATCGAGTCCCGCATCGGGCTCCCTGCTCAGCAGAGAGTCTGCTTCTCCCTCCCGCCCTCCCCCCTCTCATGTGCTCTCTCTCTCTCATTCTCTCTGTCTCAAATAAATAAATAAAATCTTTAAAAAAAAAAAAGAAAAGAAACAAATCCACTCTCTATATAAAACTTTAAAGTTGAGGCCTTAAGGATCATTTAATTCTACACTTTCCCTTTATAAATATGAAAATGGAAACAGAAAGGAAGTGGCATCCCCAAATCTCACAATTATTTAATATCAAAACTGAAGACAGGATAACAATAACAAGAAGAACAAGAATAAACTGTTAAGCATTTATTAAATGACTGTTATGTTCCAGAGGCTGTGGTAAATACTTAAGATGCATCAGTGCCTTTACTTCTCAAAATGTTTTAAGGAAAACATTATTGTTTCCATTTGGAAGGACAGAAGAAAGGAAGAAAGGAAGGGAGGGAGGCTCAAAGTATCTAAGTCACTTGCCTAAGGTCACACATCTAAGAGGACCACAACCAGATTTCAAGCCCATGTCTTTCCTAGCCCCGGATCTCATGCTGATAATCACCACCATCTCCTGATTTCCTCTGCTGATTTTTTTCCAAGCTACACGTTGAAATGCAGTTATTTTCCATCCTGCAAGTTGCTGGCTCCTCTTTCACTGTCTGAAGAGAAATTTCTCACCATACTGACTCAAATTCAATTTCCCAATTCTCAGAGGGTTTCTAAGTCCCTTAATCTCTTTCAAACCCCTACTTAAAAAATGGGACAATGCTATTTTCCAGTTAACCTATTTCATGAGAAGTTAGCTGGAGAAATAATGCATGTGAAGCAAAAAGAGAGGTACTCCACAGATGTAAGTTTATATTATTACTGTGGTTATTTTTTGCTTTCCTGGATTTTCTCCTTTTCATATTCTCTCTCTACAAGACCAACCAGGTGCGTGCAGTTTGATCCAGTAGAGCTCTGAGTCATCACCAATAGTAGCATCAAGTGGTTCTGGTCTGTACCCTGTTTTGCCCTTACCCTGCAGTGACATAGCCCCCGCCCTCCCACATGTATATAGGTAAGGACACTGAGGCAATAACAGGAGGGTGGGTAATTGAACAGTTAATTGTTTGCAGGTTAAAGACTATGCAGGATGTTTCAGGGGGACAACTCTGGAGGAAGCAAAGACCTTGGTCCCTCTGCCTAACACTTAACAAAATGCACATATAGCTACCTACCTAGCTTACCATCGGCCTAGGTTAGAACATTGGGAAAAAAAAGTGGCGCCTGGTGGCTTTGTAGGTTGAGCATCAGATTCTTGGTTTTTGGCTCAGGTCGTGATCTCCCAGTCTGGGGATGGATCCCCACATCAGGCTCATGCATATCAGGCAGTCTGTTTCCCTACCCCCTCAAGCCCCTCCCACCATAGGCGCTCTTTCTCTCCCTCTCTCTCTCTGAAATAAATAAATATAAATAAATAAATAAATGAATAAATAATGAATCTTAAAAAAAAGGGGGGAACATTGGACAAAAATGGCATATTTGTGTTTGGCCTGAATTCAATTCAACTCTGCCTGCCTGAACTCTTTTAATAATAAACATAATATTATCTTCACTTTACAGAAAACTGAGGCACAGAGATGTTAACCAATGTGCCCAAGGTCATCCAGCTGGTGATAGCAGGGCCAGGAGTCAAACCTGGAAGTTCCTATGTGGGTAACTCTTAAACACCTGCAAAACATTTGCTTGGATTTGATAAGTTTCCAGAAGTCTGTGCTAGTTAACACGACTTCCCTCACTGATCCTTGAAAACATACCATTAGTCTTTTATCCCTGTGGATTGAAGTGTTAACATACCTGCTTGATCCTCCCTTAAAATACAAGGTAGTGTAACACTTTGCAGAAAATAGATGATAGCCTAAAGACCTCAGGTAGGCTGAGTTAAGTACCCCTATCCCTGGTGCAGAAAAGATGGGGTAGCTTGCAGAGTGAGGAACAGAAAGTGGAGACCTGGGACCAAACAAACTTTTCTTTATGTTTTCTCTAGAATTAATTTCACTTAGAGATAAAAGTTGATTAAACTACTAGATATTGAGGGCTCTTCGGATTTCAATCCAGTTCCCCTGACACATACCTCTCTGCACTTAGTATAAAAGGCAAAAATAAATGACTCACCAAAACTTCAGATCATCACTGAAACTCAGATTGATAATTGCATTATACTGACCACAAATACCATACTTTATAACTTAGAGTGTGTTTATATACATTAGATCATTTAATTTCCACAGAAAGGGAACTAACATTGATTGAGCAAATACCCATTGTGTGTCAGGCAAATATGATAAGCTTTTTACCTGTGTTTTCTTGTTTACTCCTCATAGAACCCAGAGGGCCTGTTGGAATTTTCCTTTGTTTAATAATTCAGTGAATTTCCTAACGTCAAACAGCTAGAGAAGAGAAAGCTGGGATTCAAACCCAGGTCCTTTGACTCTAAATCCCTTGCTTTTCTCCATTTCTGCCACAAATTCCACCGATTCACACTAAGCATTTACAAACCTAACTGCTTTATTTATGCAAATGCTCTCTGGAGATAGCACAAAAAATGGAGTCATTAGCTCAAATCTCAAATGTGGTTTAGTCAATGTGCCCCATGCCATATAACCACACATACTTAATTCACTGATTCACTCCATGTGGTGTTATTCCTGGAAAGATGCATGTGGATACCATCTGCTCCTTTTTGCTAAGCCACCAAAGAGCTATAATCTCAGCAGCACAGTTGTATTTTCCACACTTAGGTACCAGAATTCTAAGCAAGCTGTCAACCTGGTTCATTAGGCTAAAGTAGGGCTAGTTTCTTCTGTAGTACATGGATGAAGGTCTTGCACACAGTAGGATCAATAAATGGATACTATTTACTCCCTTCCCTCTCCTTTCTTTCCATCAAGTCAAGATTCTCACTACTCCAAGCACACACCTTGCTCATACTATCATAAGATACTGTTTCCATTTCTTCCTTCTCTTACATCATGAATCAATCATGGTTATCTACCTAACCAAATTCTATCCATCCTTCAAGGACAATCTAAAGCCCTAGACTCTCCATGAAAGTTTTCTCAATCCTGACTGCAGGTCTCAATCTATCTATCTGTCCTGCCCTCCAAATGTAAAAACGTGCATTAGTTGTATTACTTCCGTTCACACTGAGTTATAAATGTTAAAGGAAAGAAATTATGTGACAGAACTAAGCTCTGACATTCTTAATGAACGTTTCTTTCTGTTCTTATACATGCTGATGGCTAACTGATTCATGTGTGATAACTGTATCTCCTTGCTGAAACTGTAATTGTTTTGAGGGTGGGACTCTTAACTAGCCTCCTCCAGCTAGCTCCCATCAGTGCTTGACATACAATATACTCAAAGATGTTTGTTAGTGGGTTTTTAGACCTTTGAAACTAGAGCCACAGCAACAAGAGGTAGGACTCACGAGAAACCCATGAGGCAACAGATTAGGTGAAATGGGTAGAAAGGGGTAACTGCACACTGCCCCCTGGTGACTACTCTTGTACAACTGATGCTGTGGATGGGAGCATCTGGAACTTGTCATGCACTATAGATAGACTTTGCTAGTCTGAAGCATGACATGTAAATTAAGGACAATTATAAACAGAAAGACTCTTCTATGCCTATCATTTGCTGGTCATTTATATTCATTCTCTTCTCCTCATTACAAGCTTATGAATTACATGCTATCATTATGCTCATTATACCGATAGCAAAAGTGAGGCATGGGCCTGTAATGCAACTTATCCAAGGTCATTAGACTAATAACTAGTGGTGCCAAGGCTCACTTTTCTTTTTTTTTTAATTTTTATTTTTAAAAATATATCAGTTTTGGTTATACAATATAGTGATTCAACAATTCCATACATCACCCTGTGCTTATCATCACAAGTGCACTCCTTAATCCCCATCACCTATTTAACCCATCTCCCACCCCCTCCACACTGGTAACCATCAGTTTGTTCTCTATAATTAAGAGTCTGTTTCTTGCTTTCTCTCTCTCTCTCTCTCTCTTATTTTTTCTTCCTTTGGTTGTTTTGTTTCTTAAATTCCACATATGAGTGAAATCATATGATATTTGTCTTTCTCTGACTTATTTTGCCTAGTATTATACTCTCTAGCTCCATCCATGTCATTGCAAATGGCAAGATTTCATTCTTTTTTATGGCTGAATAATATTATACTTATATATAATTATATATGATATATGAATTATTTGTGATTGATATATATACATATATATCTATACATATCTACATATATATAGATATATATCTCACATCTTCTTTATCCATTTAACAACTGATGGATACTTAGGCTGCTTCCACATCTTGGCCATTGTAAATAATGCTGCTATAAACATAGGGATGAATGTATCCCTTTGAATATTCTTTGGGTAAATACCCAGAGTGCAACTGCTGGATCATAAGGTAGTTCTATTTTTAAATTTTTGAGGAACCCCAATACTATCTTCCACAGTGGCTGCACTAGTTTGCATTCTCACCAACAGTGCATGAGTGTTCCCCTTTCTCCACATTCTCATCAACACCTGTTGTTTCTTGTGGTTTTGATTTTAGCCATTCGGACAAGTGTGAGGTGATATCTCATTGTAGTTTTAATTTGTATATCCCTGATGATAATGATGATGAGCATCTTTTCATGTTTATACTGGTCATCTGAATGTTTTCTTTGGAGAAATGTCTGTTTATATCTTCTGCCCATTTTTTAATTGGATTATATGTTTTTGGGGGTGTTGAGTTGTATCAGTTCATTACCCTTTATAGGATATGTCATTTGCAAACATCTTCTCCCATCCGTAAGTTGCCTTTTAATTTTGTTGATTATTTCCTTGGCTGCACAGAAGCTTTTTATTTTGATGTAACCCCAATAGTTTATTTTTGCTTTTGTCTCCTTTGCCTCTGGAGATATATCTAGAAAGAAGTTGCTGTGGCTGATTTCAAAGAAGTTACTACTTGTGTTCTCTTCCAGGATTTTTGTGGTTTCATAGGTCTGAAATGGTTTCATGTGGTTTTATAGATCTTTAATCCATTTTTGAATTTATTTTTTGTGTATGGTATAAGAGAGTGGTCCAGTTTCATTCTTTTTTATGTGGCTGTCCAGTTTTCCAAAAAGATCACTCTTCATGACTCCAAATCCATATGTTTGTTGTAACACCATCCTGTGTAAAGCAAGGAAGGCAGCACTGGAATTGCTCCATGTTCTAACTTACATCGAGCTGTACATTTTAGAAATTGGAAAGGTAGAAGGAAACACGAGGTTTAATGAAAAGTTAGAGATTTAAAGATCATGAATAAAGAAAAATGGCATCCTAAGAACTTGCTAAATGTGAAGGCCTATATCGTTCCAATTTTAGTATATGTGCTGCCGAAGCGAGCACGTGACGGCCTATATCAAAAGATTAACCCAAAACAAAACATTTATTTATTTATTTATTTATTTATTTATTTATTTATTTATTTATTAAAGATTTTATTTATTTATTTGACAAAGAGAGAGACAGCGAGAGAGGGAACACAAGCAGGGGGAGTGGGAAAGGGAGAAGCAGGCTTCCCGCCAAGCAGGGAGCCCGATGCGGGGCTCGATCCCAGGACCCTGAGATCATGACCCGAGCTGAAGGCAGTCGCTCAACCAACTGAGCCACCCAGTCGCCCCCAAAACATTCATTTAAAGTCTCATATTTTATCTTAAAATGTTAGTTTTAATATTTTTAGTTTTAATATTTTACTCATAGTTTTAATATTTTACTTCATAACTATTTTTATTTATTTTATTTTTTAAAGATTTTATTTATTTATTTGAGAGAGAGAGAAAGTGAGAGAGAGAGAAAGAGCGTGAGAGGGGGGAGGGTCAGAGGGAGAAGCAGACTCCCCGCCGGACAGGGAGCCGGATGTGGGACTCGATCCTGGGACTCCAGGATCATGACCTGAGCCGAAGGTAGTCGCTTAACTGACTGAGCCACCCAGGTGCCCCTCTATTTTTTTAAATATAAGAATGTTTGAAGTTATTTATAATGGAGTCAACCTAACATCTCAGGTAGTTCTTGCATGGCTATCAAAAGTTAGGCACGTTACCTCCCTGGAAGTAACCACAATCCAGTTGAGGGATTATGTCACTGGCATAAAGATGGCACTGGACTGGGAATCAGGAGATTGAAGCTTTAGAACCAGCAAGTTCATTAACTCAGGGTGAAGAAGCAATTCACTGAGCCTCCCTACTCATTTCTATATTTGAAGAGTAGAGAGTGAAATGGATGACCTCTAAGAGTCTATGTCTCATCAAGGATTTGATTTCACTCATAAATTTTGCTCTACTGGGAAATACTAGGAAGAAAGCAGGGATGCTATACAAATCTTCTTTCTGGATAATGATGATCTCTGCTTTTATCATTCAGATACAGAAAGTTAGAAGCTATGCTGTTAAGAAAGCCATGGTGAAATAAGACAAAAATCAAATTGGAAAAAGATCAATGATATAAAGTGGTTTCTAATGAATTGGCTAAAGGATGAGGTTCTCCATATCTTAGAGGAGGTACCTCCAAATGCATTTATGATCATCTTGCTCTATGTTTATAGTCTGTATTTTGTTTTTCTTGTGAATAAGTTAATTTTCTGGCCTTAATACCAGGCAATTAGTGGCAAAGAATTCCCTCCCATATTAAAAACTCAAAAATATTTGAAGTGAAGTAAAGAAGTATTACCAAGCTCTTTCTTCTATCCTTGCCTCTCTCCATTTTCTATAAGACTTATCTCCAAAAGGAAGAATTCGCTAACATCCAAATTCTGTTTTCCTTTTTTTCCCCCTATTAACCAGAATTTGATATTAGATCATACAAAGTTTAAAAACATAATAGGCTAAACCATAGAGAAAGTCTTAAAATATTTCATTCAGATGTTTTTTTTTTTTTTTTTTGCATGAGAGGAAATGTTAAGGAGAGAAACAAAAAGGCGATATGAGTTTGGTTTACTGTTTTACCATTAGTAACCCGTAATGTGCTAATGTCCATGTTAGACTGGAAGGTATTTCAATACCTGCCTCTGAAACATGGCACTTAGGCTGGGTTGCAGAAGGAACAAAGTAGAAAACACTTTAGTTCCATTTCCATTATTTTAAATTCTGATAATATCTATAAGCCTATCAATCTCCCTTTAGCCATTCTGTCTTCAAAATTAATGTTATATTTGGAATTGTTTTCATTAGGGAAAAACAGAAAAAATAGGTTAAAAAAGAAAAGAAGTGAATGAGAAAAATAGAAGCTAGCTAACTACTGCTAGCATTTGCTGATGCCAAAGAATATATTCTGCAGATGTGTTTGTATATTGTCATTGACTAGGCAATGAACTCTTTGTTCCACAGCAAAGAGCCTACAAATCTCTAGGTCCAAAATGCCAACCAGTTCCTAGCCCCACAGCTGCCCTAGCTTCCCAGAGGGGCAATGTCTATGTCAGTCTTGGTTTCTCAGTTTTCCGATGGCTCCCTTACTCCCAGTTATTCTGCAAAGCAAGGGTTCTGCTTGCCAATTAACCTCCTTCTAGGCTCGGGATAAGCTACAGTATTGTGTTTCGGAGTAAAGACAGAAGAGTATTATCTGTTGATGTGGGTTAGAGGAGAGAAAAGGAAACAGTAAGAGAGAAGAATAAAAAGAGGAGAAAGAAGGCATAGAGGAGGTTGTTTTATGGTGTGTGTAGACTCTGCCGTAAGTGGAGAGCAAACTGGTAGTTCTCAAGCTGACTCTCCTCTTTACTCTCGGACCACTTTGTCCATCGAAACTGTAAACTCAGACATACTACAACCCTCATTTGTTTTATAAAAGACGTCTTTAACTAACTGGAAAAGTGATAACTTCCTTATGAATATAATGTTTGCAACCTTACATTTTATGACCCCTTTTTGCCCACTCTAACTCAACAAAAACATTCGCCTGGTATGTGTTTATGTTATAGGATGAGCACCTCCTAGTTTTGCACTTGGAGGCAGCAGATAAGGTATCTAGGGATGGTTGTGCTACTGTAGAACTTGGTCAGGTCACTTTACTCTCTAAATTATTTCTAAGGTTACATACAGCTATAAACAAGGATTGGGTAATTCCTGATTTTAATTTTAACCTAATTTTGAATATCATAAAAATAGTAATAAAAGGAGTTTAGGATTTGGGTCATCTGACTGAGATTTAAGAACTTTCCCCTCACCTATATTATGATTTTAGCCTTGTTTAAACTGTCACATTTTCTGTTTATGTATAATGGAGATACAAATAATTATTTATCAACTCAGTGTGCTTCTTTGAGAAGCAAACGGGATCATATATAAAAACCCTATGCAATTTGTAGAAGAATACATTGGACTAATTAGCAACATTAATAATGGCAACCCTTCCTGGGCACTTTCTTTGGTTAGACGTTGTGCTAAGGGTTTAACTCACATTATCTCATTTAAAACACAGACAACCCTCAAGAGATCTGTATAAAACCTAATTTCACAGAGAATGAAGCTGAGGTCCAGGAAAGTTAAGCAAGGATTCAGACCTTTCAAAATTTCAGATTTTTCAAAGTAGCTAAAACTCTTTTTTTTTTTTTAAATATTTTATTTATTTATTTGACAGAGAAAGACACAGCGAGAGAGGGAACACAAACGGGGAGTGGGAGAGGGAGAAGCAGACTCCCCGCCGAGCAGGGAGCCCGATGCGGGACTCGATCCCGGGACTCCAGGATCATGACCTGAGCCGGAGGCAGTCGCTTAACCAACTGAGCCACCCAGGCGCCCCAAAAGTAGCTAAAACTCTTGAACTGGAGCAAATGTACACTGGATTGAGCTTCTAGTCTTACTAGGTTATATTTTACTCCTTAACCACTTCTGATTCCAGCCACTTCAACTTTTTCAACTTAATTCTCTTATAAATAATACGGAAATATTAAAACCTGCCTTGCTAGGTTATAAAGAGAAATAATGTAATTTACGCTGCTTTGAAAACTGTAACAAGATAGAGCAGTATAAGGAAGATGGTAGTAGCTGTATAGAGGGGATCTCAAGAGTAGCAATAGCAAAAGCAGTATATTTTCAAGATAAAAATCAGAAACTCCATTGTTGTTAAGCATCTCCCTGCTAAATAAAAAGATCTAAATGAAGCTTAAAGAAGTACAATGTATCTAGTATTAGCTCATTAAAGTTTTTAAGGATTTGATATGTGTGTGTTTTAATTTTGTTTTGCTACTTGGAGGAGGACTGATATTATTAGCTCTGAACACTACCTGTTTTTCTGCTCTGTAACAAAATGTTGTGGGTCCTATTTTTGCAATTATTGGAGTGGGTAGGGAAAGTGGGAGTGGCAGAGAATGGGCTTTACTCTGTTGTACGGTAACATATATCTGCACTGATACCCATTGTAATGAGTCCACATAAACATGGTACAAGGAGCAACAATGGAATAAAGAGAAGGCATCCTGCACCTGGCATGAATTTTTCATGGACTCGAGATGCCTATGCACAGGAATCACAAGACCAGCAGTCAAAGAAAATGTAAACTGCACAAGTGAGGAAGATAAAAAAGATAGCAAGTTCTTGCTTTTTTGTTAAAAAACAAAAGTAACAATCTCATTCCACTTTGCCAGAAATCTGCAAATGTTCATGCAGTCCCAGGCTGTTGCAATTATTCAGGTCGCTTCTGATGTAGTTATCTCCCCCCCCCTTTGGTTGAATATCTCTATAGATTAAGTGTCATCTTTGTTCCTTTACTAATAGGAATTCCATTAATAGCCTTGTTCATATTCTTCAGGAGGAAATAGACTAAAAACTGGGGTATTACTAGACAGAAGTGTGAAGTGAGGCTAAGAGGAATGAAACAGAGAAATGAATCCGACATGATTGAGGATGATGAATCAAGTAATATTTAGAATCCAAAAAGGACAAAACACACTTGGAACACCATGAACTAGGACTGAAACTCATCATTGAGCAAATCCTATTTAGAGCTGACCTAAGCTTACAATGTCTCAAAGTCAACATCCAAGGACCAGAGGCAGGGTCTGTGGAAGTGACAGTGGGGCCAAGGAGACAGGCTTTAAGGAAGTATTCCAGACAAGAAGCATTATTCCTCATTATCATCCCATTGCTGCCTAAGTTCTCACATTTTAAGTATTAATCAGCCCATGTAGGTTTATTTAGCAAACATCATATTTAAGGCACTATAGTTGGAACTGCCGAAAGTAGGTAGGAGAAGCACAAGGTTTTGCCCTGTAAGGAGTTTACAGTGTCATGTAAAAATAAGAGAAATCCCTCAAATTTTTGTAATACAAAGCCAAGCAATATCACAAGAGAAATAGAGGCAAAGTCCCATGGTGGGTGTGAAAGAGAAAGGCAGGTGGGATTAGGGTGAGAAGGCCTGGGTTCTCTCCTGATCTTACCACCTGTATGATAAAAAACAAGGTACCTGACCCCCCTGATCTAAAACAGAGATGATAATATTGGGGCCGTTTCCTGTTGGTATTGTGATGATTAATAAGAAAGAATAGATTAAAGCAGTGTGTGAGCACATTCTCTACTCTTATTTTTCTTCAGGGAATGTCAATCAGGGTTGAAATAATGAGGGAGAAGGCACAGAAGTCTTGGGGAAGGTGACGTGAGTTAAGTCTTAAATGATGGAACCTCACCTTTCAAGCCCAGTGTACTCAGCTGATCTGCTTGCCTTCTTTCCGGCTTTTGTTCTGCTCTTTCTTGTAGGGCTAGTTCCTGTCCCTGGACCACTAACTAGCCCTTGTCTTCGTGAAGGTTCTCTGGTTGTAGAGAATAGAAAGCCACTTACAGTAGCTTAGGCAAAATCTGCACTATCAAGTTGAAAGGACAGGAAGTATGGCAGGTTAACCATCTGATGAACAGGAATTAAGGACTGGGGATTCCGAGAGACCCAGGAGGCCACAGTCCCCTCTGCCAGTCTCTCACTGTTCCTATCAGGCTCATTTCTTTCAGTATCTTTCTTAGGGACCATGTGGTTTCTCATCTCCTCTTCTCTTTCTACGTTTCTTTCATATCTGTACATAAGCTATCTCTGTGTCTCTAGGCAGCCACAGTTAACCTGCAGGCCAGGATGTACGTAGTAAGGGTAATGAAGCCGGGTGTCTGCAAGTCATCTCTTTTTTCCACTGGAGATTCTCTTCAAAGGCTCCAGTGCCTACATCTGAGCCCGAATTATTCAATGACTTCTTGTTGTCCCTGACCTGCTTGCCTGGTGCTCAAAGAGGAAGATCAGGACTCGGGGAAAGTTGATAACTAGCCCTCATTCCACACTGCTTTTCTATGCCTCAGGGCCTTTGTACCTACTCTTCCATCCTTTCTTATCTCCTTCACTTGCTTTAAAACCATCTCAAGACTTCTCTTTTCAATCTTCCTTCATCATATTTCACCTCCAATCTAGGCAGATCGATCACTCCCACCTTCCTGCATCTACTGTGGCTTGTGCATTCCTTGAGACTGCTGCTCCTACCACACTGGGTTGCAACCGGTTTAGTCTTAGTGGTTTTCTCCTTCTTCTAGTGAACCCATTAAGAAATGAGTTCTGAGAAACAAACTGAGGGTTCTAGAGGGGAGGGGGGTGGGGGGATGGGTTAGCCTGGTGATGGGTATTAAAGAGGGCACGTTCTGCATGGAGCACTGGGTGTTATACATAAACAATGAATCATGGAACACTACATCAAAAACTAATGATGTAATGTATGGTGATTAACATAACATAATAAAATAAAAAGAAATGAGTTCTGGAGTCACATAACTAGTTTCAAAGGTCCAGTCTTTCCATTTACTAGCTATGTGATCATGGGAAAGTCACTTAACCTCTGTAAGCTTTGTAAAATGGAGAGGATAGTGCCCACATCAGAGAATTGTTGACGGAATTGGATAAACTAATGTGTGAAGTGCTTAGAACAGTACACAACATAAAAGAGGTGCTCAATAAATACTCTCACTTTTATACTACAAGTACCAAGCCCAGGATGTGTCAGACAGGATGTACTAATTGTTTGCTAGGGAAATGAACATGTAGTTTAGGACTACAAAATGTTTTCTAAAGAGTATTTTATTCCATTTGTCTTGTTTGCAGAGGTTTTGCAAAATATCTACAGTTGCTATACTATTATAATAGATGTGTATCTGGGTATGCGTATGTACAATACTGAATTGCAACTCTGAGAAATGCTATGAACAGCACTCATAGGATAGTATCAAAGTGTGCAATACAGATATATATGTAATTGTTTATTTAATGTTTGTCTCTACCCCTAAAATGTAAATGCCCTTGGGGCAGGTTTAAGCTTGTCCTATTTATTGCTACAACCTCAGTCATATTATACAGTTTTCAGATACATAAAAAGTTAATAAATATTGGTTGAATGAATGAGCAGATGGAAAAATGGACCACATTTACGCATTTAGGAAGTGCCTTTGCTGTTCCCTCCACTTGAAGGTCCTCTTCCTCCATCATCACTGCATGCCAATATTCTATTTAACCTTTAAAATCTAGCTGATACTCTTCTGTGAAACTCACCCCTTTCCTTAATTCTTATGGTAATTCATGGATACTTAGGGCACTCAACACTTAGTATCTGGTGTTAAAGTCATCTGTGTATCTGTTGGAAAAAATTTCTCATGAGCAGAACTCTGCGTAGGTTTCATCAGGGTTCTCCTAACTGATTCATCTTAGTATCTCTCCCAATGCTCAGCAAGCTGTATGACATCCACATTAGACAAAATTAAAACACAGTGACTAGCGGAATAAGGAAAATCAGCTTTGTTCATTGCAGCAAGAAACAGTGGGGTGCCACTTGGGCAAGGGATAATGAAGGTCTCTTCCAAAGTGATGGTGTCATAAAAGTTAAAGTGTACCTTCAGGTCCTTATCCTGTGTTTGGACTATGCCTGGGACATAGCAGGAGCTCAATAAAAGATGAGTGAAGTGAATGAACTAACAGTGAATAGAAACATAGGTCAGTTTCTATGAAAAGAACTACTAATTATGGGACTGTTTTTATAAGCATATCCATTCACTTGAATAATAAAACAATAAAACCTTTGATTTACCTGGACCCCAAAGATACTGAATGTCTAGAAGGATGTGCTTACAGCTCCAATGATGGAACCAATTTATAGGACTCAAGAGAGAGCTTTTTATCCTTCATCCATCTAATAAATATTTACAACTTACATTGGCTGGCAGTTATGCTAAAGATATGGGAAATTCCAAGTTGCTGTTCTACATGCAGTGCTCTTGGGTAAAGTAGATGAATCTGCTTGATAGTCCAGATTTGCTGTCCACCTCATCATCACAAGGCATGATCTATTATATGAAATCAAATACTGAAGCATTGAAAGACTTCATGGACTAGTGGCTTCCCTGTTTGTGTAGACTGTTTGGGACAATTACATTCTCCAGGTATCAGCTGCTTTAAGTTTCCTTTCACCAAGATAAACTTTAGGCTGTATGGGCAGATTCTCTGGGGTTGATTGTATTATGACTTGAGATTTTATGTCAGGTTTATTATTAGTTCACTGAAGTACACTGACTGAAAAACTCTTTGTATTCTATAGTTTATTGTGTGTGCGAGACATGGTCCAGACCATGTCTAATTCTAATGATGTGTTAGAAATACACACTTACAGGAGATGTACAAACAACATTTACATGTTTGTGAAGTTTTCAGGTCAGGTGTCCTAAGATAGCTACATAAAATGTGTCTACATTTCCTAGACATTATTCATTTCCAATATTTTATTTTAAAAGAGAACCAGTTTTATTTCAAAGGAGGTAACTGATTAAATCAACATACTCTTGTCATTTCCTCAATATGCTTAATACATAATGGCAAATATATGTATTTTTGGAATTTATTTGTATATCCCAAATAATGAAGGGTATAATTAGGCAAGAATATCATGCATCCATGCATGTATGTGTGTGCGTATATGTGTGTGTGTCTGTGAGTGTATGAAATACATTATCACTGGGTTTAAAAAGTGCATAAAGTATGAAATATAGTTTTTCTTCTGAGATCTAAATTTCATCTTCCGACAAAAAGTAAACTGAGGTTCAATTTAAACAGATTTATCTCCAACTGATAGTAATATTTTAATAATAGCTATGTTTTCTAAAAGCAGCCCTCATAAAATTGTGATGATATAATGATATATTTAATGCAAGACTTAGAAAAAACATTGAGAAGATTTGACAGATTGACAAATTCCTAATATCTTCAAAAAAGATTTAGAGGAGTCAAAATGAAGCAAACCTGAATAAAACTTGGAAATGTCTGTGCGTGTGTGCAGTAGAGGGGATTAGGAACAGACACAAGAATGGAAGCAAGAGTGGCCCATGGACTATGGGAATTGAATCGAAGGCTATTTTTTCCCACAAGGCTCTGTGCCCTGCATTAACACATTTCTGTTCCCACCATCACTCCATTGCAATGCTTTAGTCAAGTTTTAGTGTTTTCTCCAGATGGATTTAAATAGAAATCATTTTATGAGGTCAGTATAGACAAAGCTGTTGACGAAAACTGCCGTGTATTAACTGGAAATGTTAGAATTGGAGATTTGTTATTTGATTTCATTTCTCAAGTGCTCACCAAGCACCCTTGTTGTGTTAGGCACTGTGCTAGACCCCGAGGATATATGCATCCTCTATTTAGGGAGCTCAAGACAGGAAAATAAGAAAACAAACATGTAAGTGTTAGTTTCTTCCTTCAACTTACTTTTCTTTTCTCTTTGACTCCAAGAAGTTACAATATAAGAGAGAAGAAAACACTTGTAATAAAATATGTTAGGTGATAAAGTGGAGGTGCATGTAAGGAACCTAGAAGGGAGAAAATAATTGCCTGGCTAGAGAAAGCTCCAAAATTAGGTGATACTAGCTTCACAAAGAGTATCATACTCTCCTTGACGAAGCCAAGGAATAACAGTTTAATAAAGACAGGAGAAGCAAACTATACACATCAGATTTCAGTTCAATGTAGAATCATTATAACTTAATCTGATTTAGAGAGCTTTTCACCATTAGTATTTAAATTCCTTGCAAAAATTATGCTTTATGTGTTTAACAATCAAGATCAATTTACAGAGATCCAACTAGAAAATAGTACTTCATGAGAAGAACTTTAAATGTAGCAGTCTTTGAGACACTTCGGTGATTCCCAAGTTACAGAGAAAAATATAATGGCACCTAACTTCAGTCCGTTGAAAATAACTTGAACTTCAAAGAAGATTTATTCCCACTATGGATAGAGGTATGTCTTGAGGTTCTATGTCGGAAATACTGTTTTTCTTGAGAGATTCCAAATAAATTCTAGCAGAGACTAATTGTTGAGAGTGCTCATTATTTCTTAATTCCTTTATTCTTAATCCCTCAAAACAGATCTAATTAAAGAATCAAATATTTTAAAACTCTTCTTCCAAATCCCATTTACCTCATCTCCGCCCTTCTGATGTAGCTAGCCTGGTTCCTCTGGTTAAATAATTATAAGCACAAACATTATTTCTGCAATATATAACACAATGATACTGACTTTTAATTCATTTTATATATCTATATATTTTATCAGCTATACTTACAAATTTCTAAATAGTGCATCACTGCTTTGCTAAGGGAATAGTCACGCTTTTCAGGAGAGATTTTAGGGTGGATTTTACTTGGATAAGCAACCAAAGTATAAGAACTAACTTTTGGATTCTTGACCTATGTATCAAACCTACTGAAAAAGATATTCAAGCCATTCTAAGGAGTTCTAGTGGAATTAACCAAGAAATATGTACTGTAAGTTATATCAAATTTTAATACAAGAAATATAATCCTGTTCCCTTTCTTTAGTACATGTTACTTTTAGAAACTACTTTCTTTAGGGGGATGAGTTTGCTTGCACCACTGTTTACTCTTTCTCATTGATCAATGTCTGGCCATATTAAGAATTCAGACTTCATACCGAGAAAGACAGAGATGTATTTATCCCAAACAAGAGCTACAGAGAAGATACCACATCTTTAAACGCATATAATATGTGCCATTTATCTACAGCTATAAAAGGAAAAAGAAAAAGAAAAAAAAATCTTTAGGAGAATAAAAGGAAATTTTCCTTACCGGAATGAATGCATGTTGCATAGCCTGTTCACATTGTTTTAAGGAAGCAATAGTATCCCACAAAAGCTGATAATTTTCAGCCCGGGAAGCACTTGGCCGTTGCATAGCGAAAGCTAGTAACACTCAAACTGAGCTCAAAGAACCCAGTTGAAGAAGGAAAAAACCCTGCAGATCTGTTACATAAACTTCTTAATTAGATCTGCTACACAAACTGCTATCTTAAGACTTTAAAAAAAAAAAGTTAATCAGAACATTTCTTTTGGGGGATAACTGGGCATGACTTGAACAGAGACAGATGTTTTCATTGGGAAGGATTTTCATTCCCACACTTGTGAAAAGCAATCCCATCAATGTTCCCCTGTCTTCACACGGGTCTGGCGAAACTGCACATACCATAAGTGTGTGGGGGGAAAGAAGTAGGAGGGAAAGAGATGTGAAAAAATATTTCTACCAGAAGATTTGGGTGGCAGGCCATGAAGGTAGAATTTGAGTAGCTTGTGAAAAGTATTAAAATTGATGGGAGTGGGTTACATACACACATATATGTTCATATGCAGGTGTCTACACTCGTCTGGGCTATGTGAGAAATCCAATTATATACATTCATTCTCACAGTGTTATTTAATATGTCCAAACTCTTTTCTCACTTTAGTTAAGATCTAGACATGATGTTTTCATCTATGGAGTATTACTGCTTTGTTAACTACAGAGTTGTGTATCTGGAAGTATCCCTAAAGACTAGTCACAAGGTTCCTACGTATAAGATGCAGTCAATTATTTATCTTAAAATTTAAAAGCCATTAGAAGACCTTTCTGTTGCTTTATGTATTAGAGAAAAATCACATTTATTTGTCATTCTAAGTAGAATTCTCATAATTAATGTCAGGAGAATCGAGCCTTTAAATAGTTTGGGGACCACAGAGTGGTCTGCACAGAATCAGAACATGTTAATTTCAGAGAAATTGGTTACACACTTTAACAACAAAAAGGCCAGTATAAAGCACTAAATAAAATCTGGATAGCAGAATACAGTGACATATTCTGAATGTTTATTCACCTAAGACAGGAGCCCACAAAGTAAACTGAGGATCTACTAGCCCCCTATAGTCTCTGTGGGATTGTTGAGTTGGGGGTAATGCATCTTGAAAGAAGGTGCTGAACACTCAGAAGTTCCAAAGGAATCTATACTCAGAGCTAGTTATAGAGCCAACAGGGAGAACATGTATTCAAGCATTTCTAGAGGTAAGGGGTAAACTGAGGGCAATACATAATATAAAAAATGAAGTTGTGCTTTTAATTGACCTAGAAAATCTAAGGAGTACAAAACAAGGTACAAGTTATAGGAAACAGTTTGATGACATAAATGAAGGATTTTTGCTGTGTTATTTTTAGAAGAGCTACATGATTTGGGTTACCTAGTTTTTCTGCATTTATGTCTTGGTGATGGCAGATTAATTCATGATAATGACCTTGTGGTATGCAAAATCTCAAAGGCTGAAGGCCTTTTATCTCAATTATTTTCCAATTTTCATTGAAGGAATTGGAAGTAGAAGTGATCTTCCAAAATTTCTACCTGGGTTAATTTGTAGGAAGATTATTTTTCCTTAATATCTCAGGAATATACACCATAAGGCTATTGCCATTAGTTTATTTTTCAGTATCAATTCAACCAACCTTCTCTTTTGCTCATTCATGGTGTTCTTCTGTTCAGTTCACACCCACAGTCCCTCCTCTGCCTTCATTCCTGCCCTTAGACTCTCCCATCTGCCCCAGCCACATGCTTCTTTCTCATGCACTGTTGACCAGCCAGCCCACAACTTCCAGAAAATATTCCTTCACTAGTAAATGCTCTGTATTTCTTAGCAAACAACAGGAAAATTTTAAAAAGTTGCTTTGTAAGTTATCCTCCAAAATTCCAGCCAATCCTTTCTGAATTCTTTGAGCCAATATTTATCATTATTTCAGTCCCCAGCTGGATCTTCTATCCTACCTTGTACTTCCTCTACCTCTTATTCATCGGGTCCCTTCATTCTTTCATTTAAGCAGCATGTCCTAAAAGATCCTCCTTTCCTTACTCTTTAGAAAAAGCATAGATAATCTGCAGTCTACATATAGGAACTCTACATAAAATCATTCATTCATTCATTGATCCAATAAACATATTAAGCACCTCTTGTGTGCTGTACTTTTTGATTGTACTATGGACAAATGAATATATGTCCATATATATTCGACAGATGTCGAATCTGTCCTTAAGGAGCTTAAAGTCTAATTGTAGGGATGATACATGGAGTGAATACCAAAAAGCCAGGGGTTAGTGCCATAAAAGAGGTAGCACAAACTATTTACAAAACAATGAAAAAGAAAAAAAGAATACCTCCATTGGGAAAATTAGGGCAGCCTCATGGAAGATTTAACACTTTGCTAAAGCCTGAAGTTAGGGTAAAATTTGGACATGCAGAGATAGATAAGGGACATTCCTGAGGAAGGAAAAGTAGAACAAAAGCAGAGTGGGAAATTAGAGTTCATTACTGGTTGGTTTGGAAGGACCATGACACTAAGAGAGCTTAATAGTAAGATTTATACAGGAACCAAAGCTACTCTTAAATGCAAACTCAGTAGCTTCCTATTCATAATGCTAACCAATTTAGCTCTAACCAATTTTTAGAGCATCAATGTGCATAAATTCAGTGAAACTCTTTTTAAACCATGAGGAGGTAAAATCCATATATTTATTCCCCAATTTTTAAGTAGGTGCATAGGCATACTTTTGGAGGCTTTAGGTGGCTTGATTATTTAGGTCATATTACTTATTTAATGAGTTAGCTTTTATTAAGGACCTATAACATATTTTATACTCATGCCCAATCACTGTTGTAAGTTCTGTGATCTGTTACTTTCAACGTTCAAGTGGAGTACACCAGGAATCTTACCTCATCAAATATTTGACTTAGCTCAATAACTTGGCTCAGATTAACAAACATTGATTGAGCTCTACTATATGCTCAGCACTGTGCTGGAAACAAAGAATGCAAAGATAAATGTATTTCAAGCCTCTGTTTCTTTTCAACAACTTTTCAATGTGCATTTGCCCCTGCCCACAAAGTAGAGTGTACATATTTTCATCCTGTTAGCACAATGCCTGATAAAATGGTAATGGCTACCATTTTTCTGTTAAACACAGTCACTAAGCCATATGTCCATCATATCTAAATATATTACCATACTCTAAATTAGATTACAGGCCTTAGAATGTCTAAAAATACTTTTTGTATGGTGGTATTACCATGCCCAGACAAGTCTGCATTTGAATGCTTTCTGTTGGTGGTTGGTTAAAATATAACTTCATGACAATTCTACTTCCAGTAAAAATGGAGTAACAGGGCTTGGATTTACACTCTGGTCTGAAACAACCAAAAAACAGAACAAAATATATGAAACAATGAATTTCAAATAGGGATATGAGCCAACAAAGAACAGTAAACTCTGAGGGATAGGAAAAAAACAAAGTAACTCCTGTGACTTCCCCATTTACAACCTTGAATAGTCAGCCACATTGCAGGGGACCCAGCTGAAACCCAATGAACTTGCTGAGTTGAGGAGCTAGAGTTGGTTTTCTGGAGAGACCAAAGTGACGAGGAGAAACAGACACATCTATAATTATAGTTGGAGCTTTAAAAACCCTAAATAATTAATAGATTAAAAAGACAGAAATCAATAAGGATACAGAAGCCCTTTACAAAACCATCCATCAATTCAAGCTAATGTACCTTTAGAGAACACTCCACCCCACAACAGCAAAATATACATATTCTTTCCAAGTACTCACCGAATATTTACCAAGATAGGACATATTCTGAACCATAGTCAAATTTTGATAAATTTAAAGGGAGTCAGGTCAAAGTAAGTATATTCTCTGACCACAGTGAAATTATGTAAGAAATCAAAGTAAAACAATCTCAGGAAAGTCCTAAAATATTTGGAAACTAAATAAAACACATAACTAACTCACTGGCTAAAGAAAACAATTTAAAAAAAAAGAAATTAGTATGTATTTGAACTGAATTAAAATAAAACCACAACATATCAAAATTTGTTGGGTACCCTTAAAGACCGAATTAAAGGAACATAAAGAGCACTAAACATCTACATTTAAAAGGAAAAAGATCTTGGGGCGCCTGGGTGGCTCAGTTAGTTAAGCGACTGCCTTCGGCTCAGGTCATGATCCTGGAGTCCCAGGATCAAGTCCCACATCAGGCTCCCTGCTCAGCAGGGAGTCTGCTTCTCCCTCTGACCCTCACCCCTCTCATTCTCTCTCTGTCATTCTCTCTCTCTCAAAAATAAATAAAAAATTTTAAAAGGAAAAAGATCTCAAATTAATGATCTTAGCTTGGACTTTTTACAACTAGAAAAAAAATAGCAAACTAAAAAAAACACAAAAGAATTAAAAGAAAGGAAATAAAAAGGATCACAAGAGAAAGTAAAGAAAATCAATAAGACTAACAGCTGGTTCTTTGATAATATCAATAAAATTGATAATGTTCTCGCAAGACTAATGAGGGATGAAAGAGAGAAGAAATATATTATCAAAATCATGAATGAGAGAGGTAGTAGCATCACTACAGGTCTTATAGCTATGAAAGAGTCAATAAGAAAATATCATAAACAACTTTATGCCAACAAATTTGACACCTTAGATGAAATGGATGAATTCCTTGAGAAATATAAATTACCAACACTCACTCAAGAAACATAAGTAACTGTAGCCATTCTGACTGGTGTGAGGTGGTATCTCATTGAGGTTTTGATTTGGATTTCCCTGATGCCGAGCGATATTGAGCACTTTTTCATGAAAAAAAAAAAAAGAAACATAAGTAACATAATAGTCATTCCATAAATCTATTAAAGATATTGAATTTATAATTAAAAACCTATCACCAAGAAACTCCAGGCCCAGATGCCTTCCCTGATGAATTCTACCAAGCATTTAAGGAAGAAATAATAATGTTATACAAACTCTTTCAGAGAACTGAAGAGGAAAGAATACATTCCAACTTGTTTTTGGGGGGCCAGATTACCCTGGTTCCAAACCAGATGAAGATATTACCAACAAAGCAAATACCCATGTGCCCTCATGAATATATATATATATATATATATACATACACATATTTATATATAAATTTTGCATATATATGATATATATGCAAAAAATCTAAACAAAATTTTAGTAAATTGAATCTGGCAACATATAAAAAGGCATGCATCATAACCAAGTAGGTTTAACTTTGAAAACAACCCAATACAATCCATGATATTATTTTTTTTGACACAAACAAGCAAACAACCATATGATCATCTCAGTAGGGGCAAGAAAGAACATTATACAGAATTCAATATCCATTCCTGACTTAAAAAAAAAAACAAACTCTCAGGACAAGATAGGGATGTCTTTTCCTACCACTTCTATTCAGCATTATCTGCAAGGTTCTAGACAGTGCACAGGTCAAGAAATAAACATTGGAAACGGAGAAATAAAGTGTCTTTCTTTCCATATGGCATAATTGTCTATGTAGAAAATCTCGTGGAATCTAAAACAAACTTTAGCATTTATAAATGACTTCAGCAAGATTTCAGAATACAAGATAAATATACAAAGATCAATTGTATTTCTCTATATTAGCAATAAGCAAATGCAAATTGAAATAAAAACAATACCATTTATAAGATAAAAATATAAAATACTTAGGGATAAACTGTATGTAACATGTGCAAACCATGTACAGTGAACAACACAAACCTTTCCTGAGAGATATTAAGGACATAAAAATGGAGAAATGTACCATGTTTCTGGGTAAGACTACTCAATATTGTTAAGATATCATATTCTGAAAATTGATTTACAGATTCAATGCAATGCAATCCCAATAAAAACCTCAGTAATGTTATTTGTATGTTTGCTTATTTGTTTGTCCTGGAGAAACTGCCAAGCTGATCCAAAAATTATATAGAAATTCAAAGAATATAGAAATAGCCAATAACAACTTTGAGAAGGAAAAATAAAATTTCAGAAAAAGTACTACCTGTTTTCTAGTCTTACTATAAAGTTAAGGTAATCAAAGCAATGTGGCATTGGAAAAAAGATAAATAAATATACCAACAAACAGAATAGAGACTCCAGGAATTGAACTACACATCTATAGACAACTGATTTTCAATAGAAGTGCAAAGAGGATTCAATGGGGAAAAGGTCATCTTTTCAACAAATGATGTTGGAAGAACTGTATATCTATATGCAAAATAGCAAACTTTGATGTATTCCTATCTTTAAAAATTAACTCAGATTATAGACCTACATGTAAAACCTACATTAAACTAAGAAAAAAGTAGAAGAAAACCTTTGTGGCTTTAGGTTAGATGCAGTAACAAAAGTACAACCATAAAAGAACAAACTGATAAACTGGACGTCATCAAATTTAAAAATTTCCATCCTTTGAAAAATACTGATAAAACAAGGAAAAGACAAGCCACAGAATGGAGGCAAAACTTACAGACTATATATCTAATAAGGGATTTTTTTTCTAAAATATATAAAGAACTCTCAAAGCTCAATAATAAGGAAAGAAAAAATCCAATTAAAAATAAGCAAAACATTTTAACAGACACTTCACCAAAGAAAATATACATGTATTAAATAAGCATGTAAAAAGATGACCGACATCATTATTTAGTAGACAAATAAAGACTAAAACTACAATGAGATACCACTATACTCCTACTAGAATAGCTAATATTAAAAAAAAAAAAAAAAAAAAAGGACAGGCTATCCCTAGGATTGGTGAAGATGGGGAAGACTGAAACGCTCCTACATCGCTAGTGGGAATGAGAATGGAACAAGTTCTTTGGAAACAGTACAGTGGTTTTTGTTGTTGTTTGTTTTTGTTTTTAAGTTAAACATACACCTACCATATGATTAAACTACTCTAGGTATTTACCCAAGAAAAATGAAAGCATATGTCCATTCAAAGACTTGTACACAAATATTTATAGCAGCTTTATTAGTAACAGCAAAACACTAGACCAATATCAAAAGATGAATGCATAAACAAATTGTGAAAGATGAATGAAAACGAATGAACTATTGGTACATACAACACATGAATGAATTTCAAAATAATCATGCTGAATCAAAGTAGACAAAAGGAGTATGTAATGTTTAATCCCATTTACATAAAATTCTAGAAAATGCAAACTAATCTATAGCGACAGAAAGGAGAACCTGGGTATGAGGAGGTAAAGAAGGTGGGGGGAAGGAAATGGATGGAGAGATTACAAGGGGGGCATGAGGAAACTTTTGAGGGTGATGGATATGTTCATTATCTTGAATGGATGGTTTCACAGGTCAAAATTTATCAAATTGTATGTTTTAAGTATCTTCAGATCATTGGATATTAATTATACTTCATTGAAGCTATTTTTAAAAATTTCTTTAAAAGTTCCTAGAAAAACCAGCAGAAAGTCTTAATCTCCTGGGTTTTCTCCCATGTGACAAGCTCTGTCACCATTTAATGTTACAAACCTGTAGTTTGATCTATCTCTCACAGGAGGGGAGAGGATTAGAAAGCAATGACTTTTTAGTAGGAAGGGAAACAAAATAAATGGATAAGTTTAATCAAAAAAAAGGGCCAAGATTTCATATCCAGGGGCCTTATTCTTAGTTATGATTCTTGCCCTAATTAGCTGTAAGATCTTAGTTTGTTTATTTTGATTTGACAAGCTTCAATTATTCATCTATAAAATGAAAAGCTTAGATTCAACCATCTCTTGTGTCTTTCAGAACTATAATTCAGTGATCTGTGAATATATTTTAATCCTCAGTAATCCCATTTTCCTCTCAAAATAAGCACTAACAGATATGACCTTAAATTTAGCAAAGATATCCCATGTAATTTTGAATTATGCATTATGTCATGCATGCTGATAATCCCTCTCTAGTAAGACAGTAAGCTCTCTTTTTTTTTTATTCTTATGTTAATCACCATACATTACATCATTAGTTCTAGATGAAGTGTTCCATGATTCATTGTTTGTGCATAACACCCAGTGCTCCATGCAGAACGTGCCCTCCTCAATACCCACCACCAGGCCAAACCATCCTCCCACCCCCCTCCCCTCTAGAACCCCCAGCCTGTTTTTCAGAGTCCATCGTCTCTCATGGTTCGTCCACCCCTCCGATT
>NC_138379.1:55961877-56015144 GCF_054177405.1 Leptonychotes weddellii
TTTTTAAAGATTTTATTTATTTATTTGAGACAGAGAGAATGAGAGAGACAGAGAGCACATGAGAGGGGGGAGGGTCAGAGGGAGAAGCAGGCTCCCTGCCGAGCAGGGAGCCCGATGCGGGACTCGATCCCAGGACTCCAGGATCATGACCTGAGCCGAAGGCAGTCGCTTAACCAACTGAGCCACCCAGGCGCCCCCATAGTTGTGAATATTTCTAGAAAGAATGCATACATAGTACTTAGCAGGATACTTGTGCACATAGTTAACATTCAGTATACATCAGTTATTACTGTTTCATCATTTTAAAAAGTTTGTGACAACCAGCTCAGTAGATGTGTCAGGAAAATACCATAATTCCTTATAATTTATTCTGAATATTTTGAAGATGAGGTAGATTTTACCATATACAACTAAACATTGACTAAAATCATGGGAAGTCAGCTGGGTGAACAAAAATAGGTGAAATTAAAGAAATAAACCCAATTAGACATAAGGTGAAAGTTATGGTCAAGATAATGCAGAATGAGTAAAGTCAGGAATAAAAGAATGAATATTGCCAAATTAGACTAAATGGGCAATGCACAAATCTTTCAATATCTTGACTGACAGCTAACCTGTAGTCTAACTTCTTGGCTATCCATTCACATGTAGTATAATTTACATTATACATCCTAAATGATATGGGACATACGGTCCTTTCACTGAAAACATTAAAAAGTCAGTGTTAAAATGCTAACCTCTAAACTTACACCCCCCATTTACCTATTTAAAAACTTATTAAACAAGCTAAAAATCATTTAAGTGTGAGGTTTCTCCTCATACAATGGCCTTTATCTCTGATTTATATTCTAAAAAATAATCTAGAGATGACCCAAAGATCTGGGAGATACAAGGGTCCATCTAAGAACAACAAGCCAACTTGGGTTTAAATATCGATTCCACAGATAGTTAGGCAAACATCTATGAACCCTTCTTTTCAGCTATAAAATGGGAGTAGTATCTTTAGTCTTTCACAGTTATTGTGCAGGTTGGAGGAGTTGATAGGGCTACATTTATAACCAAGTTCTTAGCACCTAGGAGGCAGTCACTGAAGTAAGTTATCTTCACTTAGTTTCTTCTTTTCTTTTCTTCTCTTTTCCTTCCCTTCCTCCCTCCCTCCCCCTTTCTTTCTTCTTTTTCTTTCTTTCTTTCTCTCTCTCTCTTTCTTTTCTTTTTTTTTTTTAAAGATTTTATTTATTTATTTGAGAGAGAGAGAGCATGAGGGGGAGAGGGTCAGAGGGAGAAGCAGACTCCCTGCCGAGCAGGGAGCCTGATGCGGGACTCGATCCCGGGACTCCAGGATCATGACCTGAGCCGAAGGCAGTCTCTTAACCAACTGAGCCACCCAGGCGCCCTCTCTCTTTCTTTTCTAAAGAAGGCGGGGAGGAGCAGAGGGAGAGAGAGAATCGTAAGTAGGCTACACGCCTAGTTCAGAGCCGGACACAAGGCTCCTGATCTCACAACCCTGAAATCATGACCTGAGCTGAAATCAAGAGTGGGATGCTTAACAGAATGAGCCACCCAGGAACCCCAGTTTCCTTTTTCTTAAGTATTTTGGAAAACATTTAATCTATTGAGTGCCCACAAGGTTCTAAACTCATTCTTAGGTATTGGTAAAGCACAACACTGCTCCTGCCCTTGAGGATTTCATAGACTGGCTAATCATTTCATGAAACTGACATCATACACTATGATGGAATGAATATGGAGTGTAATGGAAAACAACAACAAATTACTTGGGGGTCCAGGGGAGGGTGAGGAATAAGTAGACCAAGGAAAACTACAGACAAAAAGAAATGACATTGAGGCTGGATGTGCAGAGTGGCCAGAATTCTGCAGAAAAACAAGGGAGGAAAGGATTTCCCAGCCTCAGAATAAAAGCACATGAGGTTATTCTTCACTCTTATGGTTTAGAGTGGAGATGACTTCTCCAGTGAAAGCTGTGGGTCTTTTACCCACCTCCAGAAGAAGGAAGTTTTATGTTGGGTAAGTTTGAAGAAAGAAACTGGGCATGCTCAGCTCACTCTTTCCTCTTGGGAGCCAGCCAGCCAGCCAGCCTGAGCTTTGCAATCTCTTGTCATTGGAAGATAAGTTTAGCAAGGCAGGCTCTGCCTCTGCAGAAGCTGGCAGTTTGGGGTGGGGAGTAAATCTAGTTCAAAAGATCTTGGCAAGCTTATTTGACTGCCTACCACAGCCGTTTCCTCCAATGTAGCTTTTATCAGTAATAAAGCTGATTTAAAAAAAAAAATCTCTATCAGAATCTCACAACTCTATCCTATCTGGTTTTAGTTTGAAGATGAAAAAAAAAAAAGATGCTATTTATTGAGCCCCTCAGACTTGATAGAGAGTGAGAGTTTAGTAAGTGCATAGTGTATTCAAAATGTGACACTTTTTTTTTTTCTTCAGGAGGATAATATACTTAGGACAGGGAAAGGAGGAGAAACTGGTTTTAAGGTTTCAGGTTGGTCAGTGAGTAGGTGTGTGTGGGGGGCTTGTTACCCTAAGGGATTTGGACTATATCCCATAAGCTGTGTGGAGCCACTGAAGGATTTGAAGTAGGAGAGATATGAACAGGCATTCTGTGGGAGGAAGGGGTGCTGGAATATCCTGGCAGCTTGAGCTGGATGGATTTTGTGGCACACTGGAGGCAAAAAGCCAAGTTAAAGACTGTTCCAATAGTCCAGGTAAGATCTTTGTGGGTAGATTTAGTCATTGATCCAATCTTGAGCTCTAAATTCTCCTAGAATTTAAGAAATGTAAGACTGAAGGCCAACATACCTTACTTTGAAATTGTAGTTTTAAAATATCATAAAGGCCAAAGGGCGAAAAAGCTGAATATGCAGACAGTCCCTAACTCACACGGTTTGACTTACGGTGTTTGAACTTACAATGGAGTGAAAGTGATACACATTCAGTAAAAACTGTACTTTGCATTTTGATCCTCTCTTGTTCTGCTGGGCAGTGGCAGCAAACTGCAGCTCCCCGTCAGCCGTGGGATCATGAGGGTAGACAAGCAAGACTCTCACAGCCATTCCGTTCTTCCCTTTCAGTACAGTACTCAACAAATTACATGAGAGATTTAACCCTTTATTATAAAGGAACTTTTGTGTTAGGTGGTTTTGCCATCTAACTAACATTAAGTGTACTGAGCATGTTGAAGGTAGGGGAGGCTATGCTATGATGCTCAGTAGGTTAGGTGTATTAAATGCACTTTCCAATTATGATATTTTCAACTTACAATGGGTTTATCAGGACTTAGCCCCATTGTCAGTTGAGGAATATCTGTAATGAGGGTTCCAATAAGAGGAACTAAGCTCAGCTGTTGCTGAAATGAAGAGATAATTATGTGGACAATCTAGAACTCATCAGAAATAATCACACCTAATTTAAAAACCATTGTCTAAAAGACAAGCCAAATTTCACCCATCATGCAATAGCTAGATACTCTGCAGTGGGTGGGGGCGGGGGATGAGCATACAAGCCTCCTGCATCATCATTACCACTACTGGGAAAAGAATATGCGTGTAACAGTACCCATAAAACAGATTAGGTCATAAAGGGTATAAGAAAGATAATTTTGATATAATTCATCTCATGATATAAACTGTAACCCAATAGGAGGGAAGTTCTAATAGAGAACAGGACTGGAAATCACAGCTACCTATATAACTCTCCATACTCTGGTCCAGGTTTATCTTGCTAAACAAGCACTCTGTTTTGAATTAACTAAATAGTATGGGTTTATATCTTAAAGCTATCATGCATACATTAAAAAGGGTAAATTGAGCTAGTTTTTGAAGAACATCCTTTGTTCCCTATTGCAGAAATGAGAAATAAAACTTAGGGATTCAATGCCTATATTTCTTTATTCAGCAAGTATTCATTAAGAACTTATTGGATGTTCTGCATTGTGTTAGTTAAGTGACAGATCTGTCCCTTGGGTGGAAAACTGCAGCAGCCACAATGGACCCCGAGCTTGGGAGAGGGAGTTATCCTTAAATCATCAATTGTCCTTCCAAATTTCAAAGGAGGTTAGAAAGCTTTTCCCATTCCAGTTTTTGACACATTTATCCCTATTACAAAATGATGAAGTCTTAAGAAATAAATAAATAAATATTTAAATAGGATTTCTGAAAGAGCTATAAGTAAATTATTTTTAAAACTGTATTTTTCCTACATCATTCCCAACCTATTACCTTTGCAGAAGCCTCATCCATAATCAGTATTTTTCGAGCTCTATTGTGACCTAAATAAGTTTAGTTTTCTGATCACTTAATGCTTATCAGCTTCTCATAAATTAAGTCAACATCAACAAATGCAGGCTAACATATGAATTAGTGCAGCAGAATGAAAGGAGTGAGATTTGGGGTCATACCTGAGCTCCAAACATAAATCTGGTCCTTCTTAGTGATGTAAATTAGGGCAAGTTACTTTGCTTCTAAAGTCCATTTGCTCATCTATAAAATGGGGGGAAGATGACCCACATCCCCATCCTTTTTGAAGGTTAAGTTAAATTAAGATAGTATATAATAAATGCTTCACAAATGATAGCTATTATTATAATTTATTATAATTATGCCATTCACATAAAGTACACAGGATCATTGAATGCCAGGGCTATAAAAGAAACTAGAGATCTAAGCTGCCAGTTTTTTCTTTCTTATTCATTCTTATTCACTGTGCTAATTTTCACTCTGCTCTTTTCTGAGGGGCCCTGATGTAGCCTCACCATCTTTCTTAGCATCACTGTCCATTCAGCCATCATGAATCAATCAGGGTCAACACAGTGAAATATATTAACAATGTTTTTCATCTAGTCTAGCTTCCTCCAGCTGACATGCACTAAGATTCTGAGACTTGTCTTGGGTGATTGAGAGTCCAGAGTTAGCTCAGCTAAATTTCCTGATTTCTAGTTTTGCATCTTTCCACTGGAGCACACTCACTCACTCTCCTCTGAGTTGTGAAATTCAAGCATGAGTCCAAGTTGGGAGAGACAGATCACTTAACAGCGTGGCACTATGTGATTTCTGCTGAGGCACAGATTAAACCATGACCCTTGCAATATACAGTTACAGACTGATTTGCAATAAGGAACTGCTTAGGAAACTATTCAGGTACTCTGTCAAGGCTAATGCTAAAATGGGGTCAACAATACAGTAATTTTAGTGATGGGATAATGGATATTATACCAAACTGGTGCCATGTTTGCCACAGACATCACATGATAAGAGGACACTTTCAGATTCTACAAAATATGATTTATCAATTTCAACATCAATTTAGTCAATTGGTGTAGAATGTACAAAGGGAATATCTGTTCCCAGTGGCTGGTTTATTTGTAAAAAAAAAAAAATACAACTTACTCATTACTGTCTTAATATCAAATTGAAGTTTAAAGGAAGAATAACTCTTAGAAAAATGCTTGTTTATTTTCCAAAAATCCCCTTAGAATTTAATTAGCAAAATAACCAGTATCAACTCTTAAAATCAAAGATTCAGAAAGAACAATGGACATGTGCCTGCAGTACTCTTTTGTTACGTGAAGCTTAATCTTAAGAAATTGAAACTAGGGGCACTTGGGTGGCTCAGTCGTTAAGCGTCTGCCTTCGGCTCGGGTCATGATCCCAGGGTCCTGGGATCAAGCCCCGCATCGGGCTCCCTGCTCGGCGGGAAGCCTGCTTCTCCCTCTCCCACTCCCCCTGCTGTGTTTCCTCTCTCGCTGTCTCTCTCCCTCTGTCAAATAAATAAATAAAATCTTTAAAAAAAAAAAAAAAAGAAATTGAAACTAGATTCCATTGTAAATGGACTCAATTTCCTACACCATCTCTCCTTCATATTTGGGATAATTTCTAAGTTCATTAGAAATTACAAATGAATGAGTGGTGTTCCAGGGATATACTCAAGATTTCATAGTTCAATTGAAAAGTAATGGATGGGGAGAGAAAGAAGAGACCATATGCTTGAACCATATGCTCTAAATAATAATAATAATGATGATGATAATAATTTTCAGTAAAGTCAAGTGATTATTTCCTTCTTAGCATCCCACCCAAACTCTCTTCATCTAGTGACTTTCCTAGATAAAGATTATCTGTCATTCAATGTATTTAAACAAGATATCACAAATACCTTTCTCATGAAACTCGTAGAGGGAAGGGTCAATGCCAGAGCTGCAGAGGAAGGGGAGGGTCAACATCACATATTTGATGGGCCATGACCTACTGCCTTGTATCTGGGGACATTATTAAGACACCCTCCCAATATCCAACTTAAAAATGAAGTAAATTATTTTTTATTTTTTTTATTTCTTTTAAAGATTTTATTTATTTATTTATTTGACAGAGAGAGACACAGCGAGAGAGGGAACACAAGCAGGGGGAGTGGGAGAGGGAGAAGCAGGCTTCCCGCAGAGCAGGGAGCCCGATGCGGGGCTTGATCCCAGGACCCTGGGATCATGACCTGAGCCGAAGGCAGACGCCTAACGACTGAGCCACCCAGGCGCCCCAAAAATGAAGTAAATTATAATTGCCCTTATAAGAGCAAAGCTCAGTCATTCAAGGTAACCTTAAAGAAATGCAAGAACACTCAGGCCAGCAGGATGGTTGAAAATATCATCCTCCCTAAAGAAAAAACTGTATCAATCCAAAATTTGGAAAAGATGTTAAAGCAAAGAAAAAGGGAACTCACAGAGGCAAGGAATATCTATCAGTGAGGAACACACTAGGTGGGAAGGAGTTTGAACACTTGAATTCAAATAATTAACAAATTCCAAAGATGTTTTGACTCCAAGGAGAGAGATCCAATAGCTGGAAATTATCCTTCACTTCTTTCATTTTTCTTATCTGCTTCATTTTGTCATCTTTTACCTATTTAATCCATCTTATTGTTCTACATCCAGAATACAGCCTCAATCCATACAGTGGATCATCATCACCATTGCTGCTACCTGAGTCCAGCCATCATTATCCCTCCCTTGAAAATACATACTGCTACAGGACATTCTAAATAGGTTCCCTCCTGCCATTATCACCTCCCCACATCTCATCCTCACTATGTACATTAAGATCATGTCATGTCCAATGGCTTCTTGTTGAATTTTGAATAAAATTCAGACTCCCTCCTATAGTCTCCAAAGTCTCCATGACTTGGACTTACCTACCTCTCCAATCTCCATCCCTGCCCTTCTTCCACATACTCTCTCTTTTCTGTATTAACCTTCTTCTGTTGCAGAAACATATCAAACTTGTTGCTACCCTAGAATCCTTGAACATGCTATTCTTTAATTTGTAACTTCACCTGAAGATTGTTATAAAGCCTGTCTCTTTTTCGTCTTTCATCCTTCAAATATCGACTCAGCGGTCTCCTCTTCATTAAAACCTTCCTTTATTCTAGTGTCTTATCCAAAGGAACATCCCCTCCATCAACCTATCCTCCATACCACACCACCCTAGTTTATTTTTAAATCATTTGTCACTATTTGAAGTAATCTTTTTTATTTGTTTACTTGTTAATTTTATGTATTTCTCAACTAAATCTTGCCTATTGTATTTATTGATATATTTTCAAATTTCTAGAACAGGATTTGACATACACTAGATAATGAATAAATCTTTGTGAATGAATAAACAAATGAATTTTATGTACATGTGTATTTCAATTCTTCTGATAATTGTCTTTTTCACTGAAATAAATTATTTTTACATAATTTGATATCATGTACATTTAAGTCAGTCTGAGTCAGTATTTCATGGTCTCAATTTCCTCTGAATACTTGTCAGATATTAGATACTTACCTGGGCTTTCAAAAAGACAAAATGTGGGATCCAGAGACCTAAAGAAGTACCTCATTAGCTTGCCTTACCTAGCATATTATTCCCTCCCTACCAATTTTTAAAGATACTGTTCTTTCATTCACTTATAAAATATGTCAGGTCCTATTCCTGCATTAAAGATGTAGAAATAAATAAGGCACAGTTTGTGTTCTCTCAAAGCTTCTAATATGGTAGATGAAGCAGACATGTAAGCAATTACAATGCTAAGTGAAGAGTAGGTGACATACAATATTCTGTGCGAGCACAGAAAATGAAGTTTTAAAGAAGATAACATTTGAGATGATCCTTGAATGATGAATGTGATGCTATCAAACACAGGAACAGGGAAAGTCAACAATAAAGGGTGGGGCATGAAAAAAGATATGGCAGGAGACTGCACTGTGGTTTTAGGGAATCAGGGAACAAGTGTTTGGCTGTTACCAGATAAAAGAGGAGTGGCTGGAGATGGGGTTGGAAAGCAGGTTGAGGCCAAAATGAAGACCATCTTGAATGCTCTGCTAGGAAAGTCAAGTTTTATTTTGTAAACTAGCGTTTGGAAGCTTGTGTTTCATGAAATACTGGTAAATATTTCATCATACACATTTAGGCAACGTTGCACATACTTTACCTTGCTTGGAAAGATATAAAACCTAAGGGCTTTGAACAATCCTATAATAAAAAATAAACAACTATTTAACATCCAACATAAAACCATCCATTAATATTTCCAGACATACTTGCCTTCTCTAGAAGTCAGAGTACTCGTAAAGTGAAGCACTACTTTAAATGATTTGGATTTGCTAAGTCATTTAAATTGGTGAGTGATATGAATAGAACTGAGTCTTAAGATAAATTTGGCAACAAAAACATTTGGAATGGATGGAAGGCATCTGGGAGACCAGTGGCTATTGCAAATAGCTTATGTTAATGATAATGCACATCTATACTCAAGAATTAAGAGTGAGAATATAAAAAGGGAAAATGTTTCAGGCATTCTGAGATATAATTCTACATTAACTTTCATCAATTAATGAGTGAGGGTCCTGGGAGGGGAAAGGTGATAGAGGTGTTTAGGACTCCCTGATTTTCTGGCATGGTAAATGGACTGAACAGTAGGACAGGTTTGAGAGCAGCACAGAGCACAAGAAACAAAACAAATAAACAAACAAACAAACAAAAAAACACAGGCTGAAGGCTCTGAGTGAACTTCCCAAAAAAGGATGGGGATCATAATATCAATCATTACCCACCCTTTTTTGACTTAATTATTGGAAAAGTAATAATTATAAGTCTAAAAGAACTACCAATTATGCTGGGCTCCTTCATAACCTCAAAAGAGTTTTTGTCCTTAATCAACTTACAATCCTTAACCTATTTAACTGTCACCTTTCTATTCGGTCCTTTGCGAATGATGTTCTCTCCTGTACTGAAAAAACAGTCACCCTCACATCATTGATGGATTGGCTTCATATTTTGTTTAGGACAGCCAGGGAGTGCCCAGCCTTGATAAGAGGAGTTCGTAGAATTATTGTATATATAAATTTAATTCTAAATATTGGCATTAGCACTGTAGTAGTGTGTTTTTACAGGATAACATTTCATAGAATCATTTTAAGATATGGTTCTGACTTTTAGGGACAGCCTGCCTGCATTTTAAGACATGTGGATCCCAAATCATCCTTGAATATGTCTATATACAAATTTCATAAAATTCTTATCCATACATAAGCATACTATAAAATAGGGGAGGATATTTCCAGAATATTTCCTTTCCCCATCTCATCCATTAGATCATTTTTCCTCTTCAGATTCCCTGTCAATTTAGTGCCCACATTGCACTCCTCAGCAAACTCTCTACTGACACAGTCAGATAGCCTGTCTACGTCTGCCTGTTGTACTAATTACCTTTTCATCTGTCACTCAATTCAGTCTTGCTCACCTACGTCAGTGTGAGAAGAAGAGCATTCAGCTTTTTTCCTTCTAGAGAACAGACTTAAGGAAAGGAGTTACAGTGACAGGAGAGACAGAGGTATAGATCACTCACAAAGATGGTTAAAGAACTAGTCTACTATATTTAGGATAGGCAGAATTTCTCTCACCAGGACTTTTAAGCAGAAACTACGCACCTATTTGTATATCCTTCCTTCCTTCTTTCTTTCCTTCCTTCTTTCCTTTCTTCTTTCCTTCCTTCCTTCCTTCCTTCCTTCCTTCCTTCCTTCCTTCCTTCCTTCCTTCCTTCCTTCCCTTCCCTTCCCTTCCCTTCCCTTCCCTTCCCTTCCCTTTTTATCCATCCACCCATGCATCCATACATACATACACACATCCATCCTACCATCCACCCAATCCACAAATGAAGCATGTATTAAATTGTCAACTGGCTATTATTATTATGCTAGGTATTATAGATGATGCCATAACAGTATCACAACTGGCTACAATCACATGAAAATAACTCATCTTCATTAACAAATAAAAACAAACTAAAATAGTAATGGCATGCAATTTTTTAGCTTACCAAATTCATGAACTTTTTTAAAATGATAAAACTATGAAGAATACAGGAGGAAAGACATGTTCATACACTCCTGAAATGAGAGGACTGTAAATTTGTAAAGTCTTCTTAGAAGCAATTTGGTATTTAACTCTAAGCTGTATGGAGCAGGAATCAGTCTCTTTTGTTCTCCCTTATATCCCCATTGATTAACACAGTGTTTTGGCATATGGGAACTATTTGATCATTAATTACTGAATAAAAATTGGATGAATGACTAGATAAATACTATGAGCCTTAAAGAAGTTGCATAATTGACTCAGTGATTCCTTTCCTGAAAATATATCTCTATGAGAAATGTGATCAAATGTTCATGTACACCAATGTTGACTTCAGTACTGTCTGTATTAATTATCATTTAAAAAGATAACCTAAACTCCAACAATTTGAATTTTGATAGAAAGAGGAATATTTGGCAGTAATAAAATTATGTTGACAAGAAAAATAGTTACCTGACTTAGGAAAATATTCACAATATATTGTTAGTTTTAAAAAGCAATGTGGTTTTATATTGTCAAATTCACACAGGCTTATACAGACAATATCTTTAGGTGAGCATGTGTTAATACAAAATATTATATATATTTTTCTGAAGATATATATAGAGAGACAATTAAAAACACAAAAAGGGTATCAAAGCATTAACTGTGGTTATCTCGAGGCAGAATTACAGGTGTTTTAATTTTTTTCAAAAATACCTTTAGCTTAAAATATTTTTACCAGAAATGTGTTATTTTTACATCAAAACCAAATAATAAAATTATTTTTAAAAAAGAGTATAAATGTTCACCCTTAAACCAAGAGGATTTATAATTATCTACTTAGTTTTTATTTTTATTAAAAAATTAAATTGAAACTGGAGAATAAAAAAAATTGCAAGTCTTCCTCCTAATCTTGATGTGAACCTAAAACTGTTCTAAAAAAAATAAAGCTTTAAAAAAAGAACCCAAAAACTCTGCAGGTAAGTGCAGTAATGTGTGTGATATAGAATAAACTAGATCAGAAAAATGAATGAACAGTATGAAAATAGAATCAAAACTGTTTTGTACGACTGTCTTTCCAGTCTGTCAGAAGCAGATATATTTACTTATCATTCTACAACGTAATAAAATCTTAATTGTTTACATAGTTTTCAAGTTAATTCATTTTTTAAACAAAACGGTACTATTGAAGAACTATAACAAACACTGTTTACCACTAGCTAAATAACACAGCCCATCAGAATAAAGTAAAAGGCCTTCAATTATGGATTTTTAATGTGGTAGTGCCAACTACTGTACTCTGAGCACTTATATTTAATGGTGAAAATGATGGATAAAAAATGTCATGCAGTCTACAATAGATTGTACAGAAACTAATTATAAAATAATATTTCATGACATTATTTCAGCCTTCTAGAGAACAAATGGCTCCTAAATTGGACAAAGAAGTTGTGCAGAATCATTTCTTTTCCTCTGGTTGTCCTCTCAAAGTACAATCCTGTACCTTCATCATTGAACACCATGACCCATTTGAATGCAGAACCTAATTTCTGAACAGTGATTCCAATATTTTAACAGCACCACAAGAGAATAAGAATCTGAGTATAACTAAAAACAAAACAATAAATGCATGTTAACTTTTTATTATATTCTGTTTTAAAGAGAACTACTATAAGGGTAAAAGATATCACTCTTGATCTTAAGGCACATGCATAATTAGTAATGTTAATAATTATAAAGCAAATTTAAAACTAATTAAGTACTTTACATACAAGGCCCTGTGCTAATATTCATTCAGAAACCAAGAACACTTTATTGAACTAGTGCTACATGCTGGGTACTGGGGAAACAAAGGTAAATAGTTTGTGCTCTAATGGAACTCAGCTTAGTGGAACATATAGATAAGTACTCGTAACTGTGATACAATGTATAGGTAAGTCATATACAGTAACCAGCTAGACATAACGGTATAGATGACATGGTCTCTCCTCTCCACAGCCAGGGATACAGTTGAGGAGTCTGGGTCCAAATGTATAACTTAATAATGATACTATAAGAATTATCACAAAGGTAAGTGGACAACTAGCATGGTGGGTCAGACTCTAAGTTGGGCATATGAGAAATCTCTCACTCTCTTATCAGCAGACTGAGAAGGACGCTAACCACAATGCAAGGTAATATGCCAACCAACAGCGCATGCTACCATGTTAAGTCTAGGTTTTGTGTTATGATGAGCTGGAAAGGATTAATAAGGAGGATGTGCTTGAACCAGGTCTTTAAAGAATGGATAGACTCTGTTAGGCAGAATGGGACACTGCATCAGAAGAAAATGGAAAATTGATAGTCTAATGCAGAGGTTGGCAAACTTCTTCTGTGAAGGGCCAGATTCTCAATTCTATTAGACTCGACCTTTCCACTTTATAATAATTGTTTTGTAAGATCCTCCTTTCTCCATCTGAAATGAAATTCATAGATAATACAACTGCCTACACATATTTTTTATATACTAAAGTAAAAGGAGAAATACAAAAAAGTATTTTATATTAGAAAGATGATTTCAATATGTCAATCCATGAGCCCAACTGTACTGAACAATGCAGTGAAGTAGTCAAATGCTCACATGTACTTATAATTAATAAACATAGATTTAAATGGAATAAAGAGACCAGATACCATTTCTTACAACAAGTATAAGAAAAGTGAAAGAAAAAATACATATATGATGGATCCTAGATCAAAAATTAGTGTTGGAAGAAATAATAACAGATCATTGCAGCTAATAAGAGATCAAAGGAAATAACTTCAGTTCAAATACAGATAATATAAGAAGAGTGCCAATAGTTAAAGTGGAGAAAGCTAAAAAAAAAAAAAAGTCATATTTTTAGAAATAAACTGACCCTTATTTATAACTTTGGTGTCAAAATAATTCCCTGTTTCCTGTAAGACAGGCCAGTGAGGTAATTTATCTATCATCTCTTTATCCCTATCTCTTTAGCCCTGTTTGGAATTCTCCCCAATGTAAAGGTATACATTTGATTCTTAGTACTTCAAAAGACCTTGGAACTCTATCCTTTGATTAAAAAAATGGGGAATGGGGACTGGATTTAACAACAACAACAACAGCAACATAACTCAGAACCTAAGAGCTTATAGGGAAGTTAAGTGTAAATGACCTTTGGGATAATACCAGAGTAGTACTGAAAACCACAAAAAACTAAACAAAAAGTAATTTCGGTTACTTTCACAAAACGTATTTCTCATTATATGATAAAAATGTTTAAAAAATTAATATATGGTATGTCAGTGAAATGAAATGTTTTTTTAAAACAATCCTATTAATGAAATTTAGTGAGATCTTTGTATTTTACGTATTTCTAACAATTTAAAATCTTTGGTTGTAGGTCTATTAAAAGAAGCCTCAAGTCTCTTCAATTACATAATGGCAGGTGATATTTACAAACGGAGATTGATATAGGAGAGATTATCGGTGACAGCAATCAATACAGGAGCAGCAGCTTTAGGATAGGATCTTCCAAAATGGGAATCAATTCCTGTTAAATCCCTAACAGAACAAAATAAAATGATTCCTTGATTTACATAGAAGTTACATTCCCAGAAGGTTTAATGATGAGTAAATCCTTGCAGAAAATACTTCAGATCTGTTTGTAAAACTGAATTTGACTCTAGGCTTAAAAAATCATAAACTCAAAAAAATCTTCATGAATGTCCAGTAGCATGTTAAAAATTGTGTAGTACAAAGGGTGATTCTTTGTTGTGCAGAACTTCTGTGCACATGACAGTGCATCTAGCATCCTTGGCTCCTTTCTGCTAGACGCCAGCATCACCTCCCAATCATTAGTAATACATAAACTATCTCCGTACAATTCTAAAATTATTTCTAGTGGCTTTTCTCTCTATCTCTTTGGGATTGCTGGTCTAAATTATGAGGTAGTAGAAATAAGGAGTAAGATAAGTTTTTACATAATGCTCAACCTGCATGACCAACAAATTACATGTTTCATAATTTTCTGCCAATAACTAACTTCATAAAGAGGAGGACAGGTCTTAGAGAGGAAAGGCAGCTTGACACAGTAAAAAGGTAACTCAGTTCTGCGTTCAAAGACAGGGACTGATTCTGCCACAAACTGAAGGATCCTGAGCAAATCTTTTAACTTTTCTAGGCTTCATGTTCTCCTTTGGAAAATGTACTAGATGACCTCTAAATTCCCATCCACGTCTGACATAATTATAACACATATATATGTCTTTGGGAAATTAAAAGAAGGGAACAAAGTAGACTAGAGAATGGAGGAGAATAAAATCGGGTGGGGCTACATTTGTAACAGATGAAACAATATCATAAAAAGGAAGAGGATGAACAATGGAGATGGTAGTATTGAAGAAAGATAAATACCAAGCATGATAAATACCAAGTAGCTAATGTGAGATTTACAACATTCAGCACTGTGTGGTAATGTTTTCGGACATAAGACAGATAACGTCTACATGTGCTTTTGTTATGTATGTATATTAAGTTTAAAATACATGGTTCTCAATTCCTCACTATACATTTTTGCAAGATTGAATCTAATTTGCAAATAACTGTAAGTTACAAGGTATTTCTTTGTCTTTTTTTTTTAAAGATTTTATTTATTTATTAGAGTAAGAGCGAGCGAGTGCAGAACCTGACGTGGGGTTTGATCCCATGAATCGAGATCATGCCTGAGCCGGAACCAAGAATTGGATACTTAACCAACTGAGCCACCCAGCTGCCCCATTACAAGGTATTTCTAAGAGCAAGTATCAGTGCTGTGAGAATCAACTTCAACTCCTTCAGATCAGCACAATTCTTAACCTTAATCAGAGAGGGGAGGGGGCTTTAGGGGTCCAACCATCTCAGGGTTCCCAACACCAGAAAATGAAGCAGAATGTGAAAATCTAGGATTCTGCTAGGGGTTGCCAGTTCTCCCAACTATGTAAAACACTCCAATTGCTTAAGAAAATTTCCTGTTAAATTAGAAAGTTAAAAAAGTTCTCTGGGGATGTTCTACCTCCCACTGTTCCTCAAAGAAGTCTTTCTGTAAGATTTGGTGGAAAGGGTAAGTGGTCATATAGACACCTACATTTGAAACAAATTCTACCCTTATCAGATGTGCCATCAGGAGAAAGTTACTCAGCCCTAATTTTCAGATCTATAAAATGGGGATTTTTTTTTAATTTTTAAAAGATTTTATTTATTTATTTGTCAGAGAGAGAGAGAGTGCACAAGGGGTGGGGGAGAGGTCCAGGCAGAGGGAGAAGCAGACTCCCTGCTGAACAGGGAGCCTGATACGAGACTCCATCTCAGGACTCTGAGATCATGACCTGAGCCACTTAACTGACTGAGCCACCCAGGCGTCCCTATAAAATGGGGATTTTAATACCACTCTTTTAATGTTGTTGGGAGAATTCAAAAAATGACCAACATAGAGCCCTAGCATAATGCTGCACACATGTGGGTATCGTGAGTATTCAGTAAATATTATCACCTTTGCTCTTTCCTTTCCCACCCTCAGTTTGTGTCTACTTGTCCAGCCCTAGAGAAAATGCTCGGCTCATGTCAGCATCCAGAAGAGGGGGTGATTGAAGTGTTGACCAAGCAGCTTCAGGTCTGCTCAAGGAATGCCTAGAACTTTAATTCCTTTAGTATTATCTCTTATTCTCTTCTGTTTCCTTTGCCTGAAGGCAGCTGGTGTTTTCCAGAGACTAAAAAGTCTTATTCTTCCTTGGTAAGGGGCTCTCTTTCTAGAAGGAATCAGTAGAAGCAGTTGCAGAGTTAAAACAAGCTGTTAGATCTTTCTGGCTAGACATAAGCTGAGCCTGAGATTTCAGCCTAGGGCAACCCTACTTCTTGGACAAAAAAAGGTTCTCTGCACTCAAGTTGCTGCAAACTGCTTTGTCTGGAAGAGCTGCAAAGATTTACAGAGTTTGACTAAATGCTTCAAACACAGGCTAGCAGGATGTTGCTGAGAAAACCTAATATCTCCTACCTTTGAATATAAGATAATGGGAATGCTACTTCATCAATACAGTTCTATTATGTATATATTTGTGTGTGTGTGTGTGTGTGTGTGTGTGTGTGTGTGTGTGTAAGCTTTGTTGTAAATCTCTGAGAACCCTGAAGGGCAAAATGTCATCCCGTCATCATGTGGTACTGTGCCAAATGTTTCTGGATAGTTGCCTAACCTAACCTTCATTATTATAAGTAAGACATCAAAAAATTCAGTGAACAAAGTAGAAGTTCTAACAAAGGACCACAATACTGATTAATTCACTCGATGGACAATAAGTTCTTCAGGTTAAAAAAGCATAATTTGGATATCATTAGTAATAATAAATACCACTTATTGAACAATTCCTATATTCTAAGCACCACCCTGGGCTCTTTTATATAGAGTATTTTTAATTCTTATTACATTTTCCCATAACATAATTTTATCATCCTAAGTTTTACAGAGAAGACAAATGAATCTTAAAGAGGTTAAGGAAGTGAGGTCACACAGAGCTAGTAAGTTCAAAATTAGGACTGTCTCTCCTTAAAGCATAAATCTTTTCCAAAGCGCTTCCCATTAATGAATGGGTGTCAGTTGACAGAGTGACAGAATATTAGTATTAGAAGAGATATGGGACTTCATTTAGGGAAGATCGTTTTTTCTTAGAAACAGAGAAACTGAGGCCCAGAACGGTTCACTGACCACAAAGCCAAACCCATAGAGAGTAGCAGAGCAGGTGCCAGGATCCTGCAGTGACCAGCTCCATGCTGCCTGCTCAGTGGAGTCCTCACTGAAGCCCACAAGACTTTTTGTGACCAAGCCCTGCCCAGATCTTCAGCCCCAGCTCTTGATGAACCTACTCTCTAGTGCCTAATGCTCTGGGCAAACAGAACTCTGAGCAGTTCCACACAGCAACCGGGGTGTTATATGTGTTTCTGGTTTTGTTATTTTTACCCAGAAAACTTATCTCTCTTTGCTCACTTGAGAAACACAGGCACATTACTTTTAATTCAGCCCAAGGATCACCACTTCTGGAAGTCTTCCCTGATTCACTTATTTTTCTCTTCCTAATGAATTAAGGAATAGGTTAATAATAGCCAACTTTTATAGCAGGCTTCTTATTCATTCATTCTACAAATATTTATTGAACCCCCTTACTACATGTTAGTACTGTGCTAAGTGCCTTATATTTATTATGTTAATCATTCCTCACTACAATCCTGAGTTAGGTACTACTTTTATGCTCATTTTATAAAACAGAAAATCTAGGCTTAAAGAGATGCAGTACCTTTTCATAAAAATAAAATTAAATAAACAAATGTATACATTAAAAATGTAAAAATGTTCTTGCTTTCTTACTCCTCTATGGTTCCTCTGTATCCTGAATATGTATCGACTATGGACTTTGTAGGACTCTATGGAACTTGTTTCACTTCCAATTTGTGACTTATGATGATATAATTCTGTATACATAATGATACATTTACTAAATATTATATGCCACTGCAGGCCATAAGCTCCATGATGGTAGGGGTAGTATTTCTTTTGTTTACTATCCTATCCACAGGCCAGAGAGAGCAGCACATGGTAAGCACTCAGGAAATGATAGGTGAATAAACAAATGAAGAATGAATGAATGAAGTTCAAATGCATAGAACTCTGGTCTTTGAATCTCAGCTGTTCTGTGCTTCCTCCCCAGATCAGCCTGCACTGGGGAGAAATGCCACATACACAATGATGGACATCCTTCCCGCCCCCCCACCCCAAGGCCAACACTATTATCCTACATGTGCATTCTAGAACTCACTTCTGGAAACTATAATTTTCCATTTTCTTACCTATTATTATGGTTATATTAATTGTACAGATCCAAATGGAATGAAAACTTATTTGAGAAAGGACAGAAGCTGTTTTTTAGTCTTGCTGAGGAACAACATAATGACAGTGTCCTGTTAGCACACAGCACCCCAAATAACAGGAGTTTGGCAAAGAGCCTTGGGAGGAACTCAAGTCATTACCATGGCCCTCTATTATAGCAGCCGGAAATCACACTGCTGATTTCCACGTAATACAGCAAATATCTCTGAGGGCAGGATCCCAGCTCCCAGACACTTAGCAGCCCTCAGGCATGTTCTGTACCATATGTGGGGCCCGAGGCCACTCTACAGCATGCACTCTCTCCCTGTCTACTTTATCAAGAATTCTAATGTTTAGTACCATTAACCTCCATCCTTCATTTCACAATATTTCACAGGATATCTCTAGTTAATTTAAGGGGTATGAATAGTATCACAAAATTCTCAAAACATGGGTGTATAGTACTTACACATACCTGTATATTTTAAATATTAGATATGTTCTACAGATACATATGTAAATGAATGTACATATACATGTAGTCATATACATATGAATACACATACATAAATCAGCATTTTAGAACACTTATAAGAAGTAAAGAAATGTACTTTATATGGAGAGAATAAAACACCCTTTGGAAGAACAAGATAGTACTTTCTGGGTGAGAAAAGAATAATATAGAACTTTAATTTTTATATGTATATATGTATATGCATGCCTACATGTATATGTATATATATACACATATACCCATATATATATACTTATAAATACATGAAAATATGTTAATATGTGCAAGTATCTAGGTATTACAGGGATATTTAAATACATATATTAAAATCTATGCATAACACTTTCACAGGACTGAGATGGTAAAAGAATGGAAGGGTCAGGTGTCACAACACTAAAGACCCTAAAAGATACGGTATTGTAACTCCAATATTTGGGGATCATTGTTCTTCCTAGCTAACAATAAAGTACCTGTGAATAAGAGCGGAAATTTATAGAAATGTGTGTGAAAAAGAATGGGAGATGGTGACTGTCTCAATTTATTGCCTTTTCATATGTCACTGGATCTTTAATTATCAGTACAGAGAGTCTATTTCAATCCTTTAAAGCATTAAATGGCTATAAATTTAAGGCAAGTAGGAGGCTGACTTTGTTAAAAACCAAGGAAGGGAAAAGTTTCCCTTGACTGATGAAAAATGTACAAAAATTTGAGAGCATGGCTATTTTAATGTACAATTAGAGATTTTTGGTTTGAGAAATTATCATTTATGAAATGCAAATCTTTTTGCATCTTGGATAAAAAGAATTGTGACCATAAAACAAGTTTGCTTATTCTACTCTAAAGCAAGTTGGCTTATTCTACTCTGTGCAAAAACTATAAGTTAGATGTGTGTTTGTCTTCTTTGCCTATGTGACCCTTGAGAATCTAACATAATCGACACAGAGATATACTTTAAAGACATTTAAATGCATGCATTTGTAAAAGAATAGGTAGAGACTTCAAAATTGTCAAGACTGTTTTTTCAGTTTGGAATTCATTAAGATCTAGTGATACATGATATTCTTGGAAGTACTTTTTAAAAAACTAATATTAAAATTAGAATGTTTTCTCCACCTCTCAGATCATAACATTTCATTCATGATCAATAGCCACTTCTCAATTATGTTAAGATCACATTAAAATCAAGAAAGGATTTTTTTTCCACAAACAGCTTTTCTCTTTTTCAATGGATATTTAAGAACTATCATTGTTCGATATTTATGACAGTGATTACAGGAGCACTCTATTTAAATTTTACAGCATTTACAGGAAGTTGTCTTCCCTTTTATGGATGGGGGCAGGAAACAATGAGCCAATTTCATTTCTGATAAAATGCCAGTAGTTCAGGGCAAGAATAAGCTAGAAATTAAATTAAGGGAATCTGCACATCTGCTTCAGAAATACATTATAGAAGAAAGAGAGTTATAGTTTTTAATATAAATAACCTTGTTGCTTCCCTATTAATAAAATGTTTCATTATTTTATTCTGAGTGTAATCATCCTCTAGTTTGCTCCCAATTATCCCTTTTGTTTGTAAAATGAATTATTTAGGAAAAACACAATTTCTTCCCTATTACTGAAAAGGTATACAGTATTATAAGAGTAAAATTAGAAGAGCATAGTTCAAATCACTACTTTAAATAGGTGAAGAAATAAATGCCCTTTCATGGTTAAAGAGATGGAAAGTATCTAAGTTTATTTTTTCTCTCCATTAAAAAAAAAAATGAGGCTAGGCAAGACACAAAAGTTAACAATGGTTAGAAGTTAAAGTGCTGCTAAAAGCCTATGATACAGCATAGTAAAATCATCTGAGGACTAGAGAAGTTGAACTTGGGGAAAGTCACTGAAAGAAACTGAGCATAGCATCTTTGGACTCCCACAGGCCACCCAGAGGTGTGAGCCCACAAACACCTGTAAAAATGCCAGGTTTTTCCAGGCCCACCATCTCCCAAACAGGCGCACCCAGTCAGCAAGGAGGACCCGGCAAAGTTTTCCAAACCATGCTACCCTCACACAACTTGCTCTGTTTCTTCCGATATTCAAGGGAAAGTCATAAGGAAAAGGCTCACCTGTGTTGGGCTGAACCAACCATGTGGGCAGGCGCAACGCTCCCCACAAGTCCCTTTGCCCTTGGTGCCCGTCTTGTGGGGGCTTTTCCGCACACTGTCCCACAAAGTGACCAGCTTGGTCCTGTTTGAAGCTGGGCCCCCAGGTCCTGAAGAGGGCATGGTCTGAGAATTGTACCCAAGCGCCTGAGGGCTCCTCTGCCAGCCACAAGCACAGTGGGCATCCCTGATCAGTGTGGGTGCACTCCTGCCGGCATCCATCCCATCGGACCCCCGGCTGCAGCTGCGTTGCTTGGTGAGGTATGCATTCATACCGCACTGATGCCTACTCTTGCCTTTGGTCAGCTCTGCACAGGAATGTCTCCTCCCTCACACCCCTTTCTTCCAGGCAGTTGTAAAAGTCTTTTTTTTTTTCCTCCCGTGGATCCCTCAGTATCTTTGACAGCTGCTATAAGCAGTGCATCGTGGGAGCAGCGAGAGCAGCTCCGCACAGCATTATCTGCGGGCTGGTAGCTCTTTGTCAATAGATGACTCAACTCACAGAGCAACTTGACAGCATCCCTGCTCTAGGCAGAAGCAATCAATGCTCCACACAGCTGGGCTACAACACTGTACACTGTGTTACAAGCCCTTTTGGGATGGAGCCCCACAGTAAAGAATACTGTTTGCAATTTGGCATTCTGGCGTTTCCCTCTCCTAGATGAGCACTGCACAAAAGACAGACCTCAGGAGAGAAAGCTTCTTATCAGACTAGCAGGACCCTTCTAGCCTGAAATAATATAGGATGGGCAATTTAAAATGATGGGAAAGTTAACCTGCAAAGAAATTTCCAACACTTACAGGAATCACTTATCTAGAGAGATACTTGCCAAGACACAGAACACATCATGAGGTAGCTAAGTAAGAGCATCAATATTAACTCTAAACAACATTAATTCATTTAGAAAAATCACTGAGATCACAGCACTATACTACAGTCCTTTAAAATTTGGAGGTTTAATTTGTTTTAGATCATGATTATATAAATATTATAATTCAAACATACATTTTTTTATGCAATGAATGATTATTAATTCATTCTGATTCAAAATAAAGCAATTTTCAAAGTTCAAAACTGATGGGTTGGCTTATTTAAACATAGTGTTTTTCCTTACCCCAAATTATTCTGAGGATTTCCTTTCAAATACTTTACCACAACAAATACATTCACCACAGAGAGAGTCTGCATTTTAAAGTGAAAGACACATCCAACTCTGCCATCCAGTATTTTGGTTTCCACAGGCAGAATTTTTAAATTCTTTCACTGGAAAATGAGTGAAATCTATCCAATTTAAAGCAATTGCCTTCCAGAGAGGACATGATTGTTTTAAAATTTTAGTATGATTGCAGAAGCCATACATAGTATTTTTAGCAAGGATAAATGCTAATTACTAGAGCATATAGAATTTTATTATGTTTGAAACTTTCTATATTTGTTGCCAAAATGCCTATCCCTATCACATATCCCTGAGGGAACAATTTTGGTTTGATTGGGATACAAGCTGCCATCTATGCAGCACCAAACAAAAACGATGGAGTCCCAAGATATAATGATTTTATCCAAAGACCATCAGAGCCACCTTCTCACTGCTGGGGCAGCGTAGACCTCATTTCCGACTGAGTTGGCAAGGTTCTTATTTCAAAGGCTAGGATTATAACATATTTTACATTTCAACACTAGAACTCCCAGGACAAATCATTATTATATATAAAAATTCGGAAAGGTAGGAGTAGGATCTACTCTTCCTGTGCATCTCCATAAAAAGGTCCTTTTCCAAATTCTGCACAAGGGGTTGCTATAAGTAACTTGCCTAGGAATGCAGGCATTCAAAACACCTTTGCTAAGTAATAATGACCCATATGTGTAAGTTCAAAGGGCAGGGCTGGTTTGCTATTGACCTTCCCCCCCCCCCCCCCGCCCAAGCACTTAGCACACTGCCTGCCCAACACATAACAGACTTATAATAAATATATATTTTTTGGATGGATAAATGAATGGTTGGGTGAGTGCAAATATAGAAGGAGAGAGACAGGCAGGAGCTGACTGACATGTTTTGAAAATAATATTTAGTTCAGCAATGCTCCAGAAACTTTAATTATTCCTTTAAGGTTAGCTGTCGTGTTGTTTTTGAGGTACTAAGGAAATTTGCCAAAAAAAAAAAAAAATACGAAGATTTGAACTGCTGGGTAGAAATAACAATGGCATTAATGGTCTTTTTTTCCTGAAAAAGAATTCAGGAGTTAAGATCAATACCTAAAAATAGTAAAATTTTAGGTAGAAAATAGATCATCATGTGATGCTCAATGGGAAAAAGGTCAGAATATCAGCCATATCTCTTCCCTTTTCTGCTCTCTCCTCTCTCCTCTTTCTCTCTTCTCTTCCTCCCTCCCTCTCTCTCTTCCTCTACCACCTCCCCCTCTCCCTCTCTCTCATTTTTTATGCTGGGATCAAGGGATAATGCCTGAAAGAACTTCTAGGTCAAATAAAGCCCTAGAGAACTTCGTATTTGTCTGGTGTCACCATGATACATGGCTATATGGTAGGACTTGATGCAATATGGCAATACTATCACCCCCAAATGAGAATGCCAAGAAGTGGTAAGTTTGACTCTCTCCAGTCTTATCTAACCATAGATGCTTCTCGAGTTTTTCAGGCAGATATCATTGCTCAAAGGCCCATTGCCATCTTTAGGGAATGCATGGCCTGTTCTCACCCATTTGCCTCTCAAGTATAAGAATCAATCTGAACAGGAGTAAGTCAGTGTGAATCCATTAAAATTTTGTAATGGTGTGTGCAGTTTGCAGCAAGACAGAAAATTTCCCGGCTGGGCACTACACAAAGATATTATAAATCTTCACAGGGACCTAAATGTGTTATAAATGGGTTGTTTGGAATGAGCTATCTCTTCCCATTACAAGGACAATAGAATTTTTGTTTTACTAACCTCGGTATGCCATTTCTATACAGATAAATAAACATCATACATTGCATAACTAATGTTACTTTCTTCCAAAGATCCTAAAGACCATAGCAAACTTTCATGACACGTATTACAAGACTATACTGAAATTATTCTTTCACTTTAACATGTATAAAATATATCCAGCCTCCTGCCTTCCTCTTTCCCCCCAATTTTTTTCTTTTCAGACATGACATTTGTCTTTCTAAGTCTGATGACAGACCACTTACACAGATAAATACATCCAACTAGCCCACTGTACTATGAGACAGACCTACTAATTAAAGATAATTCAATCTGGTCAACTGTAATTGGACAATTGTAATGACCATGAGATGACATGAAATTCTGGCCAAAGAGAAATTAGTGGTGTACAAATACATATCCTACTTATCATTGTGATTTAACATGGGCAGATGGTGCACATGGTAATGCCTAGATGAGATATATCTTACTGACCTCTGGTTGACCTGACACGGACTCCACAGAACAACCCCTAGTTTTAAAGCAAGGGCTTAAAACTAATATCCGGCTTGATTTGTTTAATAAAAAATAAATAGCAAAGATGAATTACTAAATAAATTGTGCCATACTAAAGCACGATGCAGACTTTGTTTCTAGAAAAAAAATTCCTTCAGGCATTCTATGCATAGGGGAAATGAAGATATTAATTACGAAAGAAGAGCTGAATGCTTGCTAAAGAAGGACTGGGCAGCACAAGCCCCATAGCAGCTATAAGTAATGTGGGAAATAATCACAAAATAATATAAGGTAATAGTTACAATTTTTCTTGATTTGAGAGGTGTACACAGTCCATTCCTGGGGCCGCAGACTGGAGATGTTATTAATGCCAGCTAATATTCTTCTACATCTAATAGCCTTTAGCCTGGGCAATCTCTAGATCTGAGCACATTCACCTTTGGAAGTAAAAGAGAACTGAGAATATTTAAAGTATTTTAGGCTTTAAAATTTTTTCCCAAATCCTTAAATCAATCGAATTATAATTCTTCTAGGGCAGACACAGGCAAGAATTTAAGAGGGTGGAAAGACACATGTCAAATTGCCATAGAGATTTAACCTGGACTGAGGATTTAATAGGAAGTGGAAAAAAATATAAAAATGTCCCCATGTACATTCTTCTCACTAAATGTACTTGGACTTGGGTGGGTGTTGATGAAGAGGGGATCCGTCTGAATTAACAATGAGGCTAAATTGTGAAATGGTTTTCAGGAAATGCAGATTTATTATATTCCAACACATGCAGTAACACTGAGAAAAGAACACAAGTTATGTGACATTTCTTAGAGAATCTGAAAGGAATACTAAAAAAAAAGGTAATCATTTATAATGTACATATTTTAGCAGCGGAATCTAAGTGATGGACTGTATTACTACAGGATTTGTTCTCATCCTGCAAGGTTAACCTGATGTCGCTTCTGTGAAGCTTTCCAAACCCCCCTGCCTATTCGGTTCACACTACAGTGTTTGTATACTTGTCTGCGCAAATATCTTCCACGTTTGTCTATTTCTCGCACTCACCATGATGACCACCCCCACCTAAGCTAGCATCATTTCTCTGTAAAACTGGTGAAACAGCTTCTTAACTGGTCTCTGGCACCCACCCTTACTCCTATTCATTCTCACACAGTGAGAATAAATGTCAATAAATAAGTATCAATAAAATCCCATTCTCCAGGGATCTTTATCTCCATAGAGAGAACAATCTTCAAAGTGGCGTCCATGGTCCTTAATCATGTCCTCTGTGACCTGGCCTCTGCCCCTTTCACCAGTCTCACCGGTGCTCACGCCCCTGCCCTGCTCTCCAGCCGTGCAGGTCTCTACTACCTGCGCTTAGTCCCACCATGTGGCCACTGCGCATGCTCTCTTCTCCTCCCCACAGTTACGCACAATTCATTCCTGCTTACCCTTCTGTAGCATGCATCGAGAGACTACCTCCCAAAAGCCATCCCAAGGAAAGATACAGTACAATCTAAGAGTAAAAGTGGGCTTACTATGCAGCACAACCCCGAAACAAATCTCCAAGAGCTTCCTGCCTACCAGCTTGCCATCCCTAAGCCTCTTCTATTCAGAAATTCTGGAATCTTCCCCACCTTCCAGGGCTCAACTCAAATGTCACCTTTATAAGAGGTCATTCCCAGGACACTGTCCCCCTTTCCAGAGCAGATCATATCATCCTCTCACTGAACACTCATTTACAACACTTACAACAATTGTATTAAAAGCAATAATTACGCTACTGTTTTGTGCCCTTTCCCCCAGAGTGTAGGTAGGTAATGCCCATTAGGGAAGGGAGAGGGGTCTCTTTTGTGCATCAGCATCCTCCAAACCAAGCACAAAGTAAATGTCAGTATTTATTAAAGTAAATCAAACAAGAAAGGAGATAAACTTGTCTTTCAGGGGTCATACCAAGGTAAGCATTTGGGTCTGGGTTCTACCTCCCCGTGTAAAATGAATAAACAAGCATTTGAACCTAAAAACAAAACAAAAGAAAAAAAATGATGTGCTTTTAAGGTCAGCATTTAAATGAAACATTCACTGTGGCTGAGAAGCCTAAGTGTATTAACTATTTTTTTTTTTTTTAAGAAATTTGCTAGTGGTCTTCTAATGCTAAGAAATCGAAATAGCTTTTGTTTATTTTAGCAAGATATTCATTCATAAAAGCTGTACTTCCTGACAGCTGAGCTTTTCTCTCAAGTGTTTTCAAACTGTTCTCAGTTTCTAGATAGATAGTGCAAAAGGGGGAGGAGTTCCCCAAGTCAAAAGCCAGCCATTGGTAAAGTAGGGAGCAGATCCCAATCTACAGCCACCAAAATCAAACTGCTCTTAAAATTATATAATCCAAACGGTAGAATGATTTCATAGGATATGAAAAGTGTGTATTAGAGAACAGAAAGTCAAGATAACATCTTCTCTTCCTCCTACCAATCAAGTTAGAAAGTTAAAAAAAAATCAAACATTATTACTCATAAACAAGCATCCTTTTTAGTTCCTTTTTTTAAAAATTGTGGTAAAAAGGGTGCCTGGGTGGCTCAGTCATTAAGCGTCCGCCTTCGGCTCAGGTCATGATCCCAGGGTCCTGGGATCGAGTCCTACATCGGGCTCCCTGCTCGGCAGGAAGCCTGCTTCTCGCTCTCCCACTCCCCCTGCTTGTGTTCCTGCTCTCGCTATCTCTCTCTCTGTCAAATAAATAAAATCTTTAAAAAAATAAAAAAATAAATAAAAATAAATAAAAATTGTGGTAAAAATACACAATATGAGATCTACCCTCTTAACATTTTTTAAGAATATAGTACAGTACTGCTAACTCTAAGCATGATGCTGTACAGCACCTCTCTAGAACTTTTTCATATTTCATGATTAAAAATCTATGTTCACTGAACAGCTCCCCCAACCACCTCCCAAGCCCCTAGCAACAACCATTCTGCTTTCTGCATCTATGAATTTCACTACTTTAGATACCTCATATGATATGCAAGCATGCTATATTTATCCTTTTGTGACTAGCATATTTCACTGGGCATAATGTCCTCAAGATTTACCCATGTTCTCACATATGGTAGGATGTTCTTCTTCTTTTAAGTCTGAATAATATTCCATTGTATGTATTGGGACTACATCAAAATAAAAAGCGTCTGTACAGCAAAGGAAACAATCAACAAAACTAAATGAATGGGAGACGATACTTGCAAATGACATATCCAATAAAGGGTTAATATCTAAAATATACAAAGAACTGTTAAAACTCAACACACACACACACAAATAATCCAATTAAAAATGGGCAGAAGACATGAACACACATTTCTTCAAAGAAGACATCCAGATGGCCAACAGACACATGAAAAGATGCTCAACATCACTCTTCATCAGGGAAATGCAAATCAAAACTAGAATGAGGCATCACCTCACACCTGTCGGAATGGCTAAAATCAAAAACACAAGAAACAACAGGTGTTGGCAAGGATGTGGAGAAAGGAGAACCCTCTTGCACCGTTGGTAGGAATGTAAACTGGTACAGCCATACTCTAAAGCAGTACGTAGGTTCCTCAAAAAGTTGAAAATAGAAGTACCCTATGATCCAGTAATCACACTATGGGTATTTACCCTGAAAATATAAAAACCCTAATCCAAAGAGATACATGCACCCCTATGTTTTTACAATAGCAAATTATTTACAATTATTTACAATAGCCAAATTATGGAAGTGGACCAGGTGGCCACTGATGGATGAATGGATAAAGAAGATGGGGTATATATCTACAACAGAATATTATTCAGCCATAAAAAAGAATGAAATCCTGCCATTTGCAATGACATGGATGGAGCTAAAGAGTATAATGCTAAGCAAAATAAGTCAGTCAGAGAAAGACAAATACCAGATGATTTCACTCATATGTGGAATTTAAGAAACGAAGTAAATGAGCAAGGAAAAAAGAGAAAAAAAGAGAGACAAAGCAAGAAACAGACACTTAACTATAGGGAACAAACTGATGGTTACCACAGGGGAGGTGGTGGTGGGGGATGGTGAAATAGTTGATGGGGATTAAGGAGTGCACCTGTTGTGATGAGAGCACTGAGTGATGTGTGGAATTGTTGAATCACTATATTGTACACCTGAAACTAATATAACACTGTATGTTAAATATACTGGAATTAAAATCTTAATTAACAAAAATGTTGTCTTCCAATCTATAAACATATTTATGTTTTTTTCAATTTCTTTCAATAACGTTTTGTAGTTTTCATTGTACAAATCTTTCAATCCCTTGGTTAAGTTTATTCCTATTTTATTCTTTTTGATGCTATTGTAACTGACATTGTTTTCTTAACTTCCTATTCAAATTGTTAGCTGTTACACTAATTTTTGTATATTGATTTTATATCTTGTAACTCTGCTGAATTTATTAGGTCTAACAGTGTGTGTGTAATCTTTAGGATTTTCTATATATAAAATTATATTATCTGTGGACAGAGACAATTTAGCTTATTTCTTATTTGTTTCTCTTGCCTTTCTGCTCTGGTTAGGATTCCCAGTACAACACTGAATAGATATGTTGGGAATGAACATTCTTATCTTGTTCCTGATCTTAGGGGAAAAGCTTTTAGCTTCCCTCCCTTGGATATGATGTTAGCAATGAGTTTAGCATAAATAGCCTTTATTATGTTGAGGTAATCTCCTTCTATTCCTAGTTTGTTGAATGTTTTTCTCATGAAAGAGTGATGAAATTTGTCAGTGCTTTTTCTGCATCTATTGAGATAATCATGTGATTTTTATCCTTTGTTTCGTCAATGTGGCATATCACATTCAATGTGTTTTGTGTGTTCAACTACCTTTGCATCCCAGGGATAAATTCTATTTGATTATGGTGTATGATCCTTTTAATGTGCTGTTGAACTCAGTTTGCTGGTATTTATGGAGGATTTCTGCATCTACTTATCAGGGATATTGGCCTAAAATTTTCATTTCTTTGGTATCTTTTCCTGGTTTGAAATCAGAGTAATGCTGGCCTTATAAGATCAGTCTAAAGGTGTTCTATCCTCTTCAAATTTTTGGAAGAATTTGAGATAGACTGGCCTTGATTTGTTTTCACATGCTTGTTAGATTTCACTCATAAAGCTATCTGGTCCTGGACTTCTTGTTGTTGTTGGGCAGTTTTAATTATTGATTCCATCTCCTTACTAGTTATAGGATCTGTTCAGATTTTTCTATTTCTTCATGATTCAGTCTTTGTGAGTTGTATGCTCCTATGAATTTATCCATTTCTTCTAGGTTATCCAACTTTTTGGTGTATAATTGTTCATAGTAGTCCCTATACTTTTAACTTCTGTGGCATCAATTGAAACATTTCTTTTATTTTTTATTTGAGTCACCCGTTTCTTTCTTAGTTAATATAACTAAAGATCTGTCAGTTTTGTTTATGTTTTAAAAAAACAGTCCTTAGTTTCATTGATTTCTATTTTTTCTTGATTTTCTATTTTATTTCTGTTCTAATCTTAACATTTCCTTCTTTCTGCTAACTTTGGGTTTAGTTTGATCTTTTTCTAGTTCTATGAGGTGTAAAATTAGGTTGTTTATTTGAGGTTTTTTTTTTCATTTTTTTATTATGTTATGTTAATCACCATACATTACATCATTAGTTTTTGATGTAGTGTTCCATGATTCATTGTTTGCGTATAACACCCAGTGCTCCATTCAATATGCACCCTCTTTAATACCCATCACCAGGCTAACTCATCCCCCCACCCCACTCCCCTCTAGAACCCTCAGTTTGTTTTTCAGGGTCCATAGTCTCTCATGGTTCATCTACCCCTCCGATTTCCACCCCCCCTCATTTCTCCCTTCCTACTATCTTCTTTTTTTATTTTTAACATATAATGTATTATTTGTTTCAGAGGTAAGCATTTATCACTATAAACTTCCTGCTTGGAACTGCTTTTGCTCTATCCCGTAAGTTTTGGTATGTTATACCTTCATTTTAGCCTTAAGATATTTTCAAATTTCCAATTTCCTTTCTATATTGATCCATTGGTTGGTCAAGAATGCATTGTTTAATTTCCAAATTGTTGTGGCTTTTCCAGTTTTCCTTCTGCCATTGAGTTCTAGTTTCATTCTGCTGTAGTTTGGAAATATACTATCTCTTCCTGATGAATTGACCCTTTTATCATTATGTAAGGTATTTTTTTGTCTCTCTTGACAGTTTTTGACTTAGTGTATTTTGTCTAAGTAAGGCCATCCCTGCTCCTATTGGTTACCATTTGCACAGAATATATTTTTCCATCCTTTCACTTTCGGCCTATGTGTGTCCTTAAATCTGAAATGAGCTTCTTTTACACAGCATACAGTTTAGCCTTTTTAAAATCCATTCAACCCCTCTATGTCTTTTGATTGTAGAGTTTAACTCATTTACTTTTAAAGTAATTATTGATAGGGAAGGACTTACTATTGCTATTTTGTTCACTGTTTTCTGTCTTGTAGCTTTTTTGCACCTCTTCTCTTGTCTTCCTTTGTGTTTCATTGTTTTTTTGTTTTTGTTTTTGTTTTTTTTGGTAGTGACATGCTTTGATTCCTTTCTCATTTTCTTTTGTGTATCTTGTATAGGTATTTTCTCTGTGTTTATTTTGGGGCTTACATAAAACATCTTGTAATTAAAATAACCTGCTTTAAGCAGATAAGCTAACAACAATTTAACTTCAACTATATAAAAATACCCTACACTTTTACTTCTTCCCTACCATCAATGATATCACAAATCATCTTTTTATATTGTGCATTCATTAACATATTTTGTAGTGTGGGTAGGTACTGTGGGACAGTGTGGGGTCCCTAGGCCAGGCAAAGGCACATGTCATCCCCTGTGCTGAGTTTCATGAGGAAGGAAATGCATGATTAATGAAATATATAAAAATAACATTATGGTAGTGACTCATAACTGAAGAAAAGAGAGAGGGAGGAAGGGGAGGAATAAAAAAGGAAGGAAGGGAGCAAGCAAGGAAGGAAGTTAAAAAGGGAGAACATAAAGAAGAAAGAAAAGGAGGGAGCCAACAGTCACAAAAGGAAAGAAACCTCTCAAGAAAGATAAAACAGAGTCAAGTTGAGTAATGCTATGAACAGAATCAAACTGGAATAAACATAAACAGACCTTCCCCTGACTGTGGGCAGTCTGGCACACACCAGTGAGTTCCCCTTGAAGCAGTCTACCTGATTTTTGGAGTTATCACACCCAGAATTTGAGAGAGAACCATGAGCTGGAATCTGTCTTTCTTTGTCTAAGTTTATACATGCTCTTATTTTTCTGATGATTTGTAATAGATATTTTCTAAATTTATCAAAAGGTTTAAAAAACCTGAGTTAAAAATAAGCCAAATTTTGACTTGTCAGAGGTAATTCATCTGTGGATTGGCCTAAAGGCAGGGGTATGGATTAATAGAAATGACAGGCCCTTTTCCAGCTGAATGATCTCCTCTCCTTGGAGACTTGACATTTTAGCAAAGTTTTACCTAATTGGCTTTGCTTTGGCCTGTATATCTCAAATTCACATTTAATTAATCATCTCTTCCTCTGTGATTCTATATTATTTTGCTTTTGTGTTTTTTTTTTCATTTCATTCAATAAATATTTATTGAGTGCCTATTCTGTACCAGGAACTATACTAGAGATAAAGTGCTGAACTATAGACAGGTTTTAGCAATTTAGCAGACAGAAAGACCCTGAATAAACAGGTGTGCTGAGTGATGAAAGGGAGACATGCAGAGACAAGATGTGAGATCTCCCCTGCTATTGAACTTGTCCCATTATGGTGAGTTTTATAATTACATGTGGGCATATTTGTCTTTCTTAGTAGATTATAAGCTTCTCAAGAGCAAAGATGATCTTTTATTGGTAAGCTCACACCCTCCTTGCTATTGCCTCATAATATAATTATTATTGTTTTATAAATAGTTGTTGAATTAAACTTGGAAAATATGGGACTTGGGTTTAGGAAACATGTTCTAGTTCTAGTTCTGCCACTAAGTAGCCCTCTCATCTTAGACACATTACTATAACTTGTTAAATTTTAATGACCCCATTTGTAAAATTAAGGGGTGTACTAAAGAGTCCATGAGACCATACTGGGTGTCCACCGAAAGTATAGCTGATGAGTGATGCCCTGTCAACATCTTTAGGTTTAATCATAATACCTCCCAATTGAATGTAGAAATGCAGATTTAATATATTAATTATTATAAGCCTGTAGGTTTATTATAATTTTTAACACATAGAAAGGTAGTTAGAATATGGCATGGTGATTTTTTGGGCTTATTTTCTCAATTATACCTTCTTTCAATAAGAGTCTGTCAAATAGTGAGTGGTTAGAAGCATGGCCTCTAAAGGTGGACTGTTATATCCATCCCACTTCCACAATCTATTCAAAGGATGGGACAAGCACCTTCTTTCTTTCCCTAAGAATTCTTTCCTGTGCCCATCTAGGAGCTGAGCACATTTCATTGCTGCAAAATACTTGAAGTCTGATGGAATTTCTCCCTTGTTTGGAATATTTTTTCCTATATTTTTTCATAATGTGACAAAGCTTTGTACAGCATTTATGTACTCTTTCTTCTCCCATTCATAATAGATGAGGCATGAGCTCTAGAGCCAGACTTCTGAGTACATATCTCAACTCTGACCATTACTAGTTTTGGATTTGAGCAAGTTCCTTAACCTCTCTGTGTCTTCGTTTCTCATATATAAAATAAGGTTGGCAGTAGTTCCTACCTCATAGGATTGATGTGAGAATAACATGAGTTAATTTCTATAAAGTACATAGTACAGTGCCTGGCACATAATGCACAATAAGCTTTGTCTATCATCTTCCTCCTCCTCCTCCTCCCACTAAAATTATAAGTTCCAGAGACTGACATTTAAAAATTCTGCAGTGCCTATATACAGACACTCAATAAAGGTCAATTGATCTTACTTAAATGTCAGGATTCCATATTGGGCCTAAACTTTTCTACTCCTATTTTTGGGGACGGCATTTTGTCCCTGGGCCAGGTGCTAAATAACATCACCACTAACAACAACATATCAACCATTCATTGGGTATGTACAATGGGTCCCAAACATAGGTATTTCATTTGATCCTAACAACCCTCAATGGTAAACATTGAGATGCCAATTTAAGATAGAGAAATTGACTTAGAAAGGTTCTATAATTTTCCCATGGTTATAGTATTAGTAAGGAGCAGAACCAGGAATAAAATCAAGGTTTGTATAACACTGTAGCTGTGCATGAAAACCTGTGCAAAATCACATCTCCTTTTTGTGTTGGAGTTTGGTTTTTGAAAAAATTATCCTTGATTTATCTTAATCCTCAAGACAGCCTCATATGGTATCCAGGCCAGGGGGAAAAAAATACTGAAGTTCATTGCTGTGAAATAATGTGTGTAGGGTCAAACAGCTGATAAGAAGTGTTGTCAGAACCAGAATTCAAAGCTCAGTGTTCAAATCTCTCCACTATCCCATCTCGTTTTCACATACAACATATTTCTGTTTTAGGGATGAACACAAGACATCTTGCCACTCCCTTTACATTCAATATATGGGCAAAAGATGAGGAACATCTAGTAAACCTGGAATTTAAGGTTTTGAGATTAGCGTTAGCATGAAATTTGCATTTGCCTTCTATGTTCATATTTATGATCCTTAGGAAAGAATTAATCAGGATTTTGAGAGCTCTGAAGAAAATGGTTTCTTAAACTTGAATGGCTGAACTGAAAATAAAGTTTTTGTTTTAGTTCTATTTTCTCATGTAAGTCCAGGAGCATCTGCAGTTTCTTGCAGCCATGAGAAAGAGGTTTGAGTTTACACAAGGCCCCTTTCTTCTGGCTGTAGAACAGCCTTAATCATAGAAGCTGCAACTACCATTTATTGATCATATGCTATAAGTGTGCCAAGAAATATACAGAATCCGAGCTAATTCTTTCAACATCCCTGAAAGGTAAATGTTATTATTCCCATTTCTAGATGAAAAAAATAGGGGTGCCTGGGTGGCTCAGTCAGTTAAGCGTCTAGATGAAAAAAGTTGAGGTTCAGAAAAGTTAAGTAATTCCTTGATGTCACACAATTATTAAATGCAAACTCATGATTCAAACTCAGATAAGTCTGATTCCAAATCCTGATGCTTCCTACTCTGCCATGTTGCTTTGCTTAAGAAACAAAACAAAACAAAAAATGAACAAAGGTGATATGAGTCTTTCACCTTACACTGGCTGATGTAAATACTTCAAATGTTAAACTCTGAGTCAAGTTGAGGGGGCTTTCGGAAAACAACTCAAACTCTAAGTATATAAAATCCATGTTGGTAAGAAGTCCAAGTAGAAATGAGTTATCTGCTACTTTGGGGTCAAGTTCTTTGCCACCTGACAGTGAATATTCATCTAAACCTGCTGGGCTAAATGAAATGTGGTATTGTACACCCAAGTACCAAAGTGCCCACTGTGAAACTTTTCAAGCAAATCGTTATTCTACATTTTACTCATAAGCTAACAAAGCAAGCATGATATGCAAATTATCTGTGGGTTGGGTTCTGCAGAACTGATGTTGGGCTTAAGACACCCCACTTGGAGCCCAGGAACTGAAACTAAAAATACATTTGGGAGAATTCACCTGGTGCAAACTTATTACCATGCCATTAACAATAAAATGTTATCTTTCCTGCAGAAAGGTCTTTTATTTCATCCTTGGAATATGTTCTTTTGGTGTAATTTGTGCAGCAAGAATTGTACATCACTTTACATGTAATTTTCTTAATAATTATCTCCTAGTAAAGAAAAGTATAAAATCAATTATTTGATAGTTCTCCTTCCTTATTTTTACAATTCCCCATTAAAGGCAACAAAACTGCTTGCCCTCTTTTAAGCAGGTAATATGTAGCCTGTCTGGAGGGCAATGGGAGAACTTATTGCCTGTTTGCAATCAACCTGCTAGGTGGTCTTTTTCAATTAGGCAAGCAGCATATCAGAAACAACACCTCATTTCACCTGGAACAAATTACTAGTCGACCTAAGGACCTTGATATGAATGTTCATATCCTTCTTCATATACGGTTACTAGGGCATGGTGGGCAGGCTCCCTTTCAGCTTCAGAAAGTACCAGACCACTCAGGATGGAAAATGAATTAATGGCAGTAAAACAAATCTTTCCAGGAAAGAGCATCCAACAGGAAGTCCCTATGATAGAGCTGCAGTGTAGGCTTTTGATAAGACCCAGTAGTGCCCACGTGAATGGCTAAGTAGGAGTTTTGCACTTGTGAACACCACTTAAATGTACCATTTGCATTCCTGCACACTTTCAGACATCTCCACGACTTTCCCTATCCACTGTCTTTGGGTGTTCACATGAAAAGCCCCTGTTACTTTATAAAGAATATTACAAGGATAAATGGGAAGGACTGATACTCCTCTGACACCTCATTCAAGGAAAGGTCTTTTAAAAATTGCCCAAAGTGTTTCTAAGATTAAATTGTGCTGTTAAGCATCTGCATTCCAAATGGTTCCCCAACAAGTGAAAACACAATTGCTTTTGCTTTAAATTAGGCTCTATCTAAAGTATGCTCTCTTATGATCTAGGGCCTTGTCAACCATTGGGTTTGGTCCATCCATGACTGACTTGGCATTCAGACAACAGTTTCTTCTTTGTGACATTGCTGATCTCTGCTATATCCTTCTACTGGACCAGAAAGGAGATGGCCTCTTTTCAAAGGTAATCTAACACAATCACTTTTGGTTCTTAATAACTTTGGCAGTACAATTAGGTAACAGGAAAGTAAAAGGCTAATTACACTTTTTACTTAAAGCTGAGATCTTTAAGTGAGAATGAAGAAACCCACATAAGAGCAGCATTCACAAAACAGATCTGTTTCTAAACAAAAAATGATCATAATAACGATATCACCATTATCTTAACACTAAAACCCATAATGCTTAGTTTTACATTTCAATTCTCTGAAAGTCAGTTCTACGAGCCTGTTTAAGTTTCTAATCCACATAATACCACACATACTGGGAATCTGAGCATATGAGATCTTAAGTAAATCATTTAAAGCTTAAAATTGAGGATGTTACTGGCACAAATTAACACTTTTAAAAAGAATGGTGGGGTTCAGAGAAACAGACCTGAGTTGTGTATGTGAGCATGCATGAGGTAGGGGTAGGGGTGGGGACGAAGGAGGAGGTGATGGCAAGAGGTATTTGCTACCAAACTCTAGGATCTGCCTACAGATGGGATACTTCCACATGCCCTTCCAGCTGGCATGTCCCCACAACACTGGAATATTAAACAGTTTCCCAGAGCAGAAGACTCTGGGACCTTCACTAAATCAATATTTAAATTGAAAATTACCTTCACAGCCTCCTTAAGATTACACCAGTCTTATATTTCAGTCTCCTAGAATCTCACAGTCAGGATGGAGGAAAGATTTTGTTGTTGAAATCCTGAAATCTTCAGCTTTTACACAAACAACACTCATATTTTTCCAGAGACAAATTTTAGAACGGACATCTGAAGGGATACTCTGATGCATTCTGCTAGTTCTTCCACATGACTTAATTGCTATTCTTACCACCTAGCAGATACAGGGGTGTTAATTTACCAGAAAGAAGTGGCACATGACATAGTTTTCTTGGTTTCCATTAGCTTTCAAGCACGGTGTTTCCTGCTGACATTTTCAGTTCTCAAATGCAGCAAACCATTAAAATAGTTGAAATCTATTTGTACACAACATTAAGAACCAAATAGAAGAAACAGTTAGGGGTGGAGAATTTTATTCATTCGTTCAATAAATATTAACTGCATGCCTACTATAATCCAACACTGTGCCTGGATATTCAGTTTACAGCAGTGTATAAGAAAGACCTCGAATAAATAACTGGAGACATATGATTTAATTACAACCTTGATAATAGTGATAAAGGAGATGTTTAGAGGCTATCAGAATATGTAAGACAGGCTTTAGGGACAATTTCTCCAAGTAAATGACATTTCAACCGAGAAAGCTGATGTATATTAAAGTCAAATCCATTCTACTCTTGATAAACTTGGCAAATAAAATCAGAGTGTGTTAAATTAACTTACAATCTGAAATGTATACAGCTCCACATGAAAAAAATGTATTCCCAAACACAAATAGCTAAAATTTACAGCCCCAAATGTATGTTTCCTTATTACTTAAAATTGATGCTAGCCAGAACCAACTCACAGTCTTATATTTTAAGTACTTTATTACAAAAAAAATAAGAATAAAGCAAAAAGCAAGCAAGGAAGAGAGAAAAAAAGAAGGAAAGAAAAAGAGAAGGAAAGAAGAGGAGAGGGAGGAAAAGGTGGACAATAGTTTCGCGTGGCTTCAAAAATAACAGAAAAAAGCTTCTATCATTTTTGGCCACAGCACTGGCAGCAACACTATACTGCTTGGATAAACTAAAAACAAAACAAAACAAAAAACCAAAATACACAAGAAACAAAACCAAAAACCCCACAAAAATAAAAAAAAAAAACAGATCTCTCTTATTTTGATAATAAGGATATGCGCCAGCCTGGAACTTCCGAAATATTTGCTGAATAAAAGCATGGCACTACTGACAGATCTCTGAGGAATTCTGGACCAAACATCTGAGCTGAGATGACCCTTCTAAAGTAGTATAGATATGCTAAAGATGTAGGTTTTCTAAGTGTTTCAAACCCTTTCAACCTGGACTTTGTATATTATTTCTAACTCCTTCCCTCTATTGCTAATAATGACCTTTGACTCACAGAGTATGTAAAAGTTCCAGGGGAGGGAGGAATGGATTTGAAGCTCAGCTCCATCACAGATCAGCTGTGGGACTCAGAAAAATCACTTACCCTCTCTCAGCCTCAGTCATCCCATCAGGGATATGAAGGTGATGCTTACCTCTTACGATTGTTGTGAGGAGTGCATGAGGTAATGATGCACTTAGCATCATGCCCTTCCAGTACATTGCAAGGGCTCAAAATTTAGGGTTCCTTGTGGGAAAAGTGATTGATGATGGTGATGATAATGGTGATGATGACGATGATGAAGGAGATGATGGCAACTATGAAAAAGCCTACTGCAGTGGCAAGGCTGGATTAAGACATTTAATAACCCCAAGACCTGAAAATATTACTAGCCTTACCAATGTAATTAAAAATACGTTTTACTCTTTTAATTAATGTGACTCATATATATGCTGCAATTGACATAGCTTCTTTCTAGATCCTTCTAATTGCAAAATTTTGGGTTTGTTTACCAAAGGGCATGTGTTCAATCTTTGGTGCCCATACTTTGTTAGTTCTCCAAGCACACCCTTAGTTTGCCTATCTGATAATTCAACACTGCACAGCACAATGAATGGGGAGATGTTAGAAAATAAAATCAAAGAAGGTGATTTCTCTGATTAAATGTGACAGCAATTGGAGAACAGCTGTTACAGCCTCCTGATGAGTAACTGTTTGACTTCTTGAGCTCCATTCTCCCTGTTCCCCAGTCTTTTACCATAAATCCAGTCTTCTGTGCCTGATTCCTTTCAGTTTCTCCTAGTCATTTTCAAGCCTCGCTTAACACCATGCCTGCTTGTCATGCCACAAAACAGTGCCTACCCAGGAAGTGACCAGGACTCATAAAGTCTGCTCCCTTACTTCCACTGACAGTTTGGCCTCACAGATTCCTGTTATCAAAACGACTGAGCCCCATGATAGTCACATGGATCAATTTCCTCTCCTTGCTCCCAATTTTTGACCCATTTTATTGGTTCTCCTCAGCTCCCTCCCTCTGGTGGATCATGATCTCTAGTGCTAAGTACCGAGTCAGCAACCACATTAAATGACCAGCATGGCTCACCCAGAACCAAGTCTGGGAAGACAGCCAGTCTTCCCACCCTGAAGCAAGCCTATGGCTATACAGCTCTTCTGGGTTGGATAAATGCAGAAAATGGGTGACTGTAGAAAGAGGGAAGAAAGAGAATATAAGCTTGATGCATTTGCTGAGTGGAGGTATAACTAAGATTCCTCGAACTGAATATTCTTCCTCACACCTCTCAATTTCCAAATGCAATCCAAAGGAAAACACACATATGCCCCCCAACATATATATATGTTTTTTAATTTTTTGTGATCTTGATTTAAAAAATCCATTTGTGAGGTTTCAATATAATTAACATGATTGAATTTGAACATACTTTATAAGGATAGTTTTCTTTCACCTTTGTTCTAGCATTTTCATATATGCACATTTTATGTGAATATGTGTAACTGTATTAAACTCTATAAGCTTTAGTTTTCTTACATATAAAATTGGGCTTTATAGTAGTATCTACCTCATAGAAATGTTCTGAGACAATACATATGAGACACCAATTAACACAACTAATAAAGGGGGAACACAGGAACCAAACCCATTTAGTCTGATCTCAGAGCAGAGCCCATGGCTAGCTCACTGTAGTGAGTACTCAATAAAAGTTGGCTATCATTACTACTATTATTATAACTATCACATTCATGGTGGAAATTTAGAAAATTCAAATGGGCAATGAGAAGAGTTACCCACAATCCCCTTGTTAGGTATATTTTGTTATATTTTGGTACTGTCTTCCCAGACATTTTTCTATATAATTTTTTCCTCCAAAAATAATATGTTTACTGTTTTAATCTTATTTTTAAGGATTTATTTATTTATTTGAGGGAGTACGTGCACATAAGCATGCACAAGTAAGGGGAGGGGGAGGAAAAGAATCCCCAAGCAGAAACCCCTGGTGAGCATGGAGCCCAACACATGGCTCAATCTCATGACCCATGAGATCATGACCTAAGCCAAAACCAAGACCTGGACGCTCAACTGATTGAGCCACCCAGGTGCCCCTAATGTGTTTTTTATGTTTAACATATTGTTGATACTTCTTTTCATATCAATAAATATTCTCAGATTTTATAGACTAAGAGAAAAAATTTGCATACGTGATTGGACATTTTAGTACCTCTGACCAGGTCTCCTATCTTTGATAATAGTCTTAAAAATCCATATTTCTGGTATTTTATTAGCCTTGCTAATAGCCCCTGAGGCTTACAGGGAAGTTCCCCAGTTTACCAGACTCACAGAACGATTTACTTGACGGAAGCCACAGAGGACATAAAGACTCAGAAATAGAAGATGTTGTCTCTCCATCACACGCATATGAAGGAAGAAATAGCACTTCATAAAATATCATTACAGCACAGTGACCACGGGTTTCACTAAAAGCTAGCAACTTAACTCTCATCTGGTATAAACCCATATGGGAGTTCCTCATGGTGGAAGAGAAGTAGTTCAAGCAGGAAGGGAAATAAACTTTATCAGGACACTTGGAAATACTAAAGTATGAAGGCAAAGGACAACTCACTGGATGCTTAGGTCTACTGAAGTACCACAACACCATGCAGGCATCTTGGTACCAAGATGTAAATAAGAGGTGTGCTTATTCATTTATTCATTCATGAATCATTTTTAAAAAACACAGTTTGAGTCAGATATCAAATTTGTACATGTCAAAGCCCCCCACCCACATGAATCTTTACCATCACCTTAGGGCAATTGTCCTTGGTGCACACACACACGTACACGTGTGTGTGTGTGTAAGGAAGCTATCACAGTCCATATAATAGTAGTAATCATTTTATTAGTTATTAATGTGGATTTTCTAACCAGGATCATTCATTACAAACATGTACTATTGTAATGGATTACATTACAGTGCTGTCTACACAGGCTATAGTGCTTATTTCCCTTCACATTATCCAAAAGTTGCTGTGACATCTTGAGCACACATGTCCACATATTACAGAGGGTTGTAGTATTTCTTTTCCCTTCTTTATCACAGCACTGTTTCAGTAGCCACTTACTTCCCCAGCTTTCTCTCCCTACTTATATGACAAAATTTGTTGCAACCGTGTTAAAATCAAGAGTAATAGCATGGAAGAAACCTACATTTAGGGGGCATTAATATGCCAGCCACTGTAAGACCATCATTTCATTAAATCCTCAATAAATTTTTTGAAGTAGACCTTGTCCATTGTTTCCATTTCACAATCCTAGCTGAGACCTAGAAAAGCTAATTACTTGCCATTTTTTATCCTCTATCATGGACACAGTGGACATTCAATAAGTGGATGTTGATATCTGTTCCTTTATTTGTCTTTTTATTTTTAAGGAAATTCTGGGGCAAATAATTAAAAAAAAATGATCTCTCCTGCTTTCAGCTGACTTATATGTTTTATACCACAATCTCTCCCACCCCCATATGATGCAATGATATAAAATTTTTCCAATTTAAGGATTGAGTCTGGACTCCAGTCCTTTGCTCAATCTCTCCATCAAGATCACCCCTTAGGAAGCAGAGCTGAACTCTGGACCCTGGAGTTCCAGCATCTCCCCAAGGAAGAAGTCCTCAATAAAACAATCGCCTATAGAGAAGAGTTCTATTTTTATGCATTCGGCATTGTTGGTACATGTGCTTCTTAGAGCTGAAGATGACAAGCAAAATTTGACCAACATGTGAGTAGTTTGCTTTTGCTCTCCAGAGAATGAAGTATAGAAAAATAATCCTGGGGAATTTAATTTATTCAGTAATAGTAAATCTCCCGACCATACAGTCATCTAAAAGCCACACTGGTTACTTAGAAATTAGGTTTGTGTGTGCATGGGGACGAGTATGTTTACTGAGCTGCTTGAACCCAATTACAGAAAGCCTCCCAGTAAGCACAGCCAGAAATATGGTCACATGGAAAAGGAAAGAAAATAATGAGTTATCTCTTAGGAGAATCTGGTTTATTTGCTGATTGGTAGTTTAAAAAAAAAGAAGGCAATATTGAAGAATATAGGCACACAAGTAGAATTTCTCAGCCAACAATCCAAAATTGTTTTTTTTTTTTAAGATTTTATTTACTCATTTGCTAGAAAGACAGAGCACGAACTGGAGGGGAAGGACAGAGGGAGGCGGAGAAGCAGACTCCCCGTGGAGCAGGGAGCCTGACAAAGGGCTGGATCCCAGGATGCTGAGATCATGACCTGAGCCAAAGGCAGACATTTAACTGACTGAGTCACCCAGGCACCCTCCAAAATTGCTTTTAACACAAAATCTCACCAGTTGCCTTAATCTCCCAGAATTCCACAATTCTATCCACACTACCTTAGACAGAAACAGGCCTCTACTGGACAGATACATAAAGCCTAGGTCTTCATGCACTGTTTTATTTATACTAAATTCAAAGATCCTCTAAGAAAATAAGTGAACGAGACAAATATTAGTGGGTTCATGACATCTCAGCAACATTTATTGTTGTTGTTAATTGTGACTACTCAGACAGGAATGTAAGTGGTAGGAAGGAGAGAATTAAGTAAATAAATACTATGTAAAGAGTACTATAAATCACATCATGTACTAGAAAACATACAGTGCATCTCCAGAAAAGCAGACAGTATGATCCATTTTACCAACAAGGACACCAGCTCAGAGAAATTAAATAATATTACAAGGACACTCAGCTGGTAAATAGAACAGGGACTGGAACAGGCACTTCCTGACTCTGTATCTGTTACACTTCCTGGCTTCTCCAAGGAAACAAAATCACTGATGCCTGGGCATGACAAAACTTTTGAGTAATCAGCATATATATGAGGTAGGTGCAAGACCAAAAGATGCAGAAGAAAAAGGTGTGGGGCTGGTAACAAAGGGACGACTCTTGGAATAAAGTGGAGAGCATCATGGCTGATTGAGAGAGATGGGAGACAGGGGAAGATTCCGAATGGGAACAGAGGGGTCTGCAGGACTGAAGTAAAGCTGGCTAGAGGAACAGTGCATCCTGCCCAGATGAATGGATAAGAGAAGAGCACCTTCAATTAGCAAACATTTTTCAGCAGGCTAGGAGAACTAAGGGAAATCCAGAAACTGCTTAGTCAGGTCTCCACCTTTAAGGAACATACAGTTAGTAAGGAATGTACCTACTGGGGCTCAGGCTTTGAGGTTCCCACTCCATTGCACATTAGTTGTGAGATTATTATCTAACATCTCAGAGTTTAAATATCCTCAGTATAAAGTAGATATCATAATGCCATTCTTGAAGAGTTGTTAGCCCTTGAGATACATATGAAAACCTGGGTTGCAACTCATGTGCGTAATATAAGAGGTGATGGTGCTGGTGGTGGTTGTGGTTTTTGGAATACAAATGGCTATTACCCAAATAAAAGAGAAAAATGGTGAGAGAAAAGAAGTAATAAACTGCTATAAATAAGCATGTCTCTTTTTGTTGGCATTCAGTTCCTGCAAGTCAAGTAAGTCTTAGCCTTGTCTGCACACCAGAATCAGTTAAAAAATATTATTTATACTAATCTCTGTATTATCATTCAATATGCAAAAAAAGATGGAGAATCACTGCTTAATGGGACAACTCTATGCAATGATGAATCTACCTCAAGGCTTCTCAGACCTGGGTGAACCCACCTGCTAGAGATAAAGGATGAAACAAAAAACCATTTCCATATGGTCTTATGTTTTGACTTTGGGCAGTGGTAGTGGAGTATCAATCAGCAGTGTCTGGAGTCAGACAGCCACAGAATCTCTGTGTCCCTTTTTAATAATGGCTAGTGACTCCCTTGTTAACCCATGTTCATATCCACTATAGTAAAGCACCATAACAGATTCACAATTTTTTTTATAAATAACATGCCATGATTCTGAAGAAAGAAACATTTTAATGACGATGTGATATTTGGAATCCAAAGACCTGGATTCATGTTCATTAATTTAGTTGCTTAGTTTATTTTCACTCTACTAAATTCTAACACATACAGATGTTCCAGCCTGAACTTCAGCATGTGCATCCCTGGGCTGGAGGCCTGGTGCTACCATGATGGGGTGGTTCTGTTATTGGGGGCACAACTGAGCAGACAGTTAACTCTGGAGGCAGTGCCTTGGGAGTTCCAAGCATGGCTATTGATCAGGCCCCAGACCCCAATCAAGGAGGAATGTGGATTCTACCCACTTGCTTCTCCAATTTTACCATAGCCAGCATGGGTTATCCACTGTATTTTTTAAATTAAGCAGTAATATAGCAGAAATGTGATCTAGGGCCCCTGTTGGTAGGGGAGATGGTTTGAAGCTAGGCTTATTTTTTTTTAACTACTCTTATTTTCACTCTTTACAGAATATGAATATTAGATTTTTTAAAAATTTGTGAACCAGAGGAGGTAGAAGAAATACTAAATGGACTGTTTTTTTTAAGTACCTGTTAGTTGAAATAGTCAGTGGGATATTAATCATTTAGTTCAAGGTGAAGACTTCCATATCTGCCTTCAGGTAAATAATATCCACTTTCTTAATCTCAGGAACAAATTGAGGGTTGCTGAAGTGGTGGGGGGTGGGAGGGATGGGGTGGCCGGGTGATAGACATTGGGGAGGGTATAGGCTGTGGTGAGCACTGTGAATTGTGTAAGACTGTTGAATCACAGACCTGTACCTCTGAAACAAATAATACATTATATGTTTAAAAAAAAAAAAAAAGAAGAGAGCAGGAAGGGAAAAATGAAGGGGGGGAAATCAGAGGGGGAGATGAACCATGAGAGACTATGGACTCTGAGAAACAAACTGAGGGTTCTAGAGGGGAGGGGGGTAAGGGGATGGGTTAGCCTGGTGATGGGTATTAAAGAGGGCACGTACTGAATGGAGCACTGGGTGTTATACACAAACAATGAATCATGGAACACTACATCAAAAACTAATGATGTAATGTATGGTGATTAACATAACATAATAAAATAAAAATAAACAAAATAATAAAAAAATAATATCCACTTTCTAAGTTTATTATGAAGACTAAATATGAATCTATCTATCTATCTATCTATCTATCTATCTATCTATCTATCTATCTATCTATATCACCTAGCACAATACATGACCCCAAACTGTAGCTATTAGTATAAGTATATAATAGTTTTTTAAGCAAATACTGAAAACCTTACTTTTAAAAACTTAACTTACATACAGGCAACAGGATCAAGGAAAAGAAGGAATCTGAGTGGCACGAACACTAAACATATCCACTTGGTATAAAATAGTGAAATAGGACTTGGCCCCATGACCAACAATGCCACATGTTAATAACAAAGCCAAGCTTAACCTGGGCCCATCTTGTGGATTGGAATTTATGCCCATTCAGGTAGATTTTGATGCTTCAAATCTCTTCCCGCTAACAGATACAGCATGTTATGCACCAGGGTAGATGCAATGCTCTGTCTTGCAGCATCTTTTAATCTAGTGGGAAAGACTGATTTACCAAGAAATAACAACAATATGGTGCAACAAAGCAATGAGAAAGGTGAGTGGAAAGTAATGTGGGAATGCAGATAGAGAGGAACAAACTGTCTGGAAAAGAGAAAGATTTGCAGAGATGGCAATCCATCTGGGGATTTGAGGAATGAATAGGAGTTCACCAGGAAAAGAAGAAAGGGCTGAGGCAAAATGTTAGGATGAAAAATGCTTATCTCATTTAATATATCTAAAGAAGGTTTCAAGAATATTTATATTTATCATTAAGTTTTTTAATAGTCTCAGCCTGAGGATAAAGCTCTGGATTATGCTTTGTGAGCTGTTTTCATCAAAACCATGTCAGTGGTCTCACCTGCTATTTACTGGTTGAACATATTAGTTGTTAAATATCTAATATATGTCAGGCACTGTGCAGGAAACTGGGGACACAGTCAAAAAAAGAGAAGAACACCCTGTCTTCCTGGAGCTTGAAACCCAATGGAAATATCAGATGTTTAAAGAGTACTCAGTGTTTTGAGGAACAGTGCAGGTTATAGAGAGTGTTCAGTAGGTGAAAGGCAGGGGATGCTTCTATATCTAACTTCATTGCGCCTCAAAAGAATGGGAATGGTGATCATCATTTTACCTAATTCCTAGGATGATCTGTATAGGTTACAACACTCTGGAGAGTGAAAAATGTATGGAAATATAAAGCAGGAGTAATATTGTTGTTACTCTCCTTATTTACCTAATTTATTTAGAAGAGCCAGCAATTTAAAATTTTTCCCTAAATATAGACAGATATTTTTCAATGGAGAACTATGTCTTGAAATACCACCCCATCCACAAGAAGTATTTAGCACCAACTGTTTACATTGTTTGTGACAAATTGGTATGATGATTATGCTTAGTGTCCTCTAGTTATCCCTTTTTAGAGAAAAAAAATAAATGCCACCTGCTATGAAATGTGCCACACTCATGGAGAATGATGACAGGACTCAAAGATCCCTATTGTATGTTCTGAAGACTGCACACCTACTATAAGTTTTCTCCATTAAGGCCAGAGAAGAATGAGGAACTAAAAAACAATGACCATCCCAATGTAAGCAACAAATACTGACAGAGTCTAGTTTGAAGGCTCTTTGAAAAGGGATACAGTAGATGAAAGTAGTAGAGCCAATGGATTCTGAAGCAAAACTGCTTGAGTCCTCAGCTTGCCTCCACAGCTAATTCACTATATGACCCTTGGTTACTACTTAAATTGTCTGCACTCATCTTTACCTGTCTCTAAAATTGGAATGATCATAGTACCTACTTTGAGAACTTTTGGAAAGATTCAATAAGTTCATATAGGCAAAGTTTTTAGTCAGTGCCTGGTATGTACTAAGAGGTTACAACATGTTTTTTACCATTATCACTCTTAAATATCAAGATTACTCTTAAACCTACAGCTCTCCCTAATGGGAAGAAACTAAAGGAAGTGCAACTAGCTCTGAGTTCTTGTGTTTCTTGTTGGAGATGGCAGAATGGGGAGTGAAGTACATTTGGACATTGACAAACTTTCTCCACTTATTAAAGGAAACACTTCATCAATTTCAAACTTCTTCCACCCAAAAAAAGATCTCTTTTCAAAATTTAATCACAATAACTTATCTGTCCAGAGTCCTCCCCAGCCAACCGCAATGGCCCCTTTCCTTTCCACCTGTGGTTGTCTCTCTGAAGAATGGAGGCACTCAGGTACATACTCAGGTTAGGAAAATTCCAGAGCTAAAAATGATATATACAGATTTCGTATATTTGCAAACACATAAAATTCCAATCTTGCTAATTTAATAAAAGTCAAAACGAGGGGAAAAAAAGACTCAAGCCTCATCATATTACTTTTCAATCCTTTGCAAAGCCATCCTAATGCTACATACACACTTGAGATTCCCTAACCAGAACCCACTTTGGCTGAAGCGTCCAATTGCATTAGAAAGTGCCTTGAAGGATGTGCTACAAATGCAACCTCATGCAATTAAGGGAAAGGAAAGTACCAGAAAAGTCTGCCAGATCATTTGTTTTCCCACAGATTATCTTTCCAAATGTGGACCAGCAGGAACAATCTTTATGCTGACCTTGCAAAATCGTATGTGAAACACGAATTTGGAAATTTTAAAACCCATGTACTTGGAGAACACGAAAGTAACATTTTGGAACAAAGGAATAGTTCTATACATGAGTGACTTACTAAGTCTCAACAAAGCACATTCAAGCCTGGTTTCTATAAAAGTTGTGATGTTTAGGCTTTGTAGGCCATTGACCTATTTCTAAGCTCCTAAACTATTAATCATTTTCTATTCTCTTAGATTTTGGAAGAGAGGTTATTCTGGCCACAGAATTGTAATAAAAACCTTCTTTTTTTTGAGAAAATAAATGGGCTGATCATAATTGTGTAATGTCCCAAGAGACAGAATCACATGAAGATTCTTATCTCCTAGAGTGAGAATCACACATTGAAAGTGGAGATGGTGTCACAATCTGTATTTCTGTTAGTTTTGTTTGTTTGTTTATTTGTTTTTTGGCCTGTAGGTTTGCCAGTCCTTCTCTGGGACTTTGTGATAAGAAATTCACCCACAGAGTTGGCAGAGCCAGATTGCCTGTGAAGTTTCATGGTATAGAGCAGGTGGGCCAGATCCAGCTCACCTCCCATTCTTGTAAGTAAAGATTTACTGAAACATACCCTGCTATTTATGTATTTATTGCCAATGACTACTTTTGTGCTACAACAGCAGAGTTGAGTAGTTAGCACAGAGACTGTCTGGCCTACAAAGCTACAAATATTTACTACCTGAACCTTTATAGGAAAATTTGTTGACCTTTGGTAATAGAGGAAAAAGCAGTGCTTTAAGAAGTCAGTAAGAAAAGGGTATTTCTGAAGGTATCTCATCTATTTATCATGATCATTGGAAATCTATAGTATTCTCTCTTTATACATAAAAATGTATATGTTTTTTATATATTACTTCTCAACTTGGGCTATTGTTTCTGACACTAATCGCCAAGGTGAGTCCCAATACTTCTTTCTTCAAGGTTCTGAGCTCAGTCCTATCCTATTCTGCAAAGCCTTCTTTAATACTCACAAATGGATCTTCCACTTCTTTTTGTGTCTCAATCAAATTTATTTCTGTATTAGAGAGTATATTTCACTTATTTACATGTCTGTCCTTCCCCTTAACCTGTAAGTGCCTCTAAATTGAGCACAGTGTCCTAATCATCTTTATATCTCCCTTCTTCCATACCACCTAATGTAGTGGGTTGCTCAGTTTGTTGAAGTTAGCTGAAAAAGTGGTAAGCAGAAGTCTTAAGAAATTAACTTACCTAAGGTCACACAGCCAGCATATGATGAAGCTTGGATTTGAACCCAGATCAGAAAACAAGTCAAGTACTCTATCCATTTATTTTGCTGCATCTAGTCAGTAAAGTGGAGTTTTCATTTTGGTTCTGCTATTGATAATATAGATTTTAGTGTCCTTATGTATAAAATAAAGATGTTGTGCTATAAGATGTCTTTTAAGACCACTTCTCTAATATTCCATGTGTTCTAGGAGACTTACCTCACTAAATTATCACAGACACTACTAAAAAGAAACATTAACAGTAAATGGCTATTTCATGGTTCACATTAGGACTGAAAAGACCACTTAAGACCATCTTAAAAACACTTTTTCAAAGAAGGGGCCAATCACCCTCTCCCCCCGATAGATGGCTGTCAATGAGTTTCAAATGACCTGAGGTTCTACCTAGCTGTGCACAGGCAGGGGCAGGGTGGTCAGTGGGAAGTGTGCTGCTGAAGAAATGCATTCACTGGGGTAGTAGAAGAGGAAGGTGGATTGGATGACCTCTTAGATGTGTCCCAGGCTTCAGAATATTACGATGTGTAACTCATTATTTATTGATATCCCTATCACGTCCACAAAGTAAGCCATGTACTTGGAACTGTCAAGTGGACATGGCTTTGCTGAATAGTTCTACTTGCAATTTACGTTAAGTCAATAGCCCCCTCCTAGTTACTTCTGTCCATTGCTGTTTGGTTTACCCTCTAGAACAAGAAATTAGTCCAATCAATAGGAAGTAGTGTGTGGAACGTATTTTAGATTGGCAAAGCCAACATCCATTCTCTACCTTCTCCCTTGACTACCTATACTATAGATTCTGAAAAAGCTAAATATTTGTATTTCTACACTTTCCTTCTGGAAAGGGTGGCCATATGATTAAATCCTGGCCTATGAGCTGAAAGCAGAGATCTGTGGATGAGGTGAAAGGGACATCTGCAAAAGCCTTTGTGGCCATGACAAACGGGGTAGACATTATTGGCATCTTTGTGTCCTCTCTGCCCAGCCCCCATCCTGTGCAGAAATAGTACATAATGCCCAGATATGTAGAAGCCATCTTGTGATGATGAGAGAAAGGTAAAGTTTGCAGAGATGTCAGTCCTGATAGCATGAAAGCTTACCCCTTGATAAGCTTGAAATGTGAGAAAAATGATTAATTTTTGTTTGTCACTAATAGGTACCTTGCTACCTGCAGCCTAGATATTTCCTATCTGATACAGATTGTAAAGGATTTATAAAACTTTGGAGTCAGAAACACATGGATTTGAATCCTCATTCTGACACTGTGTGACCTTGAGTAAGTAACCATCTCTCTCTAAAATGCAGTATCTTTTTTTAAAAAATAGAAAGAACAATGACACTCAAAGTTTTGTTATAAGCATCAAAACAGATAACACAGGTTAGAGCATTGTGGAAAGTATGTGGCACATAGTAAATGCTCAACAAATATCATATGTTGTTGTCACTGTTATTAGTTTTTATATTTTTCCATGTGCCATATATTATACATAATGAGGTAAATAGCTGATTCGATGTATGTTTTCTTTTTTAGAATCCCTAAAAAAATACTTATCAAGTAGAAATAATTACATCCATTTAATGGACAAGAAAACTGAAACCCAAAGAGGTTAAGTAATTTACCAAAGATCAGACAGCTAGAAAATGACAGAATTGGAATTTTACCCTATATCTCACTCTAAATCCTATACTTCTTCTTCCATGTCTATGTTTTTCTTCCATCTAAATATTTCTCCCATAGGATGTTCATACATATGCTGGGGTGGGTGAGATTTAGAGAACTCTAGGATAAACAAAGTCAATTCAGATTTAACACAGAATTTCTCAGAACCCTTAATATGCTAATATGTGTAGTGAATGACCAAGAGAGGATCCTAATAATAAATGTTTCCCATTTTTACTGTACACGTAGTGTTATGAGTTGAATTATATCCCCCCAGAAGGTATGTTGAGGTCTTAACCCCCAGTACTTTGGAATGTGAACTTATTTGGAAATAGTGGTTTTGTAAAGGTAGTCAAGTTACAATGAGGTCATAGAGTGGGCTCTAATTTGATTGTTATTGCTAAAAAAGGAGAGATTTGGGCACAGAGACAGATACACACAAGGGTAATGTCATGTGTAGATGGCATACATTGAAGTGATGTATCTGTAAGCCAAGAAATGACAAAGATTGCCAGCAAATCATCAGAAGTCAGAAGAGAAATATAGAATAGATTCTCCCTCACAGCCCTCAGAAGGAACCAACCCTGTAGACTTCTTGGTCTTGGGCTTCCAGCTTCCAAAACTGTGAAACAATAAATTACTGTTGCTTAATCCACCCAGTTTCTGATGCTTTGCTATGTCAGCCCTAGCAAACTAATACATATGGAAAAACACTTTTTGGGAAAAGCTTCTTGATTATATTACCTCTCAGTTTTCTTCTCCAGGTTGACCAACTCAAGTTCCTTTAACCATTCCTCATGTAGCATGAGCCAAATGCATGAGCTCACTATAAACCTTAAATTAGTAATATATAAACAAGATCTTCACTTTATTAACAAAGCCAGAATCAGGATATGGGAGACAGAATATTGATGGTTCAGGAAATCATTTCCAAGGGGGATGGTATATAAAGTCAGATGTATTATGGGTCCTCTTTTTTTTTTTGACTCAAACTTTAGAGACCAGATAAAGTTCTGGATATATAAGGTCCAGGGGTATTACTTCCTATAAAGTGTTTTTATAAGCAGTTTGAAAGTTGTTCTTTCTTTTACATTTTATTGCCATCCTTTGGAAAATTCTCTTAATACTGAGATTTTATTAGAAAAAGAAACTTTACTGGTTAAAAGTGGATAGAAATATAGATATAGATGACATATCTATATAAGAAATATTTTAAAAAAATATGATGTCTACATTGTGAGTGATGCTCCCTTAGATACTGAGCTCTTGTGCAGTGTTCAACCTGCACAACCATGTGTGACAGCTCTAACATGGCCCACACTAGGGTGATCTGGTTTTATCTTCATGAATTATGAGCAGCCTTATGTAACAAAAGGCACTACTGCCTAACTGCTGTAGAAGGAGGGATTCATACTAACAAATATATGCCAGTATGGCCACCTTTAGTGGAGATCCTCCAACATTTAATTGATTGGGAGCCAATTAAAAATTATACACAATGTTTTTTTCTCATTTATTTTATCAGGTATGATTTTTGCATTCAGTTTATCTCAGTGGGTATACACATTTTTTTTTAAAGTAACTTTTAATTCCAATGATATTAAAAAAAAAAATAAGGCCAAGATAGGTCTTTGATTATTCAGGCTTTGAAAAAAATGCAAACTAAAATTACCAAAGTCATGCTCTTAACCGTTTTTTAACCTGAAGAGGTCTATGGTATGTTCCAGGGGGCTTCATAACCTTTTGAAATTACATGTAAAAGGTTTGTGTGCATTTTTACAGGGATGGCCTCTATAGCATCCATCAGACAGGCAAAGGGTAATAAAATGAGTTTAAAACCACTGTTCTTTAGTATAGAACCTTGAGGCCTTACTCACCATATCTATGTGGGAGAGTGTACTCAGACCGCTTGAGAACTTGCCCCTGACCACAGATGCTGCTTTGGCCAACCTCCATGCAGAGATGGAGTGGTCATCCATTCAGGTCCTTATCAGTATTGGATTCCTAAACCCTCCAAAGAGACTAGAGAGGATTGAACAGGATGATGTATGTAGAACACTGAACACAGAGTCTAGCATATAGTAATCATTCAACAAATGTTCCCTAGGTCTGCTAACTCCTTGTTTGGCTAATTCCTAATGAATGTGGTTCTGCTTTTAACCAACCATGTAAAATACTCATTCTGTAGGTATAATCTTTCATTCAGTTCCATTTTGTACTTATCAAAATTTGATTACACAAAATAGTATTTATGGAATATTTGTGGAATAATTTGTTCCTCATTTGGTCTTTTAAATACTCTAAAATCTAACTCTGAAATAATCTAGGCCACCAGTGAGCAATATGTCTAGATCATATCAATGTTTTCCTATTCCCATCCCACCATCTTTTAAATACAAGAAATTGTTTTTAGAGTCATGTTTTTGTATCAGGCCATCTACATCTATTAAAGAATTCTATTTTTTTCTAATCCCTAGAAGGCAAGGGAAGCA
>NC_138379.1:56015644-56025677 GCF_054177405.1 Leptonychotes weddellii
ATGGAAAGAGCCAAGATGTCCATCGACAGATGTACGGATAAAGAAGATGTGGTATATATATATAATGGAATATTATGCGGCCATCAAAAGGAATGAAATCCTTCCATTTGCAACGATGTGGATGGAACTGGAGGGTGTTATGCTGAGCGAAATAAGTCAATCAGAGAAAGACATGTATCATATGCCCTCACTGATATGAGGAATTCTTAATCTCAGGAAACAAACTGAGGGTTGCTGGAATGGTGGGGGGTGGGAGGGATGGGGTGGCTGGGTGATAGACATTGGAGGGTATGTGCTATGGTGAGCACTGTGAATTGTGTAAGACTGCTGAATCACAGACTTGTACCTCTGAAAGAAATAATACATTATATGTTAAAAAAAGAAGAAGATAGCAGGAGGGGAAGAATAAAGGGGGGGGGAATCAGAGGGGGAGACGAACCATGAGAGACTATGGACTCTGAAAAACAAACTGAGGGTTCTAGAGGGGAGGGTGGTGGGGGGATGAGCTAGCCTGGTGATGGGTATTAAAGAGGGCATGTTCTGCATGGAGCACTGGGTGTTATCCGCAAACAGTGAATCATGGAACACTACATCAAAAACTAATGATGTAATGTATGGTGATTAACATAACATAATAAAAAAAAATTTAAAAAAATCTAATCCCTAGAGATTTCATTATTATAAAGATTTTTTGAGGGCACCAAGTCCATTATATAGAGCTCTTTTTGTCAGGACCAACAGGAAATAACCCTCTGTTTTGAGTTCCAGGAAAAATTATGTTTCTCCAGAAAAAAAAAGTTTGTTTCAAATCCTAAGGTATTATAAATAATAACCCTTATCATCTTTTCTCCCTTTCATGTGCTGCTAAAAGACCCAGAGTCAGGTTTTGTATTTAATTTGAGCAAATATAGAGGACCTCTGTGGCATACATTCTACATATAATTTTACTAATGACATCACCAATTTTAAACCTGTATTATATCATATTTCTGATTATTTCTCCTAAATGTATTCTTATTTTACCTTACTATATTATATTCAGGTTTATAAAACAATTTCAAATTGTTCTTAAGAAAGAGGGGGAATACACACACACACATACATACATATATACATACATAAAGTATATATAAATAAATAATGAATGGACCTCATCTACTGTGGCCAGGTAATTAACCTCTCTGAACTTTATTTCCTTTAAACTTAAAATTACCAACAGTACACACTTCATAGGACTGTAATGTATATAGTACCATTTGATTTATTGATATATTTTAACTGAAAGCCTGGAACAGAGTAGGTACTCCATCAATATTTGTTCTTTTACTGTCCTTCTAAAGAACTGGCAATTTTGATAAATCAGTAGTCAGCAAAAATATTAATTTGCCAGTAATTCTAGGAAAGTGGTGGTTCTGATTCTTGGCATGAGGTGAAGACTTAAAAGGATCTTGCCTCAGCAGAAACACTAATTAAAACAGACTGTAACAACGGGAGAGAAGTAGAATAGACAAAATGTGCCATATATAAATCCATATAGTAATTAAAATGTAGTCATAGTTCTCAATAACAATAGCTCCTGAACAAGAAGATGTTAGGGCTGAAATATTAGGACTGCTGAATTCAGATGAAGGTTTATCAAATTGCTTGAGGCAGACAGTGCACATCTTTGTGCCTAAGTCACAGAACATCTTCCTATAAACTTTACCTTTGGAAGCATGTATTGACTTCTAAGCAAATGAGCCAACAAAATCTGAGAAAAGATGGAAGGGGGGGTTCCCCCAAACCAAAGGAAGATCGCTTTTTTCTATAGTCCACGTGTTGTTGTTGTTGTTTTTTCCCCACCAGTTTAAAAAGCACCAAACTAGAAGTCCTAAAACCTTGTTTCAATTCCAGCTCTAACATCTTCTAGTTCAAGCGCCTTGGGAAAAACAGGGAGTTTCGTCTTCTATAAATAAGGGTAATAATATACACACCCCAAGGGGTAGCTGTGAGGATTGAATGAAGTGATAAACATCGAGCACTTGGCAAAATGCATGACACATAGCAGCACTCAGGTGATTCTATGTGTAAAAGAGGGAAACGATAAAACGAATAAAACACATAGTGAAACCAAATGAAATAATGAAATTTTTGTGGTCAACTTGGCTAGACTGAAGTCCCTCTCCCGGAATTCCATTTTTGGTATATTTCCAGTTAGTGTGGGAGATTTTGGGTGCAAGGGAAGCAGCAGCCATTTCTAACACACAAATTTGCTAGCTCACTGCTCCGGCAAAGGCTGTGGCTAGACCAAGGCATTAAAATGTATTTAATGTCTTAAAATACCTTGTGGATCACAGTATTTCAGATGCTCCCTGAAATGCTGGGAAGGGGTAATATACAACCTGGAAACTGTTCACTGAAACTGATTATGCGAAACATTATGAAAGAGGAAGGCAAAGGTTTCATAAAAATATCAAATATTTTTTTTATTTTTGTTTTAAAGTTCTGAATCCCAGGGATGATTACTGAAGAAACACAGAAGAGTTTTACTCCTTTCTCCTATACCCTGGATCCTTTCCTCTTCCTTATAGTACGCATTGTTCTTCCATCTTGCTTCAGAATATTCAAGTTCTCTCATTATACTACATATTTTTCATGGGCATAAAAATGTGCTCAAATCTTGATCCCATCTTAGAAAAAAAAATCTCTCTCCACCTATCATTATGTTTCTCTCCCTCTGTTTACAACCACACTTCTCAAAAACAGTTATCTCTACTCTGCCCATTCTGTCACCTCCCACTTGCTTCTCAACTTTTTCCAAACTGGTTTTTGCCACTCACCTTAAGGCTATCAAAAATTTCCATGGTACTTAATCTCAATGCAAAGTTTTAGGATTTACTTAGCAATACAACTTGAAAACCATAGAAATATCTCACACTTCAAATATCCAAAACTCTACTGACACTCTTCTCCCCAAACCTGGGCTTCTCGGTGTTCCTGCCCCTGGCGAATGGCACTGCTGTTCCCACAGCTGCACGGTCAGAAATCTGAAAGTCATCCTTGACAATTCTCCCTCATCCTCATGCATGCATCAGTCAGCAAGTTCTGTTGTCTACCTCCAAAATATCCTCTGAATTCATCCTCATCTCCCTATCTCTAATGACACTGTCTAAGTTGCTGTCATAATTACAGCTTTTAACTTTTTTATCTCCTTCCAATTCTACTCCCCTCCCAGTCATTCTCAGTGCTGTAGTCAGGATGTCTTAAAAAAGGAAAAAGGGAAGAAAAGAAGGAATGAAGGAAGGGAAAATTAAAGACAGAGGGGGATTAAGAGAGAGAGACAGAAGGAGTGAAGGAGTGAGGGAGAAAGAAAGAAATCTGCTTTTCCATTTCCTTGTCTCTCCAATGATTTCTAGTCCAAATCAAAGGCCTCCTGTTCTATGGGCCATATTCTTTCCTCTTCAGACCATGGGGCTTATTTTTCCTCCAAACCAGTCTCCATAGAGCAGCCGTAATTTTATGAAACACAATGTGCTTGATAACTTTCAGATGGTGATGATTGCTTTCTGAATAAAATCTGAAATCCTCAGTGTGACCCTCAAGGTTGTGTACAGTATATTTCTGTCTTCATTTTTCTCCTCTTTTCTTGGCTCTCTACTCTCCCGTCACTCTGGCCATGCTCCATCCTGTCTCAGAGTGCTTGCAAAGGCTGATTCCTCTGCTTTCAACAGTCTTCTTCCAAAACTTTATCATTCAGTTTACTAACCAATTCCCACTAATCCTCTCGCTCTCAGATTTAACTTCTGTTAAGTCTTCCACAACCTCCCTGGTAGGTCAGCCATCCCGGGTAGGTCAGATACCCAAGGCAGAAGATCCTCACACACATTGCACTTCTCATTTGTAGCACTTCTCACAACAGGAACCAATTAAATGCTCACATACAGCTTCCGGGAGGCCAGATGCTGTGCCCAGCTTGTCCTCTCCATATATTTAGCATCTGGTACAATGTCATGTGTAGTTCTCAATAAATTTTGAATGAAAATGCCAATTCAATCATTATTCAAATTCCTCAATGAAGTGTTGAAATAGGAACATCTTCCTCTTTAATAGATGAGTAAAACAGTGTAAAGTCAAATAAAATCTGATATGTAAAAAATGGCTCAAAATTTTAGGAGCTAAGTCTTTGCATTAAAATGAAGTGTTCGTTGCATTATATGTATTCAATAAATATTAAATATGTGAATTACAAAGGTGTATTAGACAGTTTATAATTTTTTAAGCAATGCAACTACATTAGTCAATTTAAACTCAAACAAATCATGCTTGCATACTGGTCTCCTTTTCTCCTCTTACGTTTATCTTTATTTCCCTAATTTTGAGAAGGAAATGCACTTTTTTTCCCCTGTAAACATTTTCTTCCTGGCAGAATAACTATGTTTCCAGGGATGAGAAAAATGCTATTTGCTGGAAATAGAAAGATTTCTTATTAAAGTGAGTCAACTGTGGAAAATTCCTCTCACTGATACCTTAGAAGTGTTGTCTTTAGAGGAATAGGGGCAGAAAATTAATCTTGAGACCTTAGAACCAAGTGTCAATCCCCAGGTTTACGATGTCATGTCATGTTACCCATATCTGCAACCTGGAATCTTCCCCAGAGCCAATGGCACCTGCCACCAGTGGGGAGGGTTCTGGACCCTCTGAAAACTTCTTTTCCCACCAACTTCACTGAGGCTGGTGATTATCCAATTGGGTTTACTACATCAATTTGATTCAAATGGTCTTTGCTTTGTTTTCCTTCTAACAAACAATTTAGGGCCATCTGCCATAGAGCAAACAGGAATTCTGCTGTGTACAAGGTAATGTTTCATGGGAACGAGTGATAAATACATGGGCCCTACTTTAATTCACAATCCATAGGGTCCCCTGGCAAATAGGATGATAAAAGCACCAGCAGGATTTTCTGGCAGCAAAGTATCTTTGGAGGTGGTGACAGTTGAGCTAGGATATGAAGGAAAAGTAAGTGAGTCAGTGATACATGAGCACAATAAGGGACAGAAGGGACTGTATGAAGGTGCAAAAGGCATCTATTATGGTGATAGATTCAGAGACTCATTAGTATAATTGGAACTTGAGAGGAGGTGGGATGAGGAAACAGGAAAAAAAAAAAAAAAAAAAAAAGACCACACAGGGCCTTTTCCTGGAAGCCACTACAATCGTGAAGCAAATGTGACATTTTATGAGAATCATGCTGGAGGATGAATGAGAAGAGGTAGGATGCTCGGAGGGGAAGAGCGTAATTTTCACCCTATTTCCCAGCATCTTGCACAGTGTCCCAAACATAAGTCAGTGTTTGATAAATATTTATTGAATATTGTTTCTGAATGATATGACTTAGAAGCCTGCTGCATCGAGGGATCACTAAGTCATCACTCAGTTGTCTATAATTCAAGTAGAAAAGTTCAGATCACTTCCAAGGAGAAGGATAACAGGGGTAGGAGGAGAGCACGGGGCCTAAAGACATGAGAGTGGAGGCACAAGCAGAGATAAGGGACACTGAAACAAGAGGGTGAGGATGCCTCAGATAGATATTTCAAACTCAATAATTTTTCTGTGGACGGCTATTCCCAGCTCTGTACGTCAATTTCTATAGCATGAAATGTAATTACCATAAAGGTACATAACAAAAGCCACCTTTGCTAGGCACCACACTAAGCACGTTCAGGGACTACCATTCACAAACATTTACTGAGCAGCCACAGCCAGTGTTCTAGGCCCTGCACGTACAGTTCCTGTCAGGGAGCTTATATACCAGCAAGAAAACAGCGAACAAACAAGAAAAAAAAAATGACTATATAGCACACTCCCAAGCTGAGAGACAGCAGAGCATAACTGTCAAGAGCATGTCATTTGGAATCAATACTGTCTGGCCCTGAATTCTTACTTGACCACTTGTCTGTGGCTGTGTGACCTTGGATAAGTTATGTGACTGCTCTGTTTTATTCCCCTACCTGTAAAATGGGGTCAGTAGTACTTACCTCTCTGAGTTATATGGAGTATTAAATGAGTTAGCTATAAAGAGCTTAGAAGAGACCCTGGCAAATATTAAACATTATTATTAGCAAATGTTCTTATTGTTGATGTCTTAAAACAATAAGCCCTATGAAGAATACTCAAAGCAGGGTAAAGGAGAAGAGAACCAGAAAATTTCAGGGTAGGAAATATGGGTGAAAGGAGACAATTTAGATAGAGGCATGAGGATAAGTATCGTTTCTGAGGAGATGATATTTCAGCAAGAGATCTCAAAGAAATGAGACAGTAAGTGATGTGACTATTTGGCGGGAGCATTCCAGAGACAGAAGAGTGAATACAGGACATGCAAGGGGCCACTGGCTGGAAACCCCCTTGGTTTGATGGGACTAAGGAATAGTTAAAAAAAAAATGCTGTGACCAGAAATGGGTGAACAAGTCAGAGAATGAGGTGAAGTAGGAGAGGTGAGCAGGTGTTAATTCCTTTCGGGCTTTGTGGGCTACTGGAAAGGATTTTAGATTTTTCCTGAGATGAGAGGATGCTATGAAGGGGCTGTGAAGAGAGATGCAGCATAATCTGGATGTCTTTTTAAAAAGACCACTCTGACTACACACAGAGAGAATGGACCACCATCAGCACAGATGGTAGCAGCAATTCCTGTGGTACATTTAACTCACACATCAAGCAAGTGAGATAAACACTATTGTTCCCATTTTACAGTAAACAGCAGGAGGCTCCAGAACAATTTATCAAAAGGCACACAGGTGTTCTGGCTCTAAATCCGTGTGTGTTTTTTACTCCAGGGGAAAGCCTTCCTGGCCTCCTTGACTAAGTCTGACGTCCGTTGTATGTTCACACGGTAGCATGTTCTTCTTCTTTCTAGCATCTACCATGTTTAAGTTTATACTAGCTTGGTGATGGCTCGTCTCATGTCTAAGAGCAGCGGCAGTGCGTACCAGTGTGTCCTCAGGGTCAGTCTAGCATATACAGCAGGTGCTCACAAATAATTTGTTAAATAAATGGATAAACTGTATCGTTAAAGTGGAGGGGGCAGGATAAGAAGTATGTGAATAAATATGGCAATGACATGGAAAAACGAGAAGTTAAATTTAACATACTAACAACAAAGACCTTAGTATCCATTTTTTTTAAAGTCTTGGTATTACTTTTCAAATGATTATTAGTAAAAGTAAGAAAAATATTTCTTAAGACAAATGAAAACTCTGGAAATCATTTTAAATCATTTTAAAAACCCCAAGGCATTAAACAAAGCACAACAGATCTTGTCCTACATTTCTGATTATACAAGAGAATTATTTTAATGATTTTCTAAAAGTTGGTCATGCTGAAGAATTAAGACTGTGGTACATCTACAGACTTGGAAACAGACAAAAAAGTGAAATAAAAAGAATTCTAAATATTATCATTATAATATTAGCGATGACAATTGCTTCTATTTGCATAGTGCTTTCCAATCTACAAATAAATACTGCAGGGACGCCTAGGTGGCTCAGTCGTTAAGCGTCTGCCTTCAGCTCAGGTCATGATCCCAGGGCCCTGGGATCGAGCCCCGCATCTGGCTCCCTGCTCCGCGGAGAGCCTGCTTCTCCCTCTCCCACTCCCCCTGCTTGTGTTCCCTCTCTTGCTGTGTCTCTCTGTCAAATAAATAAATAAAACCTTTAAAAAAAAAAAAGAGAAATACTGCATATATTATCCCATTGCTCATTCAGCAGGTACTCAACATTTCATCCATTTAAACACACACACACACACACACACACTTTCTGGATCATTTCTGCAGAGATCTCCTTTGCAGTGGCCTTGATAAAAGCTGACTGTGGAATTTTATTAAATTCAACCCCCATTAAGATTTGGCATTGTTTGAAGCTCTATCAGATGATGCTGAGCTCAGGAAGGGCACTTGCCCTTACCTCCTGTCTTCATCAAACAGTACTCCCAGTCTTTCTTTTTGGAGGGAGAACTGATAATAAGCTTCTCTTTTCATTGGTATGTGAAACCAATTTCCATGCCTTCATTTTCTTTTTTGTGCCAGATACAAAGTAGATGAAAATGATTCCCTGTTCCCAACCCTAACACCTCTGAAATTAAGCCCTGGGGAAGCTGGTGGTAACTTCCTAGGCTGTTTGGAAAAATAACTCTACCAACTGTCCAGGAACAAATACTTGGCTATTATTCTACCATAGTACATAAATGGTGGCTAGGACATGGTGAAGAGATGAGGCACAGTGTCTGCAAATGAGCCATTCCAGTTGTGATAAACAGGATATATTCATTTTTGTAACTTGATAACTTATGTTTAATATTGTTAAAACGAAGAAAATTGTCACTTACTGGCAACTACTCTACACCAAGCCACTGGCTTTTCTCTTGCTATATAGTAACTCATTTAATCCTAAGAACAACCCATAAGATGCATATCATTATCCCATAAATCCCATTTCTATATACATGAAGAAATTAAAGAATACAGAAATCAAGCAACTTATTGGAGCCCACTCAGTGGGAAAAAAGCAGAGCTGGGGTTTGAACCCAGGTTATTTCTCTTACATTACTCTCTCTGCTTTGTCAGTTCAATGTGGGAGAGATACAGCATAGCAGTTTTGTAAGGAGACGTGGGTATAAAATTATGTATGATAATAAGCAGAAGATTTGGAATTTAGACGCAGGTGTGTCTGACTCCAAATTGTAAGCTCCTTCCACTGCCAACAAAAACAATTCCCTTTTCAGTACAACAACATGCTTCCCTAGAGCAAATGAACCTTTAAAAATACTCTTCTTCAGAGAATTATTTTTTTTCCAAATTAGTTTAAGATAGTAAATTCTAAAACAATGGTAAAACTTACAAGTAAATGAATATGCATTGTTCTAATCTGTTAACCTCCAGACTGTGCTACATTGGTTAGTAAATCTCAATAATGGAAACTAGGTCTTAACAGCAAGTTCAAGGCCCAGGTCTTAATACCCTATCTCTACTGAATGTGTTAACTCTTTTCATCTACTACAGAATCATTGAGAAATGTGTTGACTTAAACTCCATTAAGGATGCTGTGGAGATCTAAAATAGTTAATACATTTCCAGACATATTTTTGCTATTAGTAAAGGTTATACTGCCTGGAAATTATCATCTAGGGCATCTGGAATTTACTTTTTAAAATGAGAGAAAGTCCAGTGACTTCTGAAGAATATATAAAATTAAGAAAAAAAGAAATTTCATTTTTTATGAAATCCCCAAGCACCGTTATAAAAAACTCTTCTTAAATGGTGTTAAAAGCAGTGCTTATTACACTTTGGCTTCCTACTCTAATTTCTCCAGCCTTTCCTAAGTTTGAATAAGGAATAAAATAGCATCCTTCCTTCGTGGGCAATTAGGGCTTTCTGTGGCTCCCCACAGCAATCAAGATAATAGGCCCTATTCTGCTTCTTCCACATTAAACACTTGATTTTAAATCTGTGCATTTTGGTCCATCAAATTCTGTTAATTTATATTTTACAGTAAATTTCCTGCTATATTTGATAAGCTAATTATTAAGACTAAGGGAAAAATGGGGTTTCTAAACTCATTTTCAAAGAAAATACAATTGGTAACCTAGGAATATAATCCATTCTGGTTTCTAAATGTATTACTGCTACCCCAAACCATTAATAAGAAGGAATCGATGGTACAAGTGAACAGGTATCGTTCCTTTCAACAAGAGGAAAGAGGGTAAAAATGCCTGTGAAGGGGAATAATTTATTTTTTTTTATTTTTTTTTTATTTTTTTTATTCTTATGTTAATCCCCATACATTACATCATTAGTTTTAGATGTAGTGTTCCATGACTCATTGTTTGTGCATAACACCCAGTGCTCCATGCAGAACGTGTCCTCCTCAATACCCATCACCAGGCTAACCCATCCTCCCACCCCCCTCCCCTCTAGAACCCTCAGTTTGTTTTTCAGAGTCCATTGTCTCTCATGGTTCGTCTACCCCTCCGATTTCCCCAGCTTCATTCTTCGAAGGGGAA
>NC_138379.1:56025777-56068129 GCF_054177405.1 Leptonychotes weddellii
CAATTATCCATTATATCTCACCATTCATTTATAATAATTGTGACTTTTACTTCTTCCCGTGAAGAGTTAGCCACTAGGGAAATTATACTCCAACCATAAATAACTAGATAACCAGACAAAATATATGAACCAACTATTTTCAGTCATTTGGTAATAAATATCCCTATGATCTCTGAGAAGAAGAAAATAAACAGGTGAACTTGACAGTTGTCCCAGCTTACTGCTTGAAGGCAGTTTATAGGAGAAAGCAAGAACTATGGAACCCAAATAGAGCTCAGTTTTTTTTAATACTTTGAAAAGGCAGAAATTGAAGTTTAGGGTGGCTGAGGCAGGTAGAATTTGCAGGCAGAGTATGAAAGAAAGAGGGAGGGAGGGAGGGAGGGAGGGAAGGAGGGAGGGAGAAGCTGCATACTCCCCAGAGATCTGAAAAGCACCCTCCATGCCAATTCTCTGATTGTATAACAATCTAGACACACATGGGTTGAGGATCCATGAGGCTGGGGATAGAATCACTGAAAAGCAACAGATTGAACAATTCCAGAGCTCACATAGGGCTGGGAATATTTCGCATTTCCACCAGCCAGAGTAGAGTGACTTCATATTATTTGGGCATCAGGACAAGGAATAAGAAGCATACTGCCTTAGTTGTAGGGATAAAATCACCCTAATTAACCCTAGATTTAGGGAAGCCTTACCTAAAAAGAGATTAAAAGCTAGCCTCAAAAGTGTTAATCTGATGTCATGTAACTTAGTATGCCTGGGAAAATCCAATACTCTAAGGGAATATAGCAATCCCAGCAAAAAACAATATTAAGTACACAATGTCTAGCATCCAAAAGACAGTATTACCAGGTGTGCAAAGAAGCAGGGAAATATGACCCATAATCAGGGTAAAAAAATTGACACAGAGCCAGAAATTATAGAGATGATAAAATTAGCTAAGAATGTTTGAAAAACGAATTACAAAAATATGCTCCATAAACTTAAGAATGTTGTGAAAACCATGGACAGGGTGAAGAGGATGAAAAGAAAAAATAGAAGATATAAAGGTGAAAAATAGATAGCTGAAGTGAAAATACACTGGGTGAGAGTAACCACTGATTACGATGCTGCAGAAGTAGACCAACAGTGAACTTGAAGGAACAGTAAGGAAAACTGTTCAAAATGAAACAGAGGGCGCCTGGGTGGCTCAGTTGGTTAAGCGACTGCCTTCGGCTCAGGTCATGATCCTGGAGTCCCTGGATCGAGTCCCGCATCGGGCTCCCTGCTCGGCAGGGAGCCTGCTTCTCCCTCTGACCCTCCCCCTCTCATGTGCTCTCTCTCTCTCATTCTCTCTGTCTCAAATAAATAAATAAAAATCTTTAAAAAAAAAGAAAAATGAAACAGAGATTTAAAAGGATTTTTAAAAAATGAACAGAGTATCCATGATATGTTGAATGATATCAAGTGCTCTAACATCTGTACAAATGGAATCCCAGAAAGTGGAAGAGGAAAGAAAATCTGAAGAAATAGTGACTGATAATTTTTCCAAACTTACTGATAACTACACATCTACAGATCTAAGAAGCTCAACAAACCCCAAGTGGAATGAGCATAAGGAAAACCACACTGACTCTCCTCATGATAAAAATGAACCTAAAAAAAAGCCAAAAGGGACCAAAAAAAAGGGGGAGCAAAAAACAGAGAGTAAATATATAAAGCAAATAGCAAGATAGCAGATTGAAGCTCTAGCTTATGAGTAATTACATCAAATATAAATAGTCTAAACTGTTCAATTACAAGGAAGAGATTGATGGACTGCATAATAAAGCAAGATCCAATTATATGGTATCTATAAGAAACTGAACCTAAATAAGAAGATACAATATAAACTCCTGTGAATTCTTTAAGGAGGTGGGCTATATCTAACTCAACTTTATTTCCAGGGCTCAGTTCAGTACTAGTACTCAGAATCTACTCAGATCTATTTGTTAAAAGAATGAATATACTTAAAACTTATTTCATAACACATACAAGGAAAATTCTAGGAAAGCCTTGGTGAAATAATCACTTTCTGCAAAATAATAGGTTTACAAAAGGGGAAAATTACTTTTAAAAAAATCATTAAGTAATTGTTTTAAGACGACATTGTATGTTTTGTGTTTGTTTTATGCTAATTTATCCATTTCCTTTGAAAACTCCAGAATTTAGATAATCTTTTAAGTCAGGTGTCAGTAACATTTTTCTGCAAAGGGCCAGATGATAAATATTTCAGGCTTTGAGAGCCATATAGTCCCTGGAGCAGCTACTCAGTTATGCCATTGTCACAGGAGAGCAGCCATAGACAATGTCTAAGTGAATGGTGTTGTTGTGTTCCAATACAACTTTATTTACAAAAAACAGCAGTAGTCAAGATCAAGGCCCATGAATTGCAGTTTGCTAAGCCCCATTCTAAGAATAGGATGATTGTTCAAAGTCTTTGTGGTTATGTGTTATCTATCCCTGGAATTGTGCATTTATCACTCCTCTAGAAAGCTTTGATCAGAACCAGTAGTAGATTCACATATCTTTTAATTTAAATTTACCACATATTTACTTTTCTTGGTTAATGCAAATAGAAAAGACAAGATCTCAGACACTGACAGGTAATTTACTTCCTATATCCAAGCTCTTCAATGCTGTTTTGTGCTTTTATTGTATTGTCACAGCCCAGACAGCTAGTAACTTTGAACACAACCTTAAACTGTTTACGTGCCCACTATCACCACTGTCAGCTCTTATTGACAATGGGAATGAAGGTTTGATCAATTCTGTCTAGTACCTGTGATACACACTGCAATAATCTGCTCCATCTGCTTTTCCAAAATACCTATATTAGCCTTTTGCTCATTATATATATATATATGGACATGAATTCTATTTAAGAGAAAGTATTCATTTGGGGAAAATGGTACAATTCATAAAGGAAAACCATGCATTTGGTCTTAATAGGCCTGTTTAAAAGCAGAGTAGGAATTTAGGATTTGGATTCTGATTCTGTTTACTAACAGAATCTGTAGAACCCTAGACAAGTTATTTATACTTTAAGACTGTTTTCTCATCTATTAACTGTGAAAACAAGATATACCTCATTAAGAGTGATGTGACTGAATGAAATAATGCACGAAATTTTAGCACAGAGTGAAGCTTAATAATGGGCATTCAATAAATTTTTAGTATTTTTATTCCATGGGTTTGAAACACAGTAAACGTTTAACAAGTGAGAGATAGAAAACATATATACTTGTGTATAATCTACAACTAATGTCTTACCAATTTTTTCTGTCTCCAGAGTTAAGCATAATGCCTGATAACTACTAGGTACTCAAATATTACTGGATGAAACTGAAGTGAATTAAGTCTCCACATATGGATATCTTTTTCCACATAATGATGACTTTGTATTGTCATTAAATCATTTATCACTCCCATTATTACCCCATTACGACCCCATTAAGGGGGTGATTTGAAATCTTGACCTTGGTTCCCACATTTTTTTTACATTTTACATTTTTATGTTATGAAGATATTTTATATATAAATATAGATAAGTTTTGTTAAATACTCAAATCTGTGAGTTTTAGATACTATCATTCTAACTTAGAAAGGAAAAACAGACAAAAAATAAGAACTCCAGAGAAGTTATTCCAGCCACCATGCAGGAGAATTAGGTTGAAACTTAGGCTTGCTAAGCTTTGGAATTCATTTTTTAAACCACTGGGCTATTGTGTCTTTCATAAGAAGTACAAGTCCCTACCAATTGTCACTGACTTCAAGAAGAAGGGAAAGAAAAAGTTCATATTACTCATGCACCTAAAACATCTCATTTATTATGTTCTTATGACAACATTTTGAAGCAGATATAATTCTATTTTTCAGAGAAGCAAACTGAGGCTGAGAGAAGATAAGTAACTTGTTTAAGATCATATATTGCCTTTCTTCAGAGGAATAAAAACACAAAGAACAGATCCATTTACTTCAGTCATTTTATTGAAAGTTGACCCCTGAACCAAGTTGGTTCCGAATTCAGTCAGGCATTTGGCCAAGGCGATAAAGGGCTTTGTGCCACTGATATGGTTGAAGCATTAGAAACATGCCTTTCCCAAATTGCATAACGTCATATAAAGAATGCTGGATGGAACAGCTGTGTACAGTCCTGCACCGAGAAATCTCTGGGACAGACATTCTAACAGTCTGAGGATCATAAGAAGGGAAAGAGAACATGCACTGAGTCTTTTCCATGTGCCATGTGTATGTAGGTACATTGATCTTCCTAACATTGGAGGCAAACTTTATCCCCTCACTTTATTCTTTAACTGAAATTTTAAAAGCCATCTCACTTGCTCTAGGTCCTACAGCTCGAGGCGAGTTTTTCCATCTGTGTTCTCATTAAAACACCATACACAAAATTTTAAGTGGACAATATAAATAACTATGATAATGCTTAAGAGAGAGGGCTTTTACCTCCTCCCCTCAAGAAAAGAACATAAACTCTCAACCAGGAAGAGGAAATTCCTCTTCCGGGCCATAAATCACAGCCTCCTCTGCACGTTGCAGCTGCTTGCTCTATACAATCCCGTTACAGACTCCAATATTTAACAATTTCACAGGTCTGAGCTGCTCCTTGCCTACATAAGAGTGACATGTGGTGACATAAAGTGACTTTATTAGGTACTTAGATTCCCTATGAAAACTTGAAGTGTTACTCATTTAAAAGAGAAAAAAAATAAGCTATGTACATCTTTATAATCTATCCTCTTGGAGGGACCTTCCCAGTTTCCCCAGATTGGAAATAAAGCAAGTGGCAAGGTAATAGTCAAACGTGTGGAGTCAGACAGACAGACTAGCAGACCTGGGTTGAAGTTCAGGTACACTAGGGGCTACTTATTTGATTTTGGAATCGTTTATCCACTCACAGGATCGTTCAGAGAACTGAGTGTGATAATGAAAGCAGACTGCCTTTACTTTCAGTGTGTGGCCCACAGTAGGGTCCTTAGAAAACAATTCCTTCTCCTTTGTGACAGTCTGATAAACAAATGGCAGAATTCTTTTTTATTCTTTTTTATTAGCATTAATAACATATGTATCCTCCTCCACAGAAGGAAAGCAGTGTCCGATTTTTAGTCACATTACAGGTTCATTACAGGTGTTCAAAGAACTATTGGTGAATTAAAATCACAGGCAGTAGACTTCTGAGCCAGAATGAAGAAACAAAGCCCAATGAACAATATTGGAACTCTAACACAGGTAGAACGTGCTAATGAAGGCTTTAATCATGCGTGTGGCCAGGCGGTGGGAGGACAGCTATCTAGGGGTCTATCTTGTGGAAGGCTAGCTGATAGAGAAATGCGCACCCTGCAAACTCAATCTTCACACTCTCCATTCTGGCTGTTATAAAATCCATTTGCCCACTTATGTTGAAAGGACCAAAGTCTATGTCTTTATACTAAAAAGCCTTTTAAGGTGGACTAAGTAATTTCTACTGGTCTCTTTCTTTCTTTCTTTCTTTTTTTTTTTTTTAAGATTTTATTTATTTATTTGACAGAGAGAGAGAGAGAGCACAAGCAGGGGGAGTGGCAGGCAGAGGGAGAGGGAGAAGCAGGCTCCCTGCTGAGCAGGGAGCCAGATGTGGGGCTCGATCCCAGGACCGTGAGATCATGACCTGCGCCAAAGGCAGACACTTAACCAAGTGAGCCACTCAGGCATCCTTCTACTGGTCTCTTTCGGCCCTTGGTTTGTGTCACTTGAAAGAAAAATGTTGGGGCTCCTGCGTGGCGCAGCCGGTTAAGCAACTGACTCTTGGTTTCAGCCCCGGTCGAGATCTCAGTGTCGTGGGATCCAGTCCTGCGTCGGGCTCCACACACAGCAGAGAGTCTGCTTAAGACTCTTTCTCCCTTTCCCTCTGCCCCTCCCTGGCCCCATGCTCTTGCTCTCTCTCTTTCTCTCTCAAATAAATAAAAAAAGAGAAAAATGTCATGTTGCATTTATAACATGGCACTATTTTATTGATTGTAGATACAGAATTCCTTCTAGACCAAAAAACAAACAAACAAACAAACAAACAAAAAACACAAACCAAAGAACTACATACAGCATACAAAAATCTTTCGTGCCAGCATAAGAATCCTTGCTTATTCTGTTGGTGAAAACTGATATACTACAAAGTTCAATTAATGATTTTTCAGTGATGGTAGAATGTGTTCTGTCAACAACCTCCTCCAAAAATAATAATAAGCAACATTCTTACATTTCTGATAATGAGCGCAACCGGTTATCTAATATAAAAGTCCTGACAGTCTCTATTAAAATTCCCTGATTACATGGAGCATTTTTATAAATGTACTCTAAATTTGCATGAGAAGAGAATCTCTCCTGCAAGATATATGAGTAAACTTTATTTCATTTCTTCCTGGCTACTTACTCTTTGATTTTACATTGTTAAACAGAAACTCTACTTCATGGGGAAAAAGGAAGTCCTTTTGAGAAATTTCTAAAATGGCTTTATTTTAGAATATTAAGAAAGTCTGTATTTTTCTGTCTTCTTGTTAAGTGGCAGACCTTTGAGATTTAGCTCCAAGGATTTTAATAAGTAATTTGTGTAAAATATATTTACATTTAAATTAATTTGAAAAAATGCAAATAAGAACTGAGCAAAAAGGGAAAAACTGATGACTTAATTTAGAGTCATATTGTAAAAAGGTACACTGAAATATTGTTTGATAATGACTGGATTCAATCCAATTAAAATTTTTAAGTTCAGTAAGTATCTAAGTATGTTATCAAATTCATAGCTTTATAATAATAATACCATGGTTGCAATGTTGCTTTAGATTTCATGAAATAATTATGCTGGACTACACATGCAGATTATAATGATACATAAGAAACAAAGTCTTAAATTGGACCTCCTGAAAAGGTCCATTTGCTCACAAAAGGCTGTGATTATTTGATGTCACATGAAATTTGTATTTAATACATAAAGATAAAATAAGTAAATTAGTTTTCAGTGTTTTTGCCCTACAGCAGATCCAAAATTGTAAAAATGTAAAAATTACAGCTTTAATGTCCCATGAACTATCCTTGCATTGCCCCAATTTGTGGTTGCTTAGAAACATTATAGGCAAAGTGACTGATTCTTTCCAGATGCTACTAGTCAAACCACACTTTATGCTTTTGATTTAAGGGTATTCTGTTTAATAGTGTTATAAATACATGTTTCTCTAAAAAGTCACAAATGCACAAATCAAGCTCTGTTAGTGGTGCATCTTGGGAATCGACTGCTTCTTAACATGTAAAAACTCCTTTTCTGTGTTCGGCTTCTGCTGGCTTAAGTGAAGGCAAGCTTACTGTTGAATGACTGGTGCTACTGCTGTCATTTGTCTCCAAGATTTAGTTCACTAGTTTCCAGCTAAGTCGCTGACTCAGTACTTTTGATAGCACTAAGTCATTCACACCCATTTATGAATTGCTTATTGAGAGAGGCACTTTGGCCTTTTACTAAATAATCCACTTGGGTGGATACTTTAGAAAATAGCCGGAGAGAGAGACAGAGAGAGGCTGACTCTCAAATTCTGGCTTGCTGACTATTTGGATGTTCTCAACAATGTCAATTATTTTCTCTAAACTTTGTCTCAATTAAGAAACAAGAAGAGAAAACCACTGAGGTGCTTGTGAGGGAAAACTCTGAAATAATGAATAGAGGGGGAAAAACTTGCTTGTCAAATACTGTCAGAAAGTAAATGATAGTTGAATTATCACATTGTCAATAAATCCAAACAACTGTTTTTAACCTTTGTTTTGTAAATGTTGTTCATTATTTTAAAAAGTCATTGAAATCTCCAAATCCCCCAAATTCCTCACAACTTTCTATCTCCTAAACTTTGAACAAAGTTGGTATACCTTTCATTAAATCTCTATCAATCAAGATTAAAGGTAACCCTATACCTAATCTTACAATATGAATCTAAAATGGAAACACAAGGATGATAATTTTCTCAAATCTGCATCAGGAAAATTTACATCAAAAGGTCCTTTGAGCTTTTTGATGCCTTAGATAAACATGTTTGTTCCATATTCATAAGTTTTGCTTGCTTTTTTTTTTTTATAGGCAGAAAAATAAGCCTTTGCTTTAATGAAAATCCACCAAACTGAATCAAATCCCGAATGGATAGCTTGATGCTTCCTTTCTAAACCTATTTTACAGGGACGAAGATATTTTTAGGTGTCCATCCCTCATGGTACTTCCTGGGTATTCTTCAGTTCCTAACATGCCCAAAGCCAAGTTCAGGAAATTTTTCCCTAAAACCTGTTTCTCCAACTGTTCTTCATTCACTGCCATATAATCTACCCAGTTTAGCTATTTCAGAATAATTCTTGATTCTCTCTGTAACCCATGATGCTCAACTATTCCTCTAGTCTAACTGAGTCTATGTTTTAAGAACTGTAACTGTCACCTATTTAAGCAGTCTTACTACCACTACTTTGGTTCAATACCCATCAACTCTGATAATATCCTCCAAACTCATCTTTCTGCCTACAATTTTTCCCCATCTTCCCCTTATCTCCCAGAAACTGAAGAACTGGTAACTACATAAAACTACATCAAAACCTTTGCTGGACACCAGTTGAACACTGGAGTCTCTAAGCCCAAGCTTCTCATGGCATCCAGTCTTTGGCTTCTTCACCCACATTGCATGGAGCCTCACTCTCTCCTCCAATAACACAGAACTGCATGTTATGCTGAACACTACCTGCTGTTTTAAAACTTCCTGTCTTTACAAATGTGTTTGATTCTCTAATTTTAAATTGCTATTCTCCATTTCTCCAATTGGTGGATGAGTATTCAACATTCAACATCTAAAGGTAAACTTACCCCTTTGGAAAAGCTCTTTCCAACTTACCCAGACAAAAGAATCCCTACACATGGGGCACCCTGGGTGGCTCAGTCATTAAGCGTCTGCCTTTGGCTCAGGTCATGGTCCCAGGGTCCTGGGATCGAGCCCCACATCGGGTCCCTGCTCGGCAGGAAGCCCGCTTCTCCCTCTCCCATTCCTCCTGCTTGTGTTCCCTCTCTGGCTATGTCTCTATCTGTCAAATAAATAAAAAAAATCTTAAAAAAAAAAAAAGAATCCCTATGCTTTTCAAGTCACCCACCACACATCTTCCATATTTCCATTATGACACTTTTCATAATGAACTACTGTTAACTATTTCTATGCATAATTCTCCAAAGAGAATATGAGCTCCTTAAATGAGGCGTCCTTATTAATATTCTTTTTTTTCTCTTAGCTCTTGGAACTCTATTTGGCACATGATATTTGACATATGATTGCTGCATAAATGAATGAGTGAATGCCAACTATAATTGTTAAGATGCTTTTCTTCACCAATTAGTTCTTGGACACCAGCATATAGAAAACATCAAATGGCAATGCTGCTTGGTCTGATGGTATGGCATGTGCTATTCTCATCCTATAATACACACTTTGCCTTTTTTTTACATCTCCGTGTGTCTTATATAAATAAGTAAAGAGGCTTTTTATTTTTTTCATTTTTTTTTTACAAGGAGGCTTTTCAAATAAAGCATTTAAAATTAGAAGTTCTTTTATATATACATGTTTTCTGTCTATATATTGAATATCAAAATCTTTGTTACATGACTTCATCCTATTATTATTAAACTACAGGTTGCCTTTGGAAGAGTGAGTAGAGCTTTTTTTTAATTATAGACTTAGCTACCCACATTTTAATACTAATAATTATTGGAGCCAAATCCTTGCTACCTAAAACAACATCTCTGCTCCTAGTTTTTCATTTATATAAAATATTTACCTCTTATTTACTCATATTTATTACAGATTCCCATACATAGTTTGTGACCAGAATGCTCTTCTTGGTTGTTAAACACATTGCTACAGAACCTTTCTTTGAGTATAACCTAATTAATTAAATCTTGAATAACTTGTTTTGTGACTTGTTTGTGATTATTTTCATAATTGCTATTTAATACAAACATGACCCATTTGCCTTTTAAATAAGCTTTTTGTACTACACTGATGTCTCCATTTTCTCCACACAGTAAGGTATTGATAAAATAAAAGGTATAAAAAGAAACAGTCATATTAATGAATGTTTTCACAAAGTATTAATTCTAAGTTTGTTTAAAGTGCCATTTATCTTTTCTTTAGATGCTAAGAAATTAACTCTTATAAGCTTTAATTCTCTCTCTCTCATTCTTATTAGCATGAGTTAAAAAACAAATCACTATTTGACTGTTTTATTACCCATTATTAATCCTTTGCTCAGTAAAAGAGATTAAGAATAGGCTTGTTATTTATCTCAACCCAAATTCTATGGATGAAGGAGTGGAGTGCTGGGGAAATAAAATATTAGAAAAAAAATCAGGAAAATCGTTATTGAAATGTAGGATCACAATGACCTTAAAGGATAACAAGAATGAATGACAACACTAATAATGGCATAGGATTTAAAGGACTGAGAAATTTAATTTTGAATGCTCACCAAATTAAGAACTACTCTTGGGGCTCCTGAGTGGCTCAGTTGCTTAAGAGTTTGACTCTTGATTTTGGCTCAGGTCATGATCTCAGGGTTGTGAAATTGAGCCCTTCATCAGTCTCTGAGCTGGGTGTGGAGCCTGCTTAAGATTCTTTCTCTCCTCTCCTTCTGCCCCTCCCCCCACCTCTAAAAAAAAAAATTAGGAACTACTCTTATGTCAATATGAAGGTATTATATCCTGGCAAATGGTATATCTAACAACTTTTTTATGAACCTGAGAAATACTAATCAAAAATGTAGTCAATATTCTTGATTATTTATTTTCTATTTATATTCCCTCTTCTTATAAAAACAACTGGAAGCATCCCATTATAAAAGACACAAACCGGGGTGCCTGGGTGGCTCAGTCGGTTGAGCGACTGCCTTCGGCTCAGGTCATGATCCTGGAGTCCCTGGATCGCATCCCGCATCGGGCTCCCTGCTCAGCGGGGAGTCTGCTTCTCCCTCTGACCCTCCCCCCTCTCATGTACTTTCTCGCTCTCTCAAATAAATAATCTTTAAAAAAAAAAAAAAAAAGACACAAACCTAAAACAAAATAAACCAAAACTCATTGGATAGCAAATGGAGGCACTAAGGTAGAAACCATTTACTATGAGCATTGGTAATTAAACAGAAAAAATTAAACATTTATCCTCTCTTCTGTAAAAATTCAAGTTCAGAGACACCTAATAATCTCAGTTGTGAGGAAAATTCTTTCCAGAAAATTTTCATCTAATAAATATAGAGAAAATGATGGAATAGAAAATCACCAATTGGCCATCTCTGTTAAAAAGAAAAAACAACACAACAAACTGAAGAAGATAACAAGCATCAGTAGATAGTAAAAGTAATAGGCAAAAAGTTTAACAAGGGACTTCACAAAGGGTCTGGCGAAACCTGCACTACTGACCAATCTCAACATCACTAATATTATAATTGCCAGACATATATGTGCCTTCTGGATTCATGCATATAAAGTACACAACAGAACCTATGAAATATCCACGTCAAGGATACTGAAACCAAATATAATCCAGTTTTTATATCTGTTTTCTAGTTCACAGGAAATATGAAGAGTACAGAAACATTTTATACATCATAAGGAAGCAGTTCTATAAGGTAACTAATTCTCAATGAGTCTTTGGAATTAAAAAACAAAAAGGGGAACTCTTGTAGATTAAAGGGAATTTAAAATAAAAACAAAAACAAAAAAGCAAAGGGAAAGATCCATCTTATTTAGATCCAGATTTGAACAAACCAACTATAAAATGACATTTTTGAAACATTAAGGGACATTAGAATATAAACCAACTATTGGATGATAGTAAAGATTTTTTTGGTAACTTTCTAGGTAATTATGTAGAAAATAACTTTATTTGTAGCATTACATACACTGGTTTGTGAGGTGGAAAAATGTGATATTATAGCTTTAAAAAAACTATAGTAAGTTTGACAAAAGATTGTTCATCTATGGGATAGGTATATAAGAAGATTGTTCCTCTATGGGATAGGTATATAAGAGCTTGTTATAAGTTCTGTACTATTTTATCTACTTTTGTACATCACAGAAGTGAAAACTTTTATAATAAAAATTTTAAAATATAGGGTAAAAATATATATAAATATTTTATAATAGCTTATATATATTATATATTTTAAGTATTTTATAGTCATAATATATTATATATTATATGCATATAATAATCTGAATGGAGGCTATAGAAAATTCTCAGAAGCTGAAAATAAATCCAGTGGTAAAGTACTGAGGATGTGGTTTCCCTGGGGACATTTGTCATTCCCAATTGCCTAAATAGTTCCTTTTAATGAAATCATAGGAACAGGAAACTTACTGTAAGGTTCAAACAAGGTGAGGAGTCAGAACAAGGATCTCTGTATAAAACAGAGCCCAAATCCTCATTTCCTCAATGAAAGGGTCTACCAGGAAAATAACTACCCAACTGTTACAGATTGCATATTTGTGTTCTCTCAAAATTTAGATGTAGAACCCCTACACCCCCAGTGAGGCTATATTTGGAAATGGGCATTTTAAGGAAGTAATTAAGGTTAAATGAGGCCATGAGGGTGGGGCCTTGATCTGATAGGATTAGTGTCCTGAGAAGGAAGGATGCCAGAGGGCTAGCGCTCTCACCAGGCATATGCACCAAGGAAGGGCCCTGTGAGGGCGCAGCAAAATAGCAGCCACCTATAAACCAGAGGGAAGGCTCTCCCCAGAAACTGATTTTGCTGACACTTTGATCTTGGATTTCCCAGTCTCCAGAACTGTAAGAAAATGAATGTGTTATTTAAACCACCCAATCTATAGCATTTTGTTACAGCCACACAGGCAGACAAATATAGCCATAAAAAAAGGTGGTGAGGACGTTTATCAATCTTGACTCTGACAATGAATAAGCAGGAAGAAAATCTAATGAGCATTTGTAATCATAACTTTACCCTTTTTCCAGGTTCTGGGCTCAAATTCACGCTACCTGTGTCGTCCAAAAAAAACACCAACATAAAAATATAAAGTGGTCCCTCAGATGTCTGGAAGAAAAAAACACACACTCTTTCTTCAGAAAATCACCTTCAACCTAATCTCAAAGAATTCTTGTAGATAAATCTCCATAAAAAATTAACTCAAAATTTAAGAAAACAATAAAACCAATCATAATATTTTCAAGGAGATAAATCATTATGATTGAGAGCCAGCACAAGAAAACAACAGAGTAAAATATTCCCAAACACAGGATAAATAATGCATAATAACTAGGTTTTAATATGTTCAAAGACATAAAAGAAAAAGTCAAAGGTATGTGTTAATAACAAGAGACTACTAAAAAGAGAAAGCAGATCCAAAGAACTAAATAAAATTTCCAGACATAAAAAAAAAAAAAAGCCATTTACAATAAATCTTTAAAGAATAAACAAATTACACTCAGCTGGATAGGTAGAGTATTAGGAAATGGAAAACAGATCTGAGAAAATTTCCCGAGGACAGAACAGAAGATATAAAGATGAGAAATAAGATAAAGAAGTTAAGAAAAATATGGAGACTAGAACAAAATGGTCCAGCATATGGAACCCTAGGCAGCCAAAAAAGCAACTTTGAAAAAAAAAGGAACATTTAAAAAGAGGCAACACTGTTGGATAGGTACAGACTCTCAGGCACAAGGTGGCAAACAACGAATGGGCTGACCTTGAAGCCTTACTTCTTCCCTTACCTGGGAACTTTGTGTAGAGCAGAACCTGTATGACCTATCAAAGCATCTTGCCAATACTCTTCTATTAGGAGTTCCAACAAAGGACTGAAGGGAGAGGAACATTATCCCAAAAAAGACTGAATTTTCCAGATTTGAAATAAATAAGTCCACAGGCTTGGGTAGCAGGCAAAATCCCAGCAGGATTTATTCAAACAAACAAACAAACACTCCACAAAAAACCTACTCACTAATGATAGAGAGTAGGTCTTAAAATCAGCTAGAGAGAAAAGACGTACTACCTACAAAGTAACACCATTTAATAGGGAGTAAAATGGAAGCTATAAGAGGATGTCATTATATCTTCAAATTGCACAGAAAAAAATAACCAGAATTTTATATCATGCAACTGTATGTTAAGAAAAAGGATAAAATAAAAACATTTTCAGACAAACAAAGCAAAGATACTATGACCAAAATTTGAAAATATATGCTTAAGGAAGACTGGAAGTAAACAAAAAGGTCTGATATACAAGAAGTAACAGAGTATAATCAAGATTAATAATCTTGATCTAACTGACATAAAGCATTACACTCATCAGCTGGAGAATGTAATTTTCAACTACACATGGAACATTTATAAAAATTTACCCCACAGTAGGCCATAAATCAGGCCTCAACAAATGTCAGAGAATCTGTACCATAAAAACAATATTGCTAACCATGAAATAACTTGATATTATGAAAAAAGAAATAGCTTTGAAGACATATATATTTGGAAATGTAAAAAGCACATTTCTAAATAACTTAGGAGTTAAAGAAGACAGCAGACGGGCACCTGAGTGGCTCAGTCAGTTAAGCATCCTACTCTTGATCTCAGGGTCATGAGTTCAAGCCCTGGGTTAGGCTCCATGAGTGGAGCCTACTTAAAAAAATAAAATAAAATAAAATAAGACAGCTGAATAGCCTTAAATCTAATACATACAAAAATGTGTGGAATGATGTTAAAAAGATTGAATGGAAATTTTTTTATTTTTTTAAAGATTTTATTTATTCATTTGACAGAGAGAGCACACAAGAAGCAAGGGGAGCTGCAGAGGGAGAGGGAGAAGCAGGCTCTCCACTGAGCAGGGAGCCCTATGCGGGGCTTGATCCCAGGACCCTGGGATCATGACCCAAGCTGAAGGCAGATGCCTAACTGACTTAGCCACCCAGGCACCCCTGAAATGGAAAAATTTAGAGCCTTAAGTGTATATATTGAGTAAGGAAAAAATCTGAAAAAGCAATAAGTAAAATATTTAAATTAAGAGGTTAGAAAATAAAAAACAGAAATCCAACATAAATTTAGGAAGAAGACAATTAAAAAGAGAACCAATTAGTAAAAAGAGAAAACAAATACAATAAGGAGGATTAACAAAGCCAATTTTTGTTTTTTAAAAACAAATATAATTGATGAAATTTTGGAAGTATCTCTCAAGAAAGAGAAAAAGACCAGAACATAATTTCAGGGGTCACATTCATATAATATTCTATAGAAATGATGTATCCTGGGATTGTGATCTAGGGAATCTGCTTCACACAGGACAATACAGAGTTAATGGTGTCCCTTAGAGTTATGTAAAAGGTAAATATTGGAAAACATATGGTTAAAAGTATTAGGAATAAAAAAGGGCATGACTTTAGATATAGCAGAAAATCTGAAAAAATAATGAGATATCATCTTAGAAAAAGTTCTCCTCAATAAGTTTGAAAATCTAAAGGCAATGGTCAAATTCCTTGAAAATCATAATTTCTTAAACTGGACTCAAAAACAAAGAGGAAGCCTGAACAACCCTATGACTACTAAATTAAATGAACACAAAAATTAAAAATAACGAATACAAAAATTAAAAATAATCCTGTGAGGAAACACTAGGCTCACAGAGTTTTGAAGATAAGTTCTGTCAACCAACCAAGAGGGGAAAAATTCGAAAACTATAGGAACGTTTCTGCAGAGTGAGAAAAATAGGTATGCTCACCAATTCAATTTTGAGACTAATATATACTAAAATTATGCAATCTCACTGTAATCATAGATGTAAAAACTCTTCTCAAAATCTTACCAGACTGAATCTAGCTATAAACATACGTCTGCATTTTAAGACATAAATTCATCATGACCAACTTGGCTTTACTCCAGAAATGCAAATTGGGTTTAATATTAGAAATCCATTAAGGTGATTCAACCCATTAATATTAAGATAAGTTTATACTTCATGACAATTTAGCGATGATAAAATAAGACATTAGGTAAAACATCTAACAGAGTGTCTGACAGCTGATAGAGGTGTAATAAACATCATTTTCCCCCTCCCTTCCAAAATGCTAATGAACCAGTGTATCATTTTCTTTGGTTATAAACAACTAACTCTGACAAACATAATCAGAAAAAAAAAAAAGTATTGGAAGGATGTGGGAAAGCTCAGAGGATCAAGGAACCAGACAAGGAAAAAGGAAAGTCAGCTGTGCTGGAATGATTAAATGCCAACAACACTGGAAATGTCTGTGCACCTCCTAAGAGAGAGCATCTGGCAGAAGGGGCAAGTTACAGCCCCTGGGATTCCCCCCGGCTTCTGGAATATGGGGACATGTATCTTGATTTACAGTCATATGAAAATTGCCCTCGGTGGGAGAGAGGTGAAGCCCAAGATGAAAATGGAGTGCAATTAGGAAGAGAAAAAATGAACACTGGGCTGACAAAAAGACAAGAACTCTCCACCCTAACTTGTTTAGCTAGAAGCATTCGTGATGTGGGGCAGAACACACAGGCGCCCACAAATCAGCTTTTCTGCTAGAAATGAGTTTAACTTCCTCCAGCTAGCTCTTTCTCACTCTGTTGATGCTCTAAGGGTGTCGGTCTCTCTCCTCGGGCTCGTCTTTTCTCAGTCTTAGAGCTATAGGTAAAACCACCACACAACTCTCATAGAACTCCTCTTAGAGATGGTCAAATAGGTACCAGGCCAGGCTCAGCTAATGAGAACGCTTTTCCAGCTGCCTCCCCAGTCCTGTGCCGGAACATAATCTTTACTTATGGCTGATGACAAAAGAACCCAATATTACACCTTCACTTTAAAATCAGACTGAAGCCAAAGTCAGCACAAGGCTCCTTTCAAATAGGACATCAAATTATGAAGTGTGATGAAGCTTCTAGTCTTCCTCTACTCACTCAAGGTAGGGGTCGGTTATCCACTGCCCGCCCTGCACCTGGCTCTAGGTCAGAGAATTCATCCTACAGATCTGGTTTTATCAAAGCCACTTGCCTTTAAAGACCAATTTGGCTTTAGACAAGGGATTTGGTGTATTTACAGAAACATCCGTGCCCTTCAGTTAGACACCATTAAAAATTAAGTCACATTTCACCGGACAGAAATCTACTGACTTTCAATACACATATGAAAAGGCCCATAACCTCTCCCTCACCACTACTCTATACATAATGACACAGGGGAGGTGACTGCACCTCCTAAATGTTTCTTGTATCCAGACGGTATGCGACTGCCTGAACTGTCTGCCACACGACTCAGGCCTAGAGCATGTCATTGTTCCCCTGCCTCTTAGCTTATCTTCTTCCCACCTGTTGTCTCTATTACTGCCAGGATAGTATTTACACCAGGGACCTTGGACCATGGTACTTCCTGCCTGGTACTCATCAATTTTCCCCTTTCCTTTTGGTGTACTCCGTAACTCACAAAATGAGGCCTTTTGTGATTTGACCCCGGCCCACCTGTCCAATCTTTCTTCACTCTTAAACACCAACAAAGCTATTCTCTCAGGTGGGTTTTTTACCTACTTCTTATCTACATGGAAAATGCCACAGCTCATCACAATGTCCACTTCCACTGAGAAGCCTTCCCGGGCCCTCGAGAGAGGTTTTCTTCAGCTCTGACAGACTCAAGTTTAAGACGACTCCCCAGATTCCTGCCTCCTGGTGTCCATGCCTTCCTGTAATATCCTGCCCTTGAATTCAGGCAGAACCAGTGGTGACTGGCATCTAACTAACAGAATATGGTGAAGGTGATGGGATGTCACTCTCGTGAGTAGGTTACCTTAAATGACAAAGATGATGGCATATTATGCCCAGGATTGCCTTCTATTATATGACTCTGTCTTACAAGACTGGAGAGAGAGAGATTCTTATGCTGGCCTTGAAGAAGCAAACAACCATGTTATAAACTGCCTCTGGAGAAGGCTACATGACAGGTAGCCTCTAACACCTGAGCTGGCCTCCACCCACAGCCAAAAGAAGTTGTGTTCCTCAGTGGATTATAGCCAAGAAACCCCGAAACAGAGAATCCTGCTAAGCTGTGGTTGGTCTCTCGATCAATGGAAATGGTGAGGTAATAAAACTGTGTTGTTCAAAACTACTAAATCTGTGGTGATTTATTACACAGCATAGAAAATGAATACATGAACAACTCAAGATACTTTTCACTGGGGTCCCCACTGCAGTTTTCACATACCTCTCTCAAGAAACTTAAATTTTTATATTCAGATAAGTTGTTCCCCAGGGGTTAAAAAAATTTAAGAGCACTTAGTGTGTCTTTTTAATTTTGCATCTGCAACATCTAGCATAGGATATACTCTATGACTCTTTGTTTCAAAAAATAAATTAATTAAAAGGACAAAGGTAAAAACGTAAAACTGGAAGAATATTAGATAAGCTATTGAAAGCATTTTGTTATTGGGCATATAGTTTCCTTACAGTTCTAATAATCTGTGATCCTAAATCCTAAAAAATTGAACATGGAAAAACTTGAATAGGTCTATTATTTATGAAGTGTTTATTATGTACTTGGTGCTGACCTAATAGATTTGGAAAATGCAGTTGAATTAATATCCTTTTATAATTTTTCTGTAGTTTATATGGAAAAAATATGAGCTGTATGCATGCAGCATTAGTTGAATTTGTAGTTCTTTGGATAAATATTATCAAAGGTGGTTAGGACAATCCGCTTTGCAAAATTAAACTCTTCTAGAGATGGTTAAGCTGAGACTGTGGGCTCTCCTATTAGGAGGATAACAAAAGGGATTCTAATTTTGGATTGGATGATCTCTGAGGTCCTTCCAGTTCTAAGCTTCCATGATACTTGAAATTTGGAAATCATTATTTTGTGGCAGGTTAAAGAATTACAGTCGATGACATGTATCTACATTAAAACACACACACACATACACATAAGAGAACTAAGCCTAAATGTATTCTCACGAATTTTGGGTAACTAGATCCCTTTAACTAAAGTGTTTGCCCATAAAACCTAATCCATATAGCCCCAGTTAAGGAACTAACTGGGTGCTGATTTTGAGTTCTGCATGTGCTGCAATAACTTCAAGCGCCACAAGGTGGCAGAGTGCTGGCACTGTGTTTCTAATTCACAAGAATTCAAAACAGGAATTCGTTATATATTCAAAGGCAGTTTTAATTGAGACTTTGTATTCTTCCATCTGTTCCTATTGTGCCAGGTGCAGGGACTGGATGGAGGAACTGAGAAGTATATTTGGAGGCTCTTGGAAAGGGAGAAGACAGGATATAAAATCATGTATATTTAAAGAAAAACTATTCATGGATACAACTCCCAATTTGCATGTGACCCCAAAATTACCACAACCCATCCTGATTATTCCTTTTTCCAATTACTCCTGTAACATTCACCCTCCCACACATAAACTGGTGCAAAGTCACAAATACATTACTTCTACTTAAGTCCCTAAATCATCTAAAGCATCAACAATTATCTGATCTCTTGATAGGGTTTTAAAAATCAAAGATGAATACTCTTGTCTTTCTAATCCTTCACTGCCACAGGTCACAGCCACAAATGACTATTATTTCAGTGCTATGAACAGGGTGGGACCTTTTTCTCATTCCTCAAGATTAGTCCTTCTAGATCTCTATTATGTGATGCACTTTCACTAAATTCATTTCTTTTTCTTCTGAAAAGTGGTCTTCCCCAGGGTTCATGAACTCTTTGATAGTATCTGAACTGGGAAATTCTACAGATATTTAGAGTACTTTCACATCACAATCAGTCAACCAAACAGTATTCGGAAAGTATATGGCACCTTTTGGGGGGAACCAGCACACTCTAAGAGAACAAGGACTCTCCTATGTCTGATGGAACCATTGCATCTCCAAAGCCTAGACAGTGCCTGGCACACCAGAGACATTCAAAAAATACTGATCAAATAATAAACTTTAGGGCACCTGGGTGGCTCAGTTGGTCAGGTGTCTGCCTTTGGCTTGGGTCATGATCCCAGAGTCCTGGGATGGAGTTCCACATCGGGCTCCTTGCTCAGTGGGGAGTCTGCTTCTCTGCCCCTCTCCTGGCTTGTGCTCTCTCTCTCTCTCACTTGCTCTCTCTCATTCTCAAATAAATAAATAAAATCTTTAAAAAATAATATACTTTATATGAATACTTATCAAACTGAAATAATGTCGTACCTTGAGTCCACAAGAGCCCACAATTGTGACCTGCACATTGTACTTGCTCAGTAAATGTTAGTCAGATTAACAATGAATGGACCTATATACTTCCATAAATTTGATTCCTAGTTAAGAAGTTAATATAGAAGTTCAGTCATTCCAAATGTATTTATTTATTTTTATTGAACAATCCTCGTGTTTGACTCTGAGTAACCCCCCAAAAAGTCGATGCCAGTTCCCAAGGGTTAAACTGTGGCAGAGATAAAACCCGGGAGGTGATAAACAACCAAGCCAGAGCAGCATGTTGCTGTAACCAATTTAGGGGTTATTGTATGTTTGTTGGTATTGTGTTTAATGTGATGCATGCAAATATATGTATTTAGATTTCCATACAAACTGTCTAGGAAAGCCCAGAATCTTCCACAACAACCCATTCTTTAACTGTTGATACTCTTCTAGGAATTTAACCTGTTTCCACTTCAAATTCTTTTCTAGGTTGTCTCTGAACTACTATGCAATGTCAGTATAACCCTAATTTTTTGTCAATTGTGTTATCTATTGACTTCCTCATATCAAAGATGAGGATGTAAACCACTTACACTTCTCTTCTACTTCCATTTCCCCTTCAGATGTTTGATATGTATATTATTACTTTAGTCCTGTTATCTCTGTAATTGCAAATAATTTCTTAAAATCCTATTTCTTACTTCATCACTTTTCAATGGGCGTTCTCAATCCCATGCTTTGTAAGATGTCAATATTAGACATTCTTCTTCCTTCAATACCCTGTCTCCTGTAGGTTAAACTTTGGCTTCTACCTTTTCAAGACTGTTGGATATTTTTATTTTGTCATGCAACCATAACAATGACTTCTATATTTTGTTATGGGTTATCTCTAAAAGTTGAAAATCAATAAATGCCTCTTATATTACAATTATTCTGTAAGTAGCTGTTCAGTGTCAAGCCAGGTAATGTGTTAGCACTATGTGTATGTGTGTGTGTGTGTATGTATATATATATTTTTTCCAATACAGATCCAATGTCATGAGTCTTGGATCACTCATGAGAAAATATTCCTCACATTAAGATCAAATAGATTTTTTTTCCCTCACAAACCATGCATTTATAAAAATGCTTCAGAATTTGTTTTATATTTGTACTGTCTTGTATAGTTTACTTAGTAGGGGGCCTCTAAAATTTTGCCTTTGCCCTTTTCTTACACTATTTGCATTTATATACTTTCAGTTATTTACGGACTTGTGATTACATAATATATTCTGTCAAGTCACTGTTTCTGTAAGCTTCTTCCAGAAGCTTCAGAACTTTTTTTTTTTTTTAATCTAAACTGTTCCCCAGGCCATTTGTACATGTGCCATTTTGAGACTTCCCACCACTATCTCTTTCTTGCTCTTGACTTGACACCACTATTTCCTCCATCTGTGGCTTTCTCTTTCTGGCTTTATCCCCTCAGTGCGTACAATCTCATGACATTTCCACTGCAAGAGTGTATGTGATACAAACTTTCTAAGAGCTCCTACTATTAGAAATATATTTAATCTGTTCTCATACTTGATTGGCATTTTGGCTAGTTAGAAAATTTTCAGTTAAGAAAAATTCCCCTCAGAATTATGAAAGCATTGCTCTATCATCCTCCACATAGTGGAGCTCATTAAATACTAGGTGGATTAACAAATGCCCACAAACTTCCTTTCTCTTTCTCTTTTAGACGTTAATTTGTCCTTCTGACATTTGATCAACCTATGGTGGTTACATGTCTCTGAAAATCTAGACGTTAAAAATGAACATGAGCATAATCAATGTGAGTGGCGCAGGGCACGGGGGAGGGTGCCATAACTATGTTTCAGCTCAGCTGACTCTAGACTACAGGGCAGATTTGTCTGGTTACCACGTCGCATCTGCAAGTAAAAAGAGGGCTGGGAAATCGCGTATGGACCTTTCTCAAGTGAATTCAAATTGATGTTAACACCAAGAGTACCAATCACTTTGCCCAAATTGATGAGCTTTTTAAAATTAATAAGTTTCTTAAAACAATCTGTTCTCCCTAATATAAGTATAGACAAGGTCCAGGTAGAGCTTTCATTTGAGAAGGGAAGGGAAGGAAGATGGAGAATGGGAAACCCAATGCTTTCTGAACTGCAGTTACTTTGAAGGAAAATATACTACATAGAATATAAAGCAACCAAATCATCTACAATAAAAAACAAATATTTTACAAAGCATCATATATTAATTTTAGTGTGATCAATAGGAAAAATATAACTACAGGGAAATGGTTATATGCAAGGCCATCACCAATATATATAATTTATTTTAGAAACTTGGCACTATATTATCTTCCAAATAAAATAAATACTAAGCTATTTAACAAGTATAATTTAACAAAAATAAATTATGAATTACTTAAGAACCCCAACTATACGGCAGACGGTGTATTTGAGATGTACTCATACTGTCTTAAATGGAACTTCATAACAAGTTTGTGGACTGCAAAATGATCTTTATTCTACAAATACAGATACTAAGACTTAACTCAGGAAGTCTAAGTGATATGCCTAAAGTCACACAGGTAGTATATAAGAATTAGGACCTCAATGTTCCTGTTGTAAGTTCCATGCTTTCTGCTTACCACACTGCTTTTAACTTTATGCCATCCTGTATCAACACTCACAAGTTTGCTAAAATACATTCCTATAAATGAAACCTTAAATTTCTAGCTCTTCTCTCCTCGAAGGAAGCCAAATCATTTTGAATACATGATCAAAATTATCCTCATCACATATGGATCAGTTCACTATGATCTCCAATCCAACTTGAGAATGGCTAATCTTGCCTAGATAAAAAAGTAATAATAATACAATATTTTTTGTAAATACAATATGTATTGGAAGTTTACTCTATGACATGCGCTGTTCTAATCACATGCATGTATTGACTCTTAATCCTCCCAACTACCTTAGGAAGCAAGTATTACTGCTGGCTCCTTTTTATAATTACAACTGTAATTACTTTGGATTTTTTTATATGAAGCTGATTGTATTGCACAGTGCATCTACGTTATTATTCAAATAACTGAACTTGTGGGAGTATGATAAAATGGAACAAATATATCCATATAATAATCTCATCATGATTAAGTGGAACCAAGTTACCTAAACCACAGTGAACTCTGAGGACTGAAAGATACCAAACCAGACTCAGAACATTCAAGTCAGCTGAGATACAGACAAGTCTGACTAAGCTACATCCTGCAAGCAATCACTAGTCAAGGTAAGAATTTAGCACGACTATATCAACAAATACATAGTTTTAGTTTGTTCTCTTTAAGATCATAACGTTAGGTCTGTTGTTGATATTGTTGTGTTTTAACTTTAGGTACTCAGTATATGGATTAAATAAATGGAATGAATAAATCTAATCTGATAGTCTCAATTTAACATCATAAATACTAGCTCTACTATAGAGTTTTGAATTTTTAATTGTTTAAAGAATATAACCACAATATAAAATGTTTGGGGAATGGTGTAAAAGAAAAAAACATAATGTTATCAATTATCACATCACTGACCTTTCTGGAATTTCCTTCAAGCTAAAAACTATTATAATAATTCCATTCTTGGTTCTGGATTATTAATCTCTTTCTCACTATTTTTTTATCTGCATTTTCCCTTCTCACTTCTTTTTTTTCTACAACACACACCTTCTCTGAGTCTAGAATGTCTTCTTTTTTTTTTTTAACTTGAGAATTCAACCAAGGTTGAAAACATATACAGATTTAATACAGGGCATTTCCTTCCATTTGACTTAGACTTTCACTTCTTTAAACTCTCAATCTAAATACTGTTAAAACTCTATGATAATTTCTTCAGGTAAGGAAGGTAAATATGAAAATCAGTAAGTGACTACATGTTGGCTAATTGAATTTAAATTAAAAAAAATAGAAAATCAGTAAGTGAGCTTTTGAGAGTGCAATGTTTACTTTTTCAAACTCTAACATTTACTAGGTTCTTTTCTTGTTTTTTTTTTTTAACAATGAGTCATTTTACTATGTTAACTATGAACCTAATGAAAGTCTTTTCCAACAAACCTCCATTACCCTCCAAAGCATTTAGCATGAGAATAAAGTGGGGAAGTTTTCAAATACACAAATTGTGTTTTTAATTTAGCAGCACCATTATATGCATCAAAAGAAAAACTGCCAACACTACAATGAAAATCTCATGAAAAGCATCTTAATCTCAATAATAGTTTAGTGATAACTTTCCTCAACCATCAAGACTGGAAAAGTTTTGTTCTTAGTCTAAGATTTCATTGTCAATATAAAATTGAGTAAGTCCTTAAAAGAGTACATTTTCTATATCCATTCAATATAGAAACAACTAAAAATATTGAAAAGTTTGCATAATATGGGAAATACAAGTTATTATTTGCAAATTTCTATGCAAGTCCAAGTGAATCTAAGCTGGTATGATATATGACTTTCTATTTATTTATAGGTTATATGAACATTTCAAGCTGTGCATAAAAGCTCCTTCTTGAGATACTTCTCATTTACACCCAAAAGTGTAAAAATTCAACAAGAAGATAAATAGGCAGCTGTAATCAACGTTTTGCTTTGCTCACTAGCCCCTAAAGCATCATTGACTGAGAACTGTGTCTAAGACATGGCAGGTCCTCTGCTAGGCGTGGTAGGGCATGCAAAAGAGAAATAAAAGACCCTATCCCTGTCCCAAGGAAGTCCCCAAATGCCATGGAGATCAACTGTCAGAATTACATTTGTATGCCAGATTATGATTTCCTATCTATAATATTCTTTCACCTTGCCTACATTTCAAGTATCTGTTCATCTTTTACTCATAAGATGAAAGGATAAGTATTACCCAAAACCAACTCAAGCTATAGTTGCAGTTCTTCAGAGTTTGCTCTTCTACACCCTGATGGAGCCTCACCACCACGAGAAAGGCTGGGAGACTGTTTGATTGCAGTCTTGCCAGTGTTCCCATTACAAAGCTCTCTGAAGCCAGTTCCAAGGTAATCATCATTACTGTCAAAGTGCTCTCTTCTTCCCTTCTAGCAAAACTATCTCATTTGTTTCTTGGAGTCAATACCACCCCATTCAGCAACTCCTTACTGCTGCTATTACAGCCAGGACAAATTTTTTTTTCTAATCTCATTTTTCTCAAATTCATCTAAACTAGTTTGGACTTTGTGTGTTATGTTCCTTTACCATTCAGTCCTTTCAGCTAAGAAAGACTGAAAAGTAGATTTGTGATTTGCACACCTCTTACCATTGGTACTCTTAGATGTCTTCATTGATCCCATCTGAGAGATTTAGAACCCAGCTACCCTAACTCCCAGCTCTCAACCAGAACTAAATGTGAGTCAGAAGAATTAGCTTCCTTTCACGCTCTACTTTGCCTGTCAGTCCACTCATGTTACACTTCTATCCCACATGGTCAAACACGGCATCATAAGAGAAATCATGCACAGGGGACATATAATGAAAAACAGCTTTGATGACAAACATACATTTAATTTATCCTACAGAGATACAGAATCCCAATAGTAACAGGCCCTGGGAGGGAAGTACCATAAATACAGTTTGGATGGGCATGTCATTAATTCCTAAAAGAGGTTATAGATCCTATCAGGTGAATGAAACTAAATCTTTAAAAACTATCAATTCCAAAGCACCCATCCAAACAGGTACCCATCTCTTCCATTTCTAATAACTTGCCAAGCTGCCTAGAGGGAGAAAACTAAAAGTGTGGTCTAACAGTAGGACACCTCCCACTGTTCTTTGGTTTGTTCTGTGTGTGAGCGTGAGTGTGAGCATGTGTGTGTGTGTGTGTGTATTGGTGGTGTAGGGAGGGTAGGGAGGGTGAGTGGGAAGGCTGTTTCCCTAGGAAATGGGTAACTACAAAGAGGATAGCTACTCCTTTTTAAATTTATATCTACCTAATTTATTTAAAGTTAAAATGTATACATGTAGATTATAATTATTTCAATACTCTGCATTTCCAGAGTAGTCATAGTTTAAAGAACCCATCCTTGGCTACTAGAAAAAGCAGAAAAAGGAAGAAAACCTCATAATAGAGAAGTATGTTATTTGAGATCAGGAAGAAAGGAAAGAAAAAAGGAGAAAAAGGTAATTGAAAATTAGCCAGTGGATGTCAGGGTCGGGAGTAGAAATATACAGAAGCAACTTGCTTTGTTATTACAGAAGTCACTAGTAATAGTCCTGTTAAATAAAGCCATTCTTGCTTCTGCTTAAACGTGGATCCCTTTTTATGCTAACTATATAACGAGTCCTAGATGCCACTTTTAGAATCTCAGGGATTCCACTTTTCTCCCTGAGATATTTAGTTCAGAGACAGTTTGTTTGCCTCTATTCAAGGATGTGCTTTAATTTCCATGGCTTTCACATAGACTAAGTTGTTGCTTATAAAAACCTTTGTGAAAAAATGCATCAGCTCCCTACTTGCACTTTATTTTCTGCAAAGTATTAGAGAGCACCCTGCGCATCTCTACAGCTAATGTTGCTGGGAGGTGTCATTTTGTAAGAACCTGCTAACACCGCTGAGCTTTCCTCAGTAAAGCCCAGTACAAATAGTATTTCATTGTATGTTATTTGTTTGTGTCACTTAAAACTTGTAATCTGATTAAGCGTTAAATGGGATATCAGGACTTGGGCACAGTTATCTAAAGCATAAACAAATGTGAAATTACTAGCAAGAAAGAGAGACAGACAGACGACTGACTTTTGTTTGACTCCTGTTCTTCCATTGAACCTCCACAAAAAACCTGTCCCAAATCAGTAACAAAATGCTGGATTTAGATTTTCTGGACAGGTTATATAAATACAATATATTACAAAATATGTATTATTTTACATCTACCATGTCCTTAATATTTTCTGGTCCTTAATAATGAGTTTTATTTATACTGGAACAAAATATAAAGAAATTTAGAGGTGATTTATATTCATATCACTCGCAGTTTAAGCATAATATCTTGTTTTCATTTTTTTATCTCTCAAAGTTTCAAGACAACTGGATTTATGCTCCAGAATAATTTCACACATTTCTTCATTTAAATCCGTTAAATCAATGTGAAAAATAACCAACATTTAAAAATACCTCTCTTTTTTGAATAAACGTCTACATCAACAGAAATAAAATTCTCCTTCATAATTCCCATGTTACAGAAATGCAGCTAGCTCTTGAAGGAACATCACATTCACTCCAAAACCATTGTTAAACATGGATTATGTATGGGCTCACTTCAAAAGCATGGAGTAACAACACGCAAATAATCATGTCTTGGCATATTATAGTTAAAAATGCTAAAAACAGCTATTCCAACTTGATTATGAGTTAGTGTCATTTAGGTATAGATGCTCCATATGAATATTCAGTGTGATACATTGTTTTTAATATTGCCTTAAGTGGTACAATCATCCTTGGATGCCATATGCACTATTGCATAATCCATCCCAGTTACAGAGGAATGCTTCCCTAGATGTTTAATGAATTATATAGAGCTACTTCTCTGTAGTCTCACCATCCAAGCCTCTGATTAAGAAACACTCTGATAAAGATTAACCTTAAAACCAAGCTGTTAGAGAAAAAGTCAAGGAATCCTATGGTAATGTAATTTAGTGAGTCATGAATTCTCCTTAATAGAGTCTACCGAACAGGAATTATTTTTTGAATGTCAGCCCTGCACAAGGCACTGTCTAGTTGCAGCTATAAAATGTAAGAGCTACCACCATTTATTGAGTACCTACTCCATGCTGGACACTGTACTGGTAACTATCTTCTAAATGTTAGTGTGGGCAGGCTTAAATGCCAGGCTAGAAAATCTAGAACTGAGCCTGTAGGCAGTTGGCAACCTTTAAAAAAATTTTTAGGGGGGGTCAGGAAAAAAAGCATTAGTTCTGAGAACAGAGAGAAAGATTAATCTGACAGCATTGCACATGTACGGTTGAGAGGGCTAAAGATCAGCAGCAAGGGGACCGTCAGAGGGTAAACAGGAAAGGTATACATGACTGCAATGCTGATGGAATGCAAGTCCAGGGTTGGAAATGAGAAGCATGGGGATAAATTAGAGGGTCTGTTGAAAACCTAGAGATTATGAGAAGGGGAAGCTAAAGCTAAAGCTGAAATTCTACTTTGGGGAACTTACTCCATAAATGTATTTGCACCTTGTGAAGGGATAGGTTTGCATGAGTCAGGAAGCAGTAGGTGACGCTGTAGTAACCACAGAATCTCAGGCACCTAACACGATGACACGTTTTTGCCCCCAGTTACAGCACAGTCAGGTGCTAGCAGGGCAGGTGTCCTTCATCTTGTAACTACACCATCTGGAACACATGATGTCTAAGGGGTCTTTACAGAAGAGGGTATAAGAGGGTTGCACAGAAGAGTTTTAAGGTTCAGGCCTGAAAATGGCTTATGTTAGTTCTACCCTTGTTGTCTGCCTATAACCCAGACACATACTCGCATCCCCATCCCATACACAAAGCTGGAATTTAGGAATGCACATATATGCAGTGAGCACTAAGGTCACTAAGTTTACTTGTAAGAGCAAATGATTAGAAATGACCCAAATACTCATCAGTTGAGAACTATAAATTAGGTTATAACCATATATTGGAAAGCTCTAAAAAACAAGCACTGATATGGGAAGATCTTGAAGATACATCATTAAGTAAAACACTCAAGTACAGACATGTATATTACGTTACCTATTTTTGTGGAAAGGAACAAATCTTAAATATTTGAATTACAATGAAACTCTAAAAGGATACCCAAGAAACCACTGACAGTGGTACCCATTTCGGGGGAAGGGGTTGAATCAGCCGAGTTTTCATTTTATCCAAAAATAAGGCAGCCTAGTTTTATTTCTACCCCAAACCCAAATCAAACAAATGGTTTTGGTATTTTCTCTTTTCAACAATCAGGGTTTGAGTTATATCTTAACAAGGAATATCAAGTAACACATCTCTTAACGAAAACCTAATATTTAATGAATACAAGCATAATTGCAAGGTAACAAACTCCAAGACAAACCAAGAGTGAAATGACAGCAGAGATGTGAATTTGAATACTTTCTGAGCATTTAATAGTGACACCACAGCTGATTTGTATTCTGAGACTTCTTAATGGAGGGCAAACACAACTAGATGCTGATTATTTTTCCTTGAATTGTTTCTTCCTAAAAGCCCAATTTAAATTTAGCTTGGGATTTCCTGTTAATGCTTTAAAAAAAAGTCAAAGCAGCTGTTTGCTGTTTATGATTTGTGTGCTAGAATTTGGCTCACCATGGGTACTAGATTTTGCCTGCTAGGGGAAGACAGAGAGAACCTTAAGTGCCACCTAAGTAGGTTTTTTATTTCATGAGAATCCCAGCGCATTTCTGGAAATGAAGGAAATGACCTTATCTAGCCAGTTAGCCTGTTTGAATGTTTCCCCACCCCCAAAATAGGGATTGGGTATCTACCTACCCAATCTTTGTGAAGAACGAATGTTGAGATAATACATCTGTTAGAGATGCATACACAGGTAAATACTGAATGTCATTCCCCCAACCAGGAAGCTTTCTTTGATGTCTTGAATGAGACTGGGACCTCCCATTAACATGGTCCATTGCACTATGTGTATCTTCTTCCAATACTTAGATGTTTGTTTTTTCTCTTCCCTACTAGTGTGCAGTGCCTTGCAAACTCAGCATTCCACATATCTACTGCAGAGCCAGGCATGTAGCTCAGGAATTCATTACTGAACTAAATGAGTAACTAGAAGCATTCTTGATCCTACCTCAGATTCATTTTCCCCATGGTTAGCACTAACATTCTAAGAGAAGAGCATTGATGAGATGCTGGTCGTGGAGGAGTGGCTAATAATTGTCTAAATTTAGGTTGGCCATGGCATGTTTTACTGATTATATGTATGCTGTTAAAAAGGATGTGATTTGTACTGAGCTCAAATCCATTTTGGTCTACTCTTGCAATAATAAAGTACTTGCAAACAAATATCAAATACTTACGATGAGCCATTGTTTTAGGCATTTACACTTAATCCTCTCAATCCTATGGAATTGATTCTGTTATTGCCTTCATTTTACAGATGATGAAACTGAGAAACAGGTAAAATGCCAGCATACCTAGCCCAAGCTAATACAGCTGCTGTTGGCAGAGCTAGGGTGTTGATTTGGGCAGGTGGGTCCAGAGGCCACATTCTACTATACTTCCTTAAAATGAAAAGCTATCTCTAACATGGTACATATGCACTTGAAAATATGAAAAGTAATTGCCTATTAAGTTCACTTGAAAGTGGATATTTTTAAATGATAGTGTTGGTGACATAGAAAGATTTTGATAATGATGCAATCCTGATGGCACTGCAAGGTAACAAAAAGATTTTGGTAAACAACTTAAGAATATGTGGGATGTAACATGTACTGTGTAAGAAAATGGCCTAGAAATCAGACAGAGTTGGCTTTGAACCATTATCATTAAGGATGTTAAAAATATTAATATCGCTGACCCATTGATTTCCATCCTGGAAATCTGCTCTAAAGAAGTACAAGACACACAGAAATGCTGTATAAAACAACATCTATGTATATATTTGTCTGTTTTTTAGCAATTCTTATGGGAAGATACATGTATATAAAACACATGTGGAAAAGTATATAAAACATATATACAGTTTAAAGAATATTATACAGGGCCACTTCCCAAATACTCCCCTTTCTGATTGCTAATGAGTAATTGTTACCCTGACTTCTGTAATAATTATGTCCTTGTTTTCCTTTACAGATTTTATCACCCTGCATCCTTTGACAATATAGTATAGCTTTACCTATTTTGAACTATATAGAAACAGAGTCATGCAAAGTTTATTATTTGATAACCTGTGTATTCCTCTCACCCTTATATTGTGAGATGCAGCTATCTGGTTTTGTGTGGTAATAGTTTATGAACATGTAATGAGTGACATATTTGGCTTTCTAACTAAATTTTTTTTTTCTAGCTGCATTCTTATGTTCGCTTTAGACTTGTCCCACTTGTTTTGCATGTGTTTTATTCTCTTTTTTTCCTTCTTTTGGATTGATTTCTTTTTAACCATGTGATTTATTATTTCCATTTTTTGTGGTTACCTTTGAAATTATAACATGCACACTTATCAAAGTCTAAACTTAGTCAACACTTTTACTCTCCTACAAATATATTAATATATACAGATTATTAATATATTATTATTGAATATATTTTAACTATCTTATTTAGTCCTATAACCATTATTATTGTTTTATAAAATGTATATTCATTTAGATTAATTCATATATATGGCACTTTGTTCTTCTTTTGCCAGCTTCTATTTTCCATCTTGGATCACTTTCCTTCTGCCTAGAAGGCATGTTTTAGAAAGTTCTTTAGCGAGGGTCTGCTGGTGACAAACTCTCCCAGGTTTTGTTTTTCCAAAATATCTTTATTTAGCCTTCATATTTTAAAGAAAAAATTCTAGAATGAGAGTTATTTTCTCAACATATGTTGAGATATACACTGCCTCTCCTCCCCAGCTAGTATTGATATATCCCTTTGCGTCTGGTGTTCTGTATCTTCACCATGTCATACCAGGCTGTGGACTTCTAAAATTCTGTTTGGGATTCGTGAATCTCCTTGAATGGGCATATTCACACATCTTATCAAGTCCAGAAACTTCTTGGGCATTTCTCTCTTCAAATATTGCCTCTGCCACATTCTGCACACCCTCTCCTTCTGCAACTCCTCTTAGACACTTATCAACCCTTCCCACCTGTCTGCAACATGCCTTAGCTTTCTGTATTTCCTGTCTCTTTTTTTCTGCCCTGTGCTTAATGTCTTCTGAGCCAGCTTCTAGTTCTCTCACGGTCTCTTCAGTTTTGATTAATCGGCCCTTACACTTCTCAACCTCATCTTTAATTTTCATTTTATTCATTTTATTGAAATTCTCTTTAAGTTCTTTTTTTTTTTTTTTTTTTCAAATCTGCTGGGACAGTTTTTTAATAGTTTCCTGTACTATTTGCTCAAGCTTGTCTTTAATTAATTTAAACAATAAGGATGACTATTTTATAATTTCTATCTAACAATTCCAATCTACATTCTTTATTGGTCAAAGTTTCGTTGCACGTGGTTCAACAAATGCCCTGGGGCAGAATGGCTTTAGTGCAACACCAGCCCTCCCACCCCTCCCACCCCTCCCCTCATGTAGGTAGGTTTCTGCCTGATAACTCTATTATCCTGCTAGCTGTCTGGCACTTTCAAGAAGTTTTGTTTCTGTGCTTTTTAAAAAATACGATATCCAACATTTTTAGTTGTGGTCAGAGGGAGAGATGGTCCAAATAAACTAATCCAGCATAGTACCAGAAACAATAATCTTTGTTTTGAATTGTTTAATCATTCAACTGCCCAAGGGCAGTGCGTTAGACGAGATAATCTTTTGTATGTCCTTCTCCTATCATGTTTATAGAATCATGAGGAGGTATCAAACAATAAGAGGGCTAATAAAAGACAGACTGTTCTGAGTATTTGGACCTAGAAATTAAGAGACCTGAGTTTTTGTTTTTTGTTTTTTTTTTCCCTTTTGGCCATTGGCATTCAACCATATGATGTTAACCATATACTTAATTTACATATTGATTTAATTTTCCCACTTATAAACCAGAAGAAAAATATGTTTTACTTACGGCTCCATTTTTTCCCCCATAAATAAAATTATCTCAGCTAAATGAAGAGCTCCCCAGAAGAGCTTTGAAGATACTCTGTAAATTCAAAGTACTAGATTTACATGAGCTAAATATCTTTATAGTTGGTTTTCATTGTGAAAATGAGAAACATTACCAACAAAAGTCCTTAACCATATCTTATCAGAGGAAGTTCTCATAAAAGACACTTTAGAACAAATAAATAAATGGTGGTATTATACTTCTTCCTTCCTTCCTTCCCTTTCTTTCTTTCTTTCTCTTTTTCTTTCTTTCTCTCTTTCTCTCTCTCTCTCTTTCTTTCTCTCTCTCTTTCTTTTTCTTTCTTTCTTCTAAACACAAGGAAAGAAACATTCTGTACCAGATGACACAATTGCTTTCCTTCATGGGCACAGATTGAGAAACCTTTTACTTAATTGTGATAAATTCACTTGAGCCCTAGACTTACTATTTTAGTTGTTTTGCAAATGTCTGTGATTTCTGTGCATACATCAAGGAGAAAGCACACTTCACAGAAATTAGGGAGACAAAAACCTCACTACGCCATTCTGCCTAAGAGGTACAAGTGGGCCTCCTCCCCAGTACAGAGGAGAAGAGAGAGTTGGCAAAAACAAGCTCTCTGGTGAGTCATCCTCATGCCACTGGGAAGACAGGTGTCACATTCCAGTGGACTGGGCAGCTATCAACCCCCACCCCCACAAATGAAAAATCTGTAAAGTTCTGTTGACTACCATAAGCAAGGATGTTTCACTCCTCACCAATTCCTTTATTTTGTGACTTGGAGAACACCTTTTTTGAGAATGGCTTGTATTCTGAATGACAGAAATTGTCCTAAATGTAAGGAATTAGATGAGGCCTAATTGTAGATGTCACCTGCATTAATATCCTTCACACTGTCTTTACATCCAAATAATTATGCTATCATTCATTGACTACTTCCTATGTTACATGCATTATCTCATTCTATCATCACGGAATCCTTATTTTTAGGTACTATAGTTCCCAATGAATGAATGAGAAAATTCAAGAATAAGGAAAAGACCTCGAAGAAGGCAAAAGGCTAGCAAAGGTAAAGGAAAATTTGAACTAAGGTTGATACGACTCCAAAGTCCTCGTTTTTAGCTGTTGGATATACTAACTCTTTTCATTAAAGCTTCTTGAGGCAGATTTGTTTTTGAAACAGGAAAAAGGAATGGGAATTATATTGATGACTTAAAAAATAATCACTTCACGGGCGCCTGGGTGGCTCAGATGGTTGAGCGTCTGCCTTCGGCTCAGGTCATGATCCCGGGGTCCTGGGATCGAGTCCCGCATCGGGCTCCCTGCTCAGTGCAGAGCCTGCTTCTCCTTCTCCCTCTGCCATTCCCTCTGCTTGTGCTCTTCTATCTCTCTGTCAAATAAATAAATAAAATCTTAAAAAAATCACTTCATTATCAATGACAAAATTCTGTCTGAGACACTGCTTTGTGTTCACCAAATTGTTTCCTTTTTTTTTTTTTAACCCTGGACCCAGAAGATAATGAATTTTCCCAGCTTTGCTTGCAGTTAGATTGGCACCATCAACTGTGTTCTTCCCAAAAGAATGTAGGTAAAGAAGATGCGGGACAAGCCCAGGCCTTGGCACAAAACTTCCTATAGAATTCTCCTAGCCCTCTTTTTCTATTATTTCCCAGTCTTGGAGGTCAAATGCTGAAAGTGGCAGTGACAAAGCTGGCCCAGAGCCCGATCACCAACGGCAGTGGTCACTGATAGGAGAGCTATCAATAGGCCTTTATTGCGTGACGTCACTGTCACCCGTTACAGAGCCTACACCACCGTGTATACTACCTTTGAACCATGAGAAAGTATATTCAATAAAGCCACTAATGTCCTGCTGACATCTTCCCTTTTTTTTCTACTTTTAAGGACTCAGGCTTATTCCTGGATTTTACAAGTTATAATAACCACTAGTCTAGTTTAGAAAAAAATGTTTTTGTCAGTCTGTGGAAATTAACAATGGTTCTGTTTTCATGTGGGACAAATGAACCATAATTTGCTTTAATGCAAAAATCAATTATACATGAACTCTTTCTTCACAATGCTTTATTTTTATAACAGTGAATTCCATCTAGGGAAAAGTAGACTATGGGAATCCAAGTGATACTGCTACTTAAAATGGCTCAGATCTAAAAGACTTCCTTCTACTGCTGCTACAGTTCTTTTAACTAGATGATACACAGAGCTTTGGTGACATGACAAGAATTGAGAGGGATCTAACTGCTCTGGGGTAATTGTAGTGGATTCATCAGATCACCTGCAGAGGGAGTGTTGGCCAAGTATTATGTGTGAAAGCTCTTTAAAAGGCACTGTGTGGATGGAATCAGAGGTATGGAGAACAAGGAAGAAAGCCGAGGACAAAAGGGTGAAGGAACAGGAGAAAGAGGAAACAGACACTACAGAGTGGCACTATAAAGAAACAAGAGTGGAGCTCATGCTAGTGATCTAAGGTGCTTTGGAAATATGCCATAGGAGGATGAATGATGACCAGAAAGCCAGGAAACACTGCTGTTCTCTATCTGCTTCTACCCCTCAAACAGAGTATCCAATAGGAATGAGGATTTTTAAGGTCCCTAACCTTAATATAGATATGCAAATATACGTTTGAAATATACATTTCTTTGTTGATTAAAACTTCTTTTTGTATCCTCATTTTTAAGGTCATGTTAAGAAGTCCAGTGCAGTTGATATTCCCAGATATTTTAGGTGAGAGTGAAGAGAAATCAAAAAAAGAGCCCACAAACATTATTCATGCTCCAGTGAGGAGCAGAGTTGGTAGTGGTTTTACACAATCCTTATTGTGCAAAATAAGAGGCCATACGATCTCTGTTGTAGCAGTAGCAGCAATATTCTGGGTCAGTCCAATTTATGAAGCACAATATGTGTTCTATACCCAGAATTACTGCTGACTCAAAACACACTCAGTGAAAAAGCAGCTTAAAAAGCTGATTTTTATTTTCTATTTAGACTCCTACAGTGAACTCATTTTCAGAACTCTATGATACTTTCTCAGTTACAGCTTTACATTTTCACTTTTTAATATGTGTACTATAAAGAATAAACTAAGACTGGTATGCCAAAAAAAAAGAGAGAAAGAGAGAGAAAAGGAAGATATCATCAACAAATTCATTAACTACAATCTTAATTTTGTCTATGAAGAGGGATACATATCTCTTAGCTTAAACCAGAATCTGAGCCTTCTTTAGACAGGTCACTTACATGAAAACAGGAACTGAAAATGGTTGGAATTGCCTTTCCTCCCTTCTCCGCTTCAGAGTCCTGCTGGTTCCTCCTTCTATACTCAAGCTTTACTCTCCTGAGAAGCCGTCCCTGGCCTCCCCAGGGGGATAGGTTTTAATCTCAGAGCCCTTTGTAGATACTTCCATCTCAGACCTTCTCCAATTACACTATACACATGTTGCTCTCCCCTTCACTAGATGGTGGGCTCCTTGAGGATAGGAACCCCTATTTGTCCTTTGTTACACTCAATAAAAGTTTATTCAGTAAATTAAAGTAAGTAGAGAATGACTATACTATTTTAATGGTTTTGCAAATGTCCAAGTTTCTTATCTTTGCTTGAACTTTGGCTTCACTGACAAACCTGAGCTCTCGGCTTAACAGCTCTGCCCCACTATTCTGGCTGTATGCTTGTCTATGGAAGCTACTCACCCTCATTCATCACTGTGTCACCCCTTAGAAATGCTGTGCTCTGCCTCTCTAAGCACCTCTTCTGATTTCTTCAAATACCATCGATCCTCTATAGCTCACTCAATACATGCTTGTAAATCCTGCTTTAGACATGAAAACAAATGGCATCCTCTCAATACTCGAGAGGCTTATAAGTGGTTTGGGGAAGACAGAAGATTGACATTTAATAATATAAGGCCCAAATTATAATAGCAATATTGTGATCAATAATCTTAGGTTTATTTTGGGCTTTCAAATTTCAAAAGCCATTCATATATGTCATCTTATTTAATACTATCTTTCAGTAAGGTATTACATCTACCTGAAGTAGGGCTATTTCATAAAGGAAACAAAATTTATTAGACAAATATGTTCTTTTATCCCTATTGTACAAAAGAAAAAGCTGAGGTCCATAAGGATGAACTAGACCACACGGCTCATTGGGGAAGTAGAGGCAGGCTGGAAGTGAGGGCTACCTGCTGAAGCCTAGTTCTCTTGACTTGGCTGTTGTCCTACTTGTTTCAGGACCTTGGTGTTAGTAAGTTTGTCTTTCTGACATGTCTCATTATGCCTCTGTGACTATTCTCACAGGAAAGCCCTCCTCCCCAAGTCCTTGATCAATACTTAGAAACTTGAGTATCACCACTACATTAGCACCTAAAGGGCAGACCAGATTTTGAAACTAACCATCTTCCCTTCACCCTTTCCTGTTAAAACACTCTGTACTCTGTTAGCACATAGTCAAAAAATAGACCAGGCAACAGATTTTAGACATCATTTTTGGGGGGTGTTTAAGAATGTTTTTCTAATATTTTGGGTATAACACTTCTGTATATATCTTTTGCTAAGGAACAAATATTAGTCTGAGCATTAAGAGTACAGAATTTCAAATTATCTCATCACCCTCCTGCTTCCCCTCCACCTCCTCTGGGCTAACACAGCTAACATCCATTGAATACTTAACGTGTGCCAAGCACACACAGTTCTGTGTCTTTCTCCATTTAATCCTCATAACAGCCCTACCAGGTGGGTATTTCTATTCCATTTGATGGTTAAAACCGAACCCTGGTAAGATTAAGTAATTTTCCCAAGGTCAGATAGCAAGCTATCTAGTAGGTAAAATTCTGGTCATTCTGTCCTGTGAGTAGCAATAAAGGATTATATAATGGAACAACTTTGAGCATAAAAAATGCAAAGCACATTAAAGAAGGCTGCAAACTCTTTCAAGGAAGAGCCTTACAGTTCCTCCTGTTACCTGCTTTCAAAACACCCTGTACTGTTTTCTTCATGGAACTGATCACAACTTATAATTATGTTCTTATTTTTGCAATCATTTGTTTAATGTCCTTCTCCCCGCTATGCTGTTCCTTCAGTGAGGACAGGAACTGTTTCCATTTTCCTTACTTCGCTCCCCCAGTATTCAGCAGAGTGTATGACATGTGGAGGTATCCTCGAGCCATTGCATAGATCAGTATCTGCTGGCCTCATCGTCTCAGCAGCTTCATTAAGGATTTCTTTGGTGCTCTAAATTAACATTTTAGTACTCAATGTAAATACCTATGGAGCTCATTTCTAGCAGAAGAAAAAAGTATACTGGACCCAGACCTGGTCTTATGCATTAATCTTTGTGCTTAGCAATAGGATCATTTTGAGTAGTGACGCCAAATGACTAAACTACTATGAACTCTAGCTATCGATACCCTTTTGAAGAGAACCAAACCATCTCATAGAAGCTGTCTTTCATTTGCATACCTGGTTCGTCTAAAGCAGATAAACTTTTATGAAATGTAGACACTAATATAAATTTTAATAGCATACGTTGTATTTTTCTGAGGAGTAGCCCACATACTTTGAAAATTATGTTTTAATGTCAAAAATAAAACCTGGCTTTGTTTTTTCCTAGTATATTAGACTTTTCAGATAAGCCATTCCTCTCTATGGTCCAATAGCTCCACCAAAAACTCAATTCTTGGAAAATTATTTCCTCCCAAAAAATTTTTTCCAAAAAATGGGGAAAGGGGAAAAGAAAGAAAAGCTTTATGTAGACAGAAAAACGAACAAATACAATGGTTAGCCTAGTGAGTAGGCTAGTATTTTAAGAGGAGTTAAATATATCTATATTGTCCCCATTAATCCACAGTAGAGGATCTCTGGGCAGCAGTTGTTAAAGAACAAGTCAAGGTCATTGCATGATTAAAGGTCAGAACTAGGATCTGACTACAGAGCTCAGGTTCTTCCCTCTTTATCAGTTGTTCTCAAACTTCAAGGCCCCTCAGAATTTCCAGGAGGGACTTTTAAATCACAAACTGCTTGGTGCCACCTGTGGAGTTTTTGATTCAGTTTAGGTCCAGGGTGAGTACCAATCATTTGCATTTTTAACAAGTTCCTAGTTTTGCTGATGCTGCAAGTCCAGGCACCACACTTTAAAATACATTACTCTAGGGGCGCCTGGGTGGCTCAGTCGTTAAGTGTCTGCCTTTGGCTCAGGTCATGATCCCAGGGTTCTGGGATCCAGCCCCGCATTGGGCTCCCTGCTCTGAGGGAAGCCTGCTTCTCCCTCTCCCACTCCCCGTGCTTGTGTTCCCTCTCTCGCTGTGACTCTCTCTGTCAAATAAATAAATAAAATCTTAAAAATAAAATAAAAAAAATACATTACTCTATACAATGCAGATGCAGCACACTGACTGTGGACTGTGGTGAGACACATACCGTGACCTATTATTCTGGAACCGTGATGAGAACTCACAAATTTGTGACGAAGTTTTTTTATCGATCAACCTTGATTATACCTCATATTGCAATATCCCCCTGTTGGCCAGTGACATATGTTTAGAGATTCACAGATCTGATTCAATGAGAGTTTGGATTTTTCCAATCAAGTAGCTTTCAGGTCTGATGATATGATATTATTTGGGCATCTCTCTCACATACATCAACTCACTTGATCCTCACAACAATGCTATGACTTAGGCAAGGCAGGTGCTGGTATCTTCATTTTATAGATGGGAAATCTAAGACTGAGAGATATTAAGTGCAAACATAATTTTATCACTCACACATAACATAGATAAGCTCACATTTCCTTTTCTTATTCTGAGTCTAGGTTTTTTCCACTGGTGGAACTGCCTTCCCATTTGAATCGTTTCATGATTAGTCTTTCACTTAAAAAAAAAAGTTGGCAACACAAAATTAAGTCATAGAACTCATTATATATCCTGTGTATCTTAGCATAAGCTTTATATAACAGAAAAGAAGAAATTCCTTCCCACATATTCCCCTCCACCAGAGAATGCAGTGCTCTAAAATAATGTTCTCAGTCTGGGCTTTTTAAACATCCAATATTTCACCATTCTCAAATTCATTTTCCAGAAGATATCCTCTATTGGTAGGAACAGATGGTTCAGCTGATTGCTAATAGGACATGGAGATAATTGTTAGTAGGTTAACATTTAACATCCAGTCCACTTGAGAGTCACCCCAAAACTGCTACATTAGTAACACAGCTATTAGTGGCATGTGGGCAAGATATCGTGTGGTTATCAGTCTGCATTCCAGGGCACCAAATTTATAACCTATCTCAAAGGTTTGTACTGAAGAACACGTAAAATGAGGTACTGACAAGGCTGTGAGGTATTTACACCTCTTCCATGTTCCCTGGCGACCAGTCAGTTGCTAGTCCTGTTCATTTCATCTCCAGAACGTCTTTTGCATTCTTTTCATTTCCACGGCCACCATCCACATGCAAGCCTTGATTACACTAGACCCCCAAGTGTTCTCATCTCCTCCAGCCTCTCTCCTTTCCAAGTCCCTTCCACCTTGCTATGTTATTAATCTCCCTGAAAACAGATATGAGAACGTGAATGTAGACTCAGAATCTTTCAATGACTCCTGTTTGGTTTTTTTTCTGTTGGTTTAAATAATAAGATTCAAATAGCACAATACCTAAACCTTTCCACCCTTTACTTCTACTTTTCAATCTACTTCCCACTCATGTAATTCTGTCTGTCCAGAATTATTGACTTGCTGTTCCCCATACATCACCTATGCTTTCACATCCCCTTGACCTTCAACATGATGGCCTTCTGTTAAAAATGCCCTTGACAAGTCACAGCTCCCATGCCTGCATTCCTGAGTCTTATTTGTTCTTCAAGGCCCAGTTCCAAAACTATCTCCTCCATGAATACTTCTTCAACATTCTCAGAAGGATGTAATTTTCCAGTCTCCTAAATTTGTATGGTTACATTTCTACATCTCTCTTAAAATCCTTATTTTTTTCTTCTCTCCCTACTTTTGCCTCACTCCAATCCAATCTCCAAATTTCCAAACTCTGTCATTACTTTCCTGTGTTTATAATCTTTATTGACTTCCCATTGCTCTGGGGAAGAAGAGTGAAATCCCCCATGGGGTTTATGGCTTTTTATATATACTGCTCTGTGGTAGACCAGACCACCCTCTGCTGTGGTCACCCGCACTGGCCTTCTTTCACTCTACTAATGAGACATGCCCTTTCTGTCTCTGGACGTCCATACCTGCTGTTCTCATTACCCAGACTTCTTCTCCTCCACTGCACCTCCTCCTACCTAGTTTATTTATTTTATTCAGCATCCAGAGTTCAACTCAAATACCACCTCTTTAAAGAAGTTTCCCTTATTACCTAGGCAAAGTTAGCACCACCATACTTTTCCACTGTAGCACACACCACAAATATTTACTGCCTACTTCCTCAACCAGCATGGAATTTCACTAAGGGCAGGGACTTGTGTTTGTCTTATTTCCTATTGGATCCACATGGTCCAAAGCAGTGCCTAGATACATAGTAGATTGGGTCAGTATTTGTTAAATTATTGAAATATAAATGAACACAAATTAGATACATTTTTATTGAATGATCAAAAGTTTTATTTTGCCTTATTTCTTATCTCTCTTAACAGGCTATAAACTCCTTGATTTAGTTTTGTACTCCCAACAGCTCCATCATCAACAGCTGGTAGGTACTAAGGAAATATGAGTAAAACAAGAAAATAAATGAATGAGGCATTACTGGCTTGAAAGAAAGAAACAGTTGTTTTTCCTGCTTTAACTGTTCTTTGGAAGAATCAGAGGAAGAGGGTAGCTCTATTTTCAACTTTTTGAGGAACCTCCATACTGTTTTCCAGAGTGGCTTCACCAGCTTGCATTCTCAACAGCAGTGTAGGAGGGCTCCCCTTTCTCCACATCTTTGCCAACATCTGTCGTTTCCTGAATTGTTAATTTTAGCCATTCTGACTGGTGTGAGGTGGTATCTCATTGAGGTTTTGATTTGGATTTCCCTGACGCCGAGCGATGTTGAGCACTTTTTCATGTGTCTGTTGGCCATTTGGATGTCTTCTTTGAAGAAATGTCTGTTCATGTCTTCTGCCCATTTCTTGATTGGATTATTTGTTCTCTGGGCGTTGAGTTTGATAAGTTCTTCATAGATTTTGGATATTAGCCCTTTATCTGATATGTCATTTGCAAATATCTTCTCCCATTCTGTCGGTTATCTTTTGGTTTTGTTGACTGTTTCCTTTGCTTTGCAAAAGCTTTTAATCTTGATGAAGTCCCAATAGTTCATTTTTGCCCTTGCTTCCCTTGCCTTTGGCGATGTTACTAG
>NC_138379.1:56068629-56088710 GCF_054177405.1 Leptonychotes weddellii
GTTGAATAGCAGTGGTGATAGTGGACATCCCTGCCATGTTCCTGACCTTAGGGGAAAGCTCTCAGTTTTTCCCCATTGAGAATGATATTCGCTGTGGGTTTTTCATAGATGGCCTTTATGATATTGAGGTATGTACCCTCTATCCCTATCCTCTGAAGAGTTTTAATCAAGAAAGGATGCTGTACTTTGTCAAATGTTTTTCCTGCATCTTTTGAGAGATCGTTAATGCCCTTGAAGTGGTTTTGTGTGTGTGAAACAAATGGTGAGAATTTGAATTGGTCCCTCTTATTATAGTATTGAAATTAAGTCTATTTAATTTATCAAGTCATGTTCATGCCCTGATTTTATATACTTGTATCTATCAATAAACATTGTGATACTTGGAAAAAAATAATAAATGAATGATGAAAAGAATGGACAAATGAATGGGTTGGTGAAAAAGGAAATGGTAATATGACTTTTCACATAATTTTCAAATTCTCATAACTTTTAGAACCTTCTAACACTTCTAGATATGAAAAATAACCAAATATTGTCATTCATACTTTACATACCAACAGCTTGGTGTTTACTAACTTTTAATATTTATTGAGGGATAAAGAGAAAAGGAGGGAAACAGAAACACTATTATTATGGAAAAGATGCAGTATTGATATCTGATGCCCACGTTCAGAAGATCCTTTATTCTTGTAACAATGGGATGGGGTGTCAGGTGTGGGGGCATTATAGATGAAAATAGTCCTTGGAAGAAAGAAACAATTGTTTCAGTATGTTTCCATTACAAAAAGAAATCAAATGATTTCTGTTTTATGTTGGTAAGTTTCACTTCTGTGACATCAGGACTGACCTGTGGCTGCCCTGTCTTTTCAACAGCTAGACCTTGGCACCGACACCCAGATTTCCTTTCCTGCCTGTCAATCAGCCCCTGGGAAATGAGGCTCCACATACTCACAGGCCCTTTCCTTCTTCTTATCTCTGCCTGGCATGCTCTGTGGGTGCCATTGGGCAAATCACTTCTGTCCCTGCAAAATGTAGGGGTCCTTTAATACTGAATATTCCATGATTGTAAGTCTTTCCTTGCTCTAGGTTTTGGTCCATGGCTGCTAGTGCCTTGATTTTATTCATTCAGTATTTACCGATTACTGTATGTCAGGGAATGTTCTAAGTGCTAGGGATATAAGGGTAAAACAGTGACCACAAGTGACAAAAATATTTGCCCTCAAAAAGCTACATTCTAGTGGGAGGAGATAAACAATAAACAAGATAAATAAAATATGGGATATGATGGACAGGAGAACTGAGGAGGGGAAAAAAAGCCACAGAGGGCGACTGGGAGTGTGAGACGTGGCACTCAATGAAGAGGTGGAGAAGGTCTCAGGGGCAGGGTGCCACTCAAGGCAAGATTCAACCTGTTTCCTAGCTGTCTGCCCCTGACTCCTAAAAATGACTTCTGACTTAGGTCTGTTGTGGATTTGTGCATCTCTTGCTTCTTCCCTTAAATCTGATTGTCTCTGCTCTTCGTTAATGCCACAGCCTTGGTTCCAAGCCCTGTCACCTCTTGCCAGGGCCCAATGGTTTCCTTCTTGGTTCCCTGTTACTACCTTCTCTGGACTCCATTTTCCCCTCTTTTCTGCCAGAAAGTGTCATCTTCCTTATAATTGACTCTACACTTACTTTCTGAAAATTCCCAATTACTTCCCTTGCTGATCTCTGGCCATCCCCCCCACACACACACCAGCTGTCACCACGCTTAACCCTTTATTTCCTGAACATGCCCATTCCTTGTTTAACTCTGTGCCTGCACAAAAACACTGCTCCCTCTGCCCAGGCCGTCCTTGCCCCACCTCTCCACCTGGTAGACTGACACCTGCCCTTCCAGGCTCTGCTCACAGAGTGCCTCCTCTGGGACACTTTCCTCCTTACCTCTCAACAGCACCAGCTTCTTAATCCTCAGCACTCTCTGTATCTTGCATGTACCTCTCTGCTGTATTCATCACACTGCATTGTGATTTTACATTTTCTTGGTTCTGGCCATGCTTCCAGAGAAAATTCCCTATCCCTTCATACTTGGAATTCAGTAAATTCTCAGTGAAACTCATGAGGGCTGAGAGAATTGAGGGGAGAGGGTCGGGAGGGAAAGGAGAGACTGTCAGTCATAGAAGATGGGCAGCTGAAAGATAGGAGAAACCACTGCTTCCTAAAAGCTGTGGATTAGAAGCAACCTATGGTATCTCAAATTCGAAAACGTGAGTCCTCGGCATTAACCTTCTTTCTATTAGTCTAGCTCTGACCTTTTGTCCCAGTTCCTATAACTCCGCTTTTGCAACTCAGCCCCCACCTGGTGGCCCAGTTTTGAGAATTTGCCTTCTGTCTTGCTCCTCTTTGCCCAAATCTCTCTCTTGGAGACGTGCCTAATATGTCAGGCTCTCCAAAGCTGGAACTCTGTCTTGCTCTTGTTTATCCCCCTCCCCTTTCTCCTTTTTTAATCTCTGCCCTGCCCATGAACCCAGGCAGGTGGCCAGGACCCTGCTAATCCCTGACAGACTTCCATGATTCTGACTCCTGAGCACTACACGCGTTTCTTCCTTTCCTTTCGCTGCCTGCCTGCTGTGGCCAGCAGCCCCCACCCCCCTTCCCCCATACCATCTGACTCTTTCAATGACCACCTGCTCTCCAAAGCCATATCTCTCAGAACCTGTGCTTTGCCTATTCAACTGGCCTGCCTCCTAAAACCTCTGGACCTCGGTCTGTTGTTTTTTGTTTTTTTTTTCCCTTCTACTTCTAGATCCTGCCCACCACCCCTGACCCCCAGGTTTGCCTTGCTTTTTCCTGTCTGCTCTGATAAGACTAGGCATGCTTTAATGGAGAAAGACAGTCTTCAGGATATCACTAGGTTTGCCCAGCCCACTTGATCATAGTGACAGTATTTGGATACTGGGAGCTTCAGCTGAGGCTCTAGGCTAACACTCTCATTTTACAAATGAGGCCGCTGAAGCCCAAAGGTGAAGTGATTTTCCCAAGCCCGCACAGAGAGCCTGCCGAAGAACCACAGCTAGAGCCTCGGTTTCCTGTGTCCCAGTCAAGAAGCCTCGTTTTCATTATACTCTGTCATCCTCGTAAACCTGCTTTTTACAAGTCAGAGTTCTATAAAACAAGAACCACAGAATCGCTTGCAGGCACCTTGACACAAGAGAGCACTAACCTGCTGCCAGCACCTTTTCAAGCAAAACAGATCCTATTAGGTTAATCGAATCCCCTTCAAGGCATAGAAGAAAGTAAAGAACCAGGAGGAGACCATGGCTTTAATTACCTCAAATAGAGTAGTATTTTTGAATTTCTCTTCCAGGGCCAGTAAGCTCAGAAAAGATGATCTAGGGATCCAGAGCAATTAACCACTTGAGAGAAGAAAAGAAATCAGAAAGTGGTTAATAACGAATCATCCAATGAGGCATAAATGGCACTCCACAGGAGACATTCCCGAGACCAGTGCCTTCAGAAACAACTCAGTCTGTGGCCTAGAAGAAGACATGGTACATATGCTGAATATACCTTTCTAGCAAAGTGACAATTGGCACATAGTTAAGGTAACTGACGAGCGCTCACTGGGGATTCAGGGATGCATTAAGCAAGATCTTTATGCTGATGGGTTTAAAATCATTTGGGGGAGATGGCTATGCGCACAAATAATTATCATTCAAAGCACAAAGTGTGGTATGAACAAGAATGCAGTGAAATTGCTGCAAAAGAAGGGACTCTTCCCACCAAAGTGGGCTAACAAGAGTGTCACAGAAGCAAAGGCCCTGGGAGGTCAGAGGTAGCCCTGAACAAATGGGCCGCCCTGGAACCCTGAGAGTTACCCTGAAGGCAGGCTCTGTCCCACCTTCTGTTAATCCAAGCAGTTATCAGATCTGCCACTTAAATTGCCTAAAATATCTTGCAAACCAGCTTTATCCCTGTGCTGCTACTTTAGTTCGGGGCCTTGTCATTTCTCAGTAGATGTCTCAAGTAGGGCCCTGGCTGATCTTAAGTCTCCAGTCTCACCTCCCTTCAATTCATCCTCCACACTGCTGACAGAATGATCTTGCTGCTGATCTGATCACATCACTCTGGAGTTTAAAATCCTCTGATGACTCACCATTTGTAAGGCCTTCCCTGATCTGGCCCCTGTTTTCTGCTCGTCTCAACTCCTATTCTTTGCTTGCACATTATATTCCAGCGATGCAGAAATCCCCGAACTTCCTCTAAAAAAAGCCTTTCTCTTTTATACCTCTCTGATCCTTCCCTGGGTGCTCCTCTATCATGCTCTGCAAACCAGAACACCAAGCAGACTACATAATTAACAAGAAGAGCCATCCCACAATCAGAAGGACTTCTGTCCACTGCAGGAAAGAGAAGGGCCCTCTAGCTTTGCACAGTGGCAGTATCGTAGCCAATGAGGTTTATCCGAGGCGCGATTATTGCTAATAGAAGGGCCCTCTATGCCAGTAGCTCTCTCTCCTCCACAGAATTTTCCCAGCAACATCAGTCCACCCCAATCACTATCAAGTGTAGGACTCAACTCTTCTTTGTGGATCCTTGTTCAAAAACTTTTTATCAAGTAAGAGTGGAATTGTTGGCAGGGAAACCATGGGGGTCAGTTACAGAGAAGTGAATGAGACGATAAAAAAGGAAAATAACATTCCGTAAGTACATATGATGTGTTTCATGCATTACAAATCCCATTTTCTATGTGTACCACATTTAATCTTTACAACAAATTAGCACTCTTTCTTCCATTTTAAAGATAAGGAAAAGAAGGCTTATACAAACTGAGTACTTCTCCAATGTCACTTGGTGAGGAAGGAGTAAGGATCACTTTGTAAGGATCCTAATCCAAGTCTCTCCTCTTTCCACCCCCTTATCAGTGCCTGCATTGTAACCATGTCTCTGAATCATTCAAGATAAACATGTTGAATTTAGTTTTAGTGGAATCCTATTTTTTTCCTGATTCTCTGAAAATGGATCATTTGCATACTATAGATGTACTATATTTCCTTACCCTCGCCGGATAGTCTAGATGCAAAGATAGTGAGCAGAGCACACAAGCAGTTTCTAGTTTCTCTTTTCTTGACATGAGAATTAGAATTGTGATTTTATACAACTGACAGTGACTTGAGAGGCTTTTTAATGTAATGCCATCTTTTTATGAAAAGAAAACTGGGACCAGAAAAAAACTACAGTATGAGTGGCAGAGGCTAGACCAGAACCTCCCAGGCAAGAAGAGCTCATCATTTCCTGAGCCCTGAGGGCTGAGCATTCTCTCACGATGCTTCTGTGAATCCTCACCACAAACCTGTGGAGTCGGTATTCTCTTCTCTATTTCACAGATGGAAGAAGCAAGACTCAGAGAGGTTGAGTCACTCAACCTGAGTCACACAGTTAGTTAGGGGGTAAGAGATTGGGGATTCAAATCCAGGGCTCACCCTGTGGAGCTTCTGGCTTCAAACCCCACTCCCCATGAATGTTTCATGTTCCATTTTCAAATGTCCACAGGCCAAAAGGACCAAAAGGAGGGGGTTTTACCAGAGGCTAGAGCCTTGTGACTGAAAAGTCACCGGTCAATTTAGATGGATCCTCTGGCAGCAAACTCCAAACAAGATAGAAAACACTGATCAACACCCCCACTATGTGAACAGTCATTTCTTTTAAACACTTCGACTTATTTTTTTCTCTTTTAAGAGACTATGTATAGCATACTAAATTATGCAGAATATTGTTATCTGCTATTTTTCTTACAGAATGTTATTTTCTTGTGTCATTTTGCTTAAAATACTGTGTACGGATTTCTCTGAGGTGCCTGATTGGCTCAGCCAGTTAAGTGTCCAACTCTTGATTTTGGCTCAGGTCATGATCTCAGGGTCATGAGATTGAGCCCTGCATGGGGCTCTGTGCTGGGTGTGGGGTCTGCTTAAGATGCTCTCTCTCCTTCTCCCTCTGCCCCTAACCCCTTGTCAAAAAAAAAGAAAAAGGGGGGGAAGTGTACTGATTTCTAAAAATAAAATCAAATAAAAATATATACCCTTGCTCCATACATCTATGAAAAGTAGAGCTATACGGTGAAAGAGCAGGAAACACAGCTTTTTAATGATCAAGGGTAGAACTGCACTATGTAGAAAAATAAAACATTGGTAGATCTCTGAACATGGAAAAAAGATCCTGTTAAAGACCACCAGCTTCTATTTCTATCATTTAGAAGACTCCAAGGGCAGAAACAAAAACATGAAATGCTGATTCTAAAAATCCTTGACAAAATACCAGTCTAGAAATTAATATTTATCACATTTTCAGTGTTCCTGACACAACAGCTCCTTATATGCTAATGTTTATGAATACAAATTTGCTGGCTCTGTGGACATATATTATTATCTTTTCAGAAAATAACAAGGTAGGCAGATGCCATCTTACTTATGATTCCTAGAGCTAGAAATCTACCAAGAATGGACAACAACCTCTATGGCAAATAAACTCGAAAATGATGGGTCACATAAATCTTACTCATACACTGATTCAATTAGTTACAATGAGAAAATAGACAATGACTCTCTTACCATTTAAGACAATTTAGAAAACATCTGTAATGTGCTTTTTGTCTTATTCACTCTTAGATTAGTGTGGAAGAAATAAATAGAAGGTGGATAGATGGTGGAGCTAGGGGTCAATAGTTTATTTAACAAAACGAAGCATGTTTTCATTTGGCGAGGGGTACAGAGAGCAAAAGGTCATGGCCAATGACTCTGAACTAAGTATCCACAGTATCATATCACACATAGTACCATATTTCAAGTATAATTATTATGCCATGATCGTTTCTTAAAATTTCCCTTACTTAAGTTTAGAAATCCCAGTAAATGAAAATAAACAAATTATAGACTGGCTTTATTTCTTTTTTTTTTTTTTTAAAGATTTTATTTATTTATTTGACAGAGAGAGACACAACGAGAGAGGGAACACAAGCAGGGGGAGTGGGAGAGGGAGAAGCAGGCTCCCCGCAGAGCAGGGAGCCCGATGCGGAACTCGATCCCAGGACCCCGGGATCATGACCTGAGCTGAAGGCAGTCGCTTAACCAACTGAGCCACCCAGGCGCCCTAGACTGGCTTTATTTCTTAACACACAGATTTGGGGGCATTTTTGGAGTTTTTGTTCTGGTTGAGTGAGTCATTCTTTTGTTCAATAGGCCCTGGTTGTGCCAGATACTATGTACTTGAATTTATAAACTAATAAGACAAATAAGTGGAAGTTGCACAGCATTGACATCAAGTTTAAATGTAAGTGCCATAATGGAGGAAGGTATGAATTTCTGCTTCCAACTCTGCAATCTCTAGCACCCTATAGCTGGGCTCAGCTAAAATCTGTCCTATAATAGGTGGTAATAATATTGATAATAGTGATGGTGATAGTGATGATGGTGATGATGATGTCGCTATAAATTTAGACATTACTATATATAAGATACCATATGATGAATTAAATGTCCATTTAGCTCTCAGAATAACCCACAGAAGTAATTATTATTAATTTTCATTTTTTTAAAGATTTTATTTATTTATTTGAGAGAAAGAGAGTGAGCAAGAGAGAGAGAGCACATGAGCAGAGGGAGAGGGAGAAGCAGACTCCCCTGCTGAGCAGGGAGCCGGATGGGGGGCTCAATCCCAGGACCCCGGGATCATGACCTGAACCAAAGGCAGATGTTTAACCGACTGAGCCACCCAGGCATCCTTAATTTTCATTTTAGATGAAGCAATCTAGGCTCTTAAAGTTAAGAGACTGGCCCACAGTTGCACAGCTACAAAATGACACAGTAAGAGGAACAATATAGGTCCCAGCTCAAAAGAGGCATAAAGCAAACAGTATCATATTTTTAATTATTTTTTTGAGCATAGTTGACACACAATGTCACATTCGCTACAGGTGTACAACATAGTGATTGGACAAGTTTATACATTATGCTATGTTCAACACAAGTGTAGCTACCATCTGTCATAGTACAATGTTATTATAATATCATTGACTATATTCCTTATGCTGTGCCTTTTGTTCCCATGACTTACTCATTCCATAACTGGAAGCCTCTATCTCCCACTCCCCTTCACCCAGTTTGCCCATCCCCTCAAGGTCCCCCCTCTGGCAACTATCAATCTGTTCTTTGTATTTATTTTAAACTGTCTTGGGTCCTATGTGCAGGGGCTGAGTTTCAGCTACCCTTCCAGAATGACTTATCTGAGTTTGCTTTGTTGCTAGCTGAAGCACTTGCCCAAAGATAAGCCCCATGGTTTTGAGCTTCAGTTTTCCCTCATTCTCCTCCACTCCAGCTCCTAGGACAGGGCTTTTATGTTGGCTTACTCTACTGGCCTCTGTTCTAAGGACTGGAGTCCTATCCGGAAGCACAGCCCCACAATGGGATGGTCTATAGGAGACCACTCCCCCAAGATAACAATTTATTGGCATTCATGCTCCTCTAAAAAAAAAAAAAAAACAAGACATTGTGGTAATAATCCATTCAATTCAATTATTTAAAACTGGGTCAGCATTATATGTGGGCTAAACTTCTGGCTCCTTGGATTTTATCTGAACAGTGTAGGTGAGTGTCCTCTGATCACTCTGCTTAAAGCATGCATCCAAAAGCATTGTATAGTCAAGAATGACCTATCCAATGACACTTGGAAAGAATGAACCAGGAATAAAAACAATCCTAAAATTCTAAGACTATTTATAATCTCCCCAACTGAGGATGCTGCTGCAGAGTAGCTTCTTGCTACTTCCAGGTTTTAATGCCTTGATTAATTATGAAGTGATGTTTAATTATGTATTTTATTATGCATAACAAATATAAATTGCATACCTGATTGTTCATAATTTTATTAAAAATATGTATCATTTATCCTTGAAAGTGAAAGGCCTTTTTCAGGATGGATAAAGCTGTTTGGGGAATAGAGTATGCGTGGAATTAATGGTCCCCACATTAATCATTTATTTTATGAGAATGTGAAGGTCATCCTCCACTTTAAGATGCCTCTGAATTCCTTTTGCAAAGTCTGGTAGCTGAATTTCAATATGCAAAGCAGAGGATTATACAATGTGCACTACTATCCCCCTAAAGGCATAGGGCTTTTATTTAATGAAGATGTTATTCTAAGAGGTTTTACTGTAGCATTGTCACATACTCTAAGAACTTGTCTTGGAGAGGCAGTTATTATTAGTAAGGACACAAGACTTATCTCATTGAGTAGGACTATGGATGTCATTGCATGTGCCTGTTAATTTTCTAAGTCAGAAGCTGATAAGGATCATGATGTAAAATCTATAGATACCATTTTTTGAGCACCTCTGGGAGCCAGGCATTGTGTTAAAAACATGATATTATTACTAGTATTATATTTTATGTACCGTGGTGAACACTAATCAGGTACAAGTCTCTATGCAAAAGTTCTGCATTCATCTTATACAATCTTTATATTCAATTTCTTCATTTTATAGATGAACACAATAAGCCCTGGAGAAGTGTTGCTGAAAATCATGCAGTTGGGGGTGGGGGGGGGCGGGCGGCGGTGAATACAACTGCCAAACTCCTAAGGCCAAGTTCTTTCATTGTCCATGCATGCATGCTGTCATGGTTCTAAAAATTAGAATCCGTGCTCTCAAGGTGGGGATTTGGAGCAGGTGTCCTAGGGCCATTTCTGCTTCTGGACTTCTAGGTTTGACTCCCTCTGATGGTCAAGACAGTGGTCAGTGGGCCAATCACTAAGCCCAGTTAGAAATGGGCTTCATTTGGCTTCACTACTTGTGTGACCTTTTAAAGGTTATTTCCCTGCTCCAAAACTCAGTTTCTCATCTGTAGAGCAGTGATCATAGTACCTACTTCATATATGTATTGAGAGGATCAAATGAGTTAATAACATGTTGGATGCTTTGCTCAGTGTGCAGCCCATCAAGAGTTATCAATAAATGTTAGCTGTTGAGCTGCTGTTTCCTCCTCCTTCTCTACTAAATCTAATTACTATTCTGGAGGCCTGAAAATTAATTACTGGGCCCCTTCCATTTCTGTCCCTTTTCTTTTCAAAGCTCGAATTCTAAACATGTAGAAACTGAAATTTCAAAAGGTTCATACTACCCCCTTCTCCACTTTTTAATTTTTTACCCCAGCCCGTTGACACCAATCCAATATCCCTCCTTTCTTGAGCCCATTTCAGTCCTCTTTGTTCTATTTTAGTCTCTCCAGGATGCATGTCGAAAATCAACCTAACCATCATCACTCCTGGCTGGCTTAGCAAGAGAGAGAGTGAGACAGAAAGAGACTAGCATTGAATGCTGTTAAGAAAAATGTTCCCCAACCAAGAAGAAATTGAATCTCACATTCTCTATCCAACCAAATCAGCGTTTCAGTAGATGTGTGCTGTGGAATGTCTATGCGTATGCAGGAAAACCATTTTTTTTTCTCCACTTACAGAAGAGAATGGAACTGTCTCCTTCAAATATAGGCATTTAGAACAGCAGTAACCCAACCTCAAAGAGCATGAATTAGAGTAAAAATTCGCTAATCCAGAGTAACTGGGAGCAAGGTGGCCTGAATTGCTGACAAGTCTGACTCAAAAAAAAATACTCTTTTAAACAGGATGGCAGTGATGCCTCACGATTAAGAGCATGTGGTTTGTGGTAAGACATCCTGTGTTTAAGATCCTGGTCTGTCATTTATCAGCTATACAATCTTGGCAAAATCACTTAACCTTCTGAAGCCTGGGTTTCCACATACATAAAATGGGTATAGGAATAGTTCTAGCTCATGCATTTTTGCTGAAGATTAAATGAAATAATATAAAACATTATCTTAACACAGGTCCTGGCACATGGTTTGTGCTCAATAAAAGGTTACTGTTATTATTACTAACACTACTTACATCATCATCAATATGATCTTCATCATGATAATATTGCACAGAAACTGAAATAACTGAGAGAAACTAATAAAATGATGTCAAATAGTGATCCTTGTGTTTCCCTGGGAAGTAGTTAAGAATATTTACCTGGAAATTATTGAAACATAAATCTAGATTCAACCAACACTGATTGAGTAGCAACTGTGTGTCACAACTGGCCTCTGCAAATATGACAGCATTTAATCCTCATAAAGCTTATTTAACAGGTTAGAAAATAGTCAAAGAAAAGTAAGTCTTCCAAGATCAGACAGAAAGTAGGAGCAGAACAAGAAGGAATTCAGTGACACTGTCCTGCCCACAGTAAGGGCTCACTGGTTAGTGCCTGAAAAAATGGATGGGTGAAGGATATGGTGTGGTTTAGTGGAAACAATGAATTTAAACTTTCTGATTTTGACTGCTTCGCTTGGATTTCTTAATTCAGACTTATTGACTGTATGGTCTTGAGAGAGTTGTTTTATTTGAAACTCAGCTTTCCTTCCTATTAAATAGGAATAATGACATCTGCCCCCACAAAATTAATGGGAGCATAGAATGAGCCAAAACACAGACAGTAGCCAGCATCATGTCTGGTACATACAAGCTAGAGTCTTGTCTTTTCTGTTGTACTAAAGTTCCTCTCTTCCCTGAACTAGCACAGCCTTCTACTCACCGAAGATAGCCCATCGTCACCCCTCTCTTCCCCCTTCCCAGGACAATCATGTATTTGCCTTCCAAGTCAGTTTGAAAATCCAGACTCTATATTACTTTCTCTGTATCTAAAGCCATTTACTAGAGTGCCACACACACACCCCAGCCCTATCCATGCCCATCTTCTCTACCTACATTGTCTTTTTTAGGACGTCTTTAGGATACAGTCTCATAGCTTCCCCTCACTGCTTCATTTCTCACTCTCACTCATGGGTCCCTCTGCCTTTTTCAAAAGAGTTCCAGGGTCCATAAGGTCATGACATGCTTTTTTCTCACCTTATCTGTCAATATATTATTTTCCAGGCTTTCAAAGAGCATTAGAATCCCACCTTCTTCAGGAAGGCTTCCTAGATGAAACTCATCAAGTTGAATTTCTCTTTTACCCTATATCACCTGGGAATGGACTTCCTACTTTCCTAGCCCTCACCCCCACTTACACACCTAGGGTACTACTCAACCCTGATGTATACCCATGGTTTACAATGAAATATAAATTCCATGTTGTCCATTAATGTGCTAAGTTAAGGGACAAACTCCAAGCCTAACTTTCTTGAAACTGCATCATAAGGCAAGGTAAATGACAAAAGCTCTTCGAATGTGTGGATGGGTTCATACTCCAACAGTAGTTTATAAAAGAGGTTTCATTATAGGGCGCCTGGGTGGCTCAGTCGGTTAAGCGACTGCCTTCAGCTCAGGTCATGATCCCGGATTCCCAGGATCGAGTCCCGCATCGGGCTCCCGGCTCAGCGGGGAGCCTGCTTCTGCCTCTGACCCTCCTCCCTCTCATGCTCTCTGTCTCTCATTGTCTCTCTCGCAAATAAATAAATAAAATCTTAAAAAAAAAAAAAAAGAGGTTTCATTATAGTACTACGGTGTGGTAGTGCAATCCCTTATTTACATGGTGGGCTCTTATTCATCTTTTTTAAAAGATATATTCACTTAGAGTCCATCGTCTCTCAGGGTTCTAGAGGGGAGGGGAGTGGGAGGATGGGTTGGCCTGGTGGTGGGTATTGAGGAGGGCACGTTCTGCATGGAGCACTGGGTGTTATGCACAAACAATGAATCATGGAACACTTCATCTAAAACTAATGATGTAATGTATGGGGATTAACATAAGAATAAAAAAAAATAATAATAAATAAATAAATAAATAAAATCTTAAAAAAAAAAGATATATTCACTTATTTGAGAGAGAGAGGGAGAGAGAAAACGAGAATCCCAAGCTCCCTGCTCAGTCTCCCCAAGTGGGGCTCGAACCCAGGACCCTGAGATCATGATCTGGGCTGAAACCAAGAGCTGGACACTTAACTATGCCACCCAGGCACCCTTCTCACTCATCTTTCTGTTACCCGTGTTTTCCATAAGACCCAGCATGTAGTAAGGCTCAAAAGAACCTGAACAAAATGTGTATTATTTTCTAGTCTAATTCTATGAACACATAGGGGCTTAAAATTCTTTTGGCTTAAGAAACAGAGGAAAGGAGGAGAAAATGGCAGCAGTACTGGTCCAGAACAATCACTGGGCACGATGTTAAGGGCTTTATATATACTGTTAGTTTAGTCCTTATAACAATAGCATGAAGGCGGTATCATTATTTTTAGAGATGGGGGAACTGAAGCACAGAGACATCAAATAACTTCCTCAAACTTAAACAATAAACAAAAGCCTGAGTGTGAAACCTTGATGGAGGCTGCGCTTTTAACCATTATTATACTGTATTGTCTCGCCCAAGGGCTTTTTGAATTGTGTGCCACTTCATGTTCTACCTTCTATCATGGGATTAGATTACAGCTCCTTATCATAAGACACAAGCCTTTCTCCAATCTGGCCCAATCCTTCGTTTCTAGATGCAACTCTTGGCACCCCCTCCTTACACCTTACTTACCAGCCAGAATAAATACACCCAGTTCCCCCAAAGTCATCTTGTCCCTTTGCTTTCTGTTTTCTCAACTTGGAAGGCCATCCTACCCCCGTTCCGTCTATTAAAATCCTCTTGTCCTTTATGATCACTTCATTTTTAATATTCTTCATGAAGTATTCTCTATTCCCAGGCTGGAATTATTTGTTCCTCCTTTTGTGTATCCAAAACTCTTGGATTTTACTTGAAGACACAAACTGCTTTGTGATTAGTGACGTGCCTGCCTCTTATATTAAAATGTAAACTCCTTGAGGACAGGAGTTGCTTCTTATTGGTCCTACTAAACAGACAGTGCCTTAAACATTATTTGGTAAACATGTACTCAAAGTTCTATGAATGGATGATAAAGAAAAAAGAGAGAGAGCGAGAGAAAAGAATGAGACAAGAGACAGAGGCAGAGGCAGAGAAAGAGGGGAAGGAGGAGGGGAGAGGGAGAGGAGAGTGAGAGATCACCTAATTTGGTGGCTCTTATAAGGTCCCTGGTGCTTAATTAACTCAAACTTGCCCTTACTTTGAAATTAAAATGCATTCAAAATTCTATATATGCTTTCCAAACACTCATTGCATTTAATAATATCTGCTCAATATCTCTCCCTATACCTGGGAGAAATTTACACTGACTAATGTAATAATATTTTATCTTAGTAAACATTTATGAGCTGCAATATTAGGCACTCACACTAAGTGCTTACAGAAGTACGATATATTTATTCCGGACATCATTTAGAGCATCCTGAACATACCGTCTCATATACGAGACAAACTCTCAAAAGCCCTTCCATTAGAAGCACAATAATGGAGAAATGCAAATATTTTTATGTTTTCTTCTCCACTGTGAACACACACATGCACACAGAAAGGAGGAAGAAAAAAAAAAAATCCTTCAAACTACACAGTTTTCTCTTCAAAACACCCTCACCTCACCCTGGTGTAGGTTTGTGAAGGGATGGCTCTGTGCCCCCTTTAGCGAGAGCAATGTCTCAAGGGTGAGGTAATCCCATTATACTTATTGCAATTACAGGCCTGTGTCCTGAGCCTCCTGCCGACACAAGGCTACCTCATCTCATTCCTAATTAAGAGCACAAAATTCTTCCCAAACCACCTTCATTATTACACACAGTGTGCTTGGCCAGGCAATGTCCTCATAGTCTGCAAGAATCAACTGCCTCTTTTAAATCCGAGGTAACCACCCAGAGTTAATTATGTCAATTAAAACCTTTTTCCTACACTCAGCAGATGAAGCCCATTTCACCAGAACAATGGGATTGCATGACAAAGGAACCTTGGTTATAATGAAAGGTAATTAGAGAGATCATGTTCAGCTCAAAAACAAACACAAGCACCGAATAAACAAAAACGAGAGAAAAATCTTGTCCAACCAAAAGAAAAGATCATATAAACCTTCTTAGTCAAGTATGTGCTTACTTTTAAAAAGAAGGAAACAGTGGAAGAGCTCAAGAGCAGCCAGGTTTGCTCCCCTTGGACCACTGCTGAAGCCAGGGAACACTCACAGATGGGAATGCTAGGCTGTTCGGCAGCACCTTACATCAGAGACCAATCTCCCCAGAGTCAACAGCCCTGTGACTCGGGGGAAGTCTCTTTCTTTTCTGCAATCTGAATTGATTTCTTCATTTAACAACAACTAGAACAAAGGAATTTGAGTTAGGAAATTCTCAGGGTGGTTTCTGGTATTAACATTTGTTGGAGGCCACAGGTCACTTTGACCCACTCTGACCCTGGTAGGCAATAGGTGGGGCCCATTAATTCACCTCATACCCTCCAGCAATACTGAGTGCCTCAGGCATAGATGTATGATCCCAGCAAAATCTCAGCAGGGAACAATGTTATCACAAGTGTGCTGCTAATCAGTGAGGCCTTCACAATGGGATTTCATTCACCACCTCTATCTCACTGCCTCCGTCTGGCCCCCATGAGCCCCTTATCATCTTTTATGGCAGTGATTCTAGAAACAGGGTCCAGGAGCAGAAGCTCCTGGCAACTTGTTAATGCAAATTCTTGTTCCTCATTTCAGCTCTACCAAATCCAGAGCTCTGAGAGTAGAGCTCAGCAATCTGTGTTTTTATAAGCCCTCCAGGTTATCTTGATGCACACCCAGTTTGAGAGCAATATAAAGGTCTCCCAAAGTGTCTTTTCACCTCTACTCTTGCTCATCTCTTCATATATTCTCTGTACTGCCACCAGATCAGTTTTCCCAAACTCTGAATCTAATGTCAAACTTATCGCCTCTCCCTCTGTCTCTGTCTCTTCCTCCTTTTCTCCCTCCCTCCTTCAAACTTTCAGTGACACTGGTGCTTTATCTCTCATCAAATAAAATTCAAAAGTCTTAGATGGCAAACCAAGCCTTTCACCATCTGGCCCCATTCGACCTTTCCAAAGTCACTTCTTCCCACTCCCCCGTGTGCACTCTATGCTCAGGCCATGATGAACCTCCTGCTGTTACATGAAAAGGCCATGCTCTTTGAGGAATCTGTGCTTTGCTCAAGCTGTTTTCTTTGTTCAGAATGACCTCCCTCACCCTGTCTGCTTGGCAGACACCTTCTCGTCCTGTTAGACTCTTCCCAAGCACCATCGCCTGTCTGAGGCCCCCCGTGGCCCCACCTCTTCCTCTCCACTTCTCCCTTTATACCTCCAAATAGAAATGAATCTATAGTACTTCTATTATTGCACAACTTGGATGAATAAATTTGAATTGTCATGCGACATGGTACCTAACATAGCTCTCTCCCTCACTAGCCTGAATTCTTCAGAGAAGTTGGAGAGGTTACTTGGGTAGACTATGTCTATTATTATTATATCTTTAACTGAGACTATACTAGGAATTCCAATTGTTATTTCTTTGAGTGAATAAATGAATTGACTTTTGCATACCTCCTGTCTACAGCACTGCTATGCTAGCAATTCATCACTTTTATCCCTATTTCACCAATGGAAAAACTAAGCCCCCAAGAAGTTAAATAACTTTGTCAGCTAGTAAAAGGCAAAGCTGATTCAAGTGCAAGTCCTTTGGACTCTAAATCTGATGCTTCCTCAAACAAACCACATTGTTTTTCCGAATAAACTAAAGACTGAGTGACTATACGTAGATATACCTTCCTTGACCTGCTTTTCACATTTCCCTTCTATGTAGTTTCCATTATATGAAATAAAATAAAGACCTAGGTTATGAATGAGCTAACTTTCTGAAGCTAAATATTAGATATATAAAGCCAAATATTTCTGGGCCTCAATTTCTTCATCTACAAAAGGGCTTTGTTACATATTACTCATATAATCAGCAATTATTATTATTATTATATTATATTTTAATGTAATAGCTTCCAGCAATAATAATCTATGATTGTGAACTGAATTCTTTGTATTCTATTATGCTGTTTCTACAGATCTAGCTCAGTTCTAGGCACTTGTGATGAGGGTTTGCTATTGCCATTGTGTCAATTCTCATTAAAAATGTTTTGACTGAATAGGGGTATGAAGTTGATGACAAGGTCTCTCTCTTCAGTGAATCTTGAATCTTTGTTTAGATTTGCCAGTAACATTTCATAAGGGAGACGGTTGGAAACTGACTTTTTATCTTTATAACTAGTTACATACATTCTATTTTCCCAATTTTTCCTTGGTCAGCGCAGCTAAACCATTGCAACAGCTATTATCACTGTCAAAGCTGTTTTCCTTTAGACCCTAAAATTAATAAATGCTAAGGAAGATTTTCATTAGCTGAAACCCAAATTGTCATTATTAATTTACTAGTTACATTACAATACCTTGTAAAACATTTATGCTGCAGTAAATGGAGTACCTACTTTCCAATGATCACATGCCATTGCTAATTTACTACATAACTAAATATTTAATTACTAATCTTAGTAAAGCTAAAGGTACGTAGCCAAAATTAAATTGCATTACTCGAGCAAAATGCTTAACATCGTTAGGAACATTATAAAATCTTCTCAAAGAAATAATGGAAGTTCAGGCATTTGTAACTATTTCTGAAACATTCTTAGAATAGTTTTAACAGGTAGATGGAACTATCGTAATTTAATCAGTAGATTTTTTTAGGAAGGTCAGATAGATGGTCTGAACGTTTTCATACTAAGACCATATTCAGATAGGTATAGGGTTTCTGTTTGGGATAATAAAAAATTCTGGAAATGGATAGTGGTAATAGTTGTGTTAACACTGTAAATGTACTTAATGCCACTCTTTGTAAACAAAAGTGATTAAAATGGCAGATTTTACATTATTTTTATTTTATCACAATTAGACTATATTCAGGTTTTATTAATGTCTCCCTCATCCACTACACAATATATCCCTTGAGTACTGAATAGGCTGCGTTCACCATCACACCCCAGCTCCCTAGCATATTATAAAGTACCTGCCAAATGGATACATGTATGGATTATTGAGATTTTTTTCTGACAATTACTCAAAGTTAATGGCTATTTTCCTTAAAGGAAAGGAAATAGTTCTATTTAAGAAAGACAAGCTATTTGCTCACGTAGTGATTAAACTGTATAAATTATAAATAGATATGATATGGAAAATGTTCTCACATCCATTGAACAGTCCCTAAGAGCACAGAACACATGGAAGTATCTGTATCACTGAGCAACAAATAGTGATGATGAATATTGATTCCTTTCCAAAGGCAGAGCTGGTACTTTGGGAAGACAGAAGTTCATTATACTAATTAGAGGCCTTGCCCTACCTCCTCAAAGGATGTTCTTTTGGGTAGATACCAAGGCAGACACTCTTGGGTAGATGCTTTTCAAATTAATGATTCAACAACCACATGGCAGTAATCCCAGCATCTTTGGCGAGAGCAGTGGCTTAAGTCAGGGTGGTAGCTCACAGACACCTTCTCAAAGCACCTTCAATAAAGCTCAGGGTTGTTGTATGGAGGCAGAGATTTGCATGCCCATTCATGCCAACACTGTAGAGCACATGATTAAGAAGCAGTTCAAAGCAGTTCTATTATAAGTCAAAATCATCATCAGAGTATAAGATGGAAGAACTGGCCGCTCACTTGAGAGGTTCCATACAACCAGACTCACCCCCAAATCTCTTTCCTTTAAATGACATGTTTAGAATCTTTGACATTCGTTAAAAGCGCTTAGATAATACCTGTTATATCACAAATATCTCCTCATTCAGTCCTCATAACAACTCTACAAGAGAGGTACTGTTATTGTCATTTTCTAAATGAGGAAACTGAAGCACCCAGAAAGTTTCAGTAATTTGTTCCAAGTCCCACAGTTAGTTAGTAGCGGTGCTGGGATTTGAACCCAGGAACATCAGATTCAGAAATAGCATTCTGAAATACTCCACTCTTTTGTCTTGATATATCTTAATAGAAGTATTAAAAATAAGAAAATTTGCTTTAATTTAAGGCATTTTTTTTCTTACAAGAACACTATGCATATCCACGTGTGCAACCCAAGAACATAGTTGGACCAGGTATGTTTTATTCTAAACTTGGGAGAGTGGGGTTCTGGGTATGAGAGATTTGCCAGGTGGTTTGCAATCAGGCATGATCCCATAGCTCTAGAATGATAAGATTCAACAAAAAAGCAGAGGGTCTGGCAAGGCAAAAGAAACAAAAGTGTTATTTATACTGCTAAAGCACATTTAAGAGTTTATGTTCTTTTCTTCCTAATCTATTCCTGAACTTCCTCAGCATAGGGACTGTGGCTTGATCATTCTGCACCCTAAATCCCAGCACAGTAGTAGTAGTAGCAATAGTGTGCAAATAAGTCCTTGTTCCATAGCAAGGGGCAAATAAGTATTTGTTCAATTCCTAATCGACTTAAGAGGCCACAGCTAACTCATTTATCTTCTTGAATTTTATCTTCCTATGGCCAGCCGGGGGTCAACCTGGAAACATGGAAAAATATGATTTTTGAAACTGTTCAAGACAACCAGACAGGTGAATTATAAGAAACTAGGAGATGAAAGCATAAATTAATTGGAAATGTATTTAAATTTGTTTTTAAAAAGGCATAGTGGAATTTGTAACTGCAAACAAGCACCATTTCATGATGTTACATTTCATCCTGTTTTTCTTAAAATACTGGAGAAACGACTGATACTAAAAGAAATTCTTATTTGTGTATCACATAAGCCATTTCCATAAAGTTCTTGTAAATTCTGGAGATATGCAAGGGGAGAAAAGCTTTAATAAAATAATGGATCATATTTGAATTAAACATGATATTCAAAATGTTACACTTGAGGAGTTAACCAAATGTTACATGCTGAGAGAGCAAGTGGCAAAAACGTCCTATAACATCCCATGCCCTCCATAAATAAAATCTGATAACATTAAAAATCGTGGTAACAAAGACACAGATGTAGTGAAAAGAAGGGCCATATGCACCCCAATGTTCATAGCAGCAATGTCCGCAATAGCCAAACTGTGGAAAGCTCCGAGATGCGCTTCAACAGATGAATGGATAAAGAAGATGTGGTCCATATATACAATGGA
>NC_138379.1:56089210-56113589 GCF_054177405.1 Leptonychotes weddellii
AAAAAAAAAAAAAGAAAGAAGGGGGCTGAGTTACAGGATCGGTAACTTTGATTCCATAAACCTCATGACTTTTGCATTTTTATATCAAAAGTGGGGGACAAGATAAGAAGGAATGGTTAACCTTATTCAGGCAAGACAGGTGAATGACAGGTGGATGGAGGAGAATGCTATAGACTCAAGGAATCATTTTTGGAATAGCTTGGGTAAACTTGGGCTCCAATCCAAGCACTGATACTTACTGCTAACTTAGTGACCTTGAGCTAGCTACTTTTCTCTCTGGGACTCTAGAAAAATGATTTCTACCTTATAGGATTGCTGTGAATGCATAAAGCACCTGCTGTATAATGTGCATGGACAAGGGCTATCATTAACATTACTGTTGTGCTTGTTATTATCATTACATTCCATGCTGCTATTTAACTCTATTGGCATTGAATGAGGTAAAACAGTAGACCAGGCAACCATGAATAAGGCATACTTCATGTTTAGGGATGGCATTTAGGCTTGCACATTCCCAATTAGCTTTTCAATTAACTCCAGCCTTGAGGAATTCACTTCCCAGACCACACCTGAATGCTAAAATAGGACTGATGGGCTATGATGAGTGCAGGTTGTTTTACTAGAGTAGGAGAAAATAAACTATGCTACCTATAGCAAAAAGAAGCCAAAATTTACAGAAGGTCCTAAAACGAAACCACAATCACTATCTATGACACAGATTTATACCCCCAAATGCTAAGCATGCTATGAATCTAGCAATAGTTGTTTCACATTCAAATATACTAGTCATTCTCTAAATAAAACTCAATAATGATCTGATTTTATCCATCTTCCTCCATTTTATAATAAAGCACGACCACATACAGTCAGCAGCACTTTAGATCCCCCTCCGTGTTTGCAATGATGTGATCTCTGATGCTCTAGTAATACTTTATATGAATTTATTCAGCTTGTAGTATCATTTGTTCACTGTCTTCTCAGTTAAACTTTATTACTGAACTCATTAGACAAAATATTAATCCACAATAGTTGGTTTAAATAAGGCATGTAATAAAATTAGGTACACAGAATAAATAAACTATTTCCATTCACCAAGCTTCAACTGAGGGCCTTCATTGTTCAAGGCAGCATACCTTTTAATTTATTCCAGGGACTCTGTGAATACAAACCCACAGGAAAAAAAAAAAAAAGGATGCTATTTTCATATTAGTTATCATCACGTGGTGTTCAAAATTAACTCCTCCTAGCTCCCCTGGCTAACACAAGGGCATTTGAGTTAATAGTTTTCCTTTGGTCTTTATCACTCAGAGAGCAAAACTTCAGTTCTCCAATGTTAATTTCCTTACTCCCTAAGTAAGAGAAATAAATAATTTAAAGCCATTAACCCCACTTTGGTTTCTTCTTACCTAGCCTAAGCATCAGCCACCACAGAAATGAAAGGAAGGTAGCTATCACAGGCCCTTTACTGTCTTCTCCCCACTCTTAAGAATCAGAAGCACATGTTACTTTGTTGAATTACCAACCTTTTAGATTCCATACAAAGCATTTTCAGAGTGCTGTTCTCCACATTTCGACCCAAGTCTGAATTAAGTGCCACTGGGAGATTCAACTTTTCTTTGCATACCAATTTGCATAAGGCATTACCTCCCTGTGGCTTTCAGAGCCATTTGTGGTCCTGACAGTCCCCTCATCCATATAACCTATAATTTTCATAAGAAGAAGGCACTTTTTCAAAACATTTGCTCCAATAAAAGACCTACTTACAAGTCTCTTTCCTTAAAAATCACTTGAGAAGCAAAAAAAAAAAAAACAACCCAAAAAACCAAAACCCCCCAAACCCAACTGTTCAATATGTATGTTGCTGGTACATGACAATTACATTTGCAGTCTTGTCACCTGGGATATACAGAATAGGAACAGGATCAATTCTCCCCTATCATTGCCTTCCTCCCTCACCACAGGGCCATTAAATAACAAGTCTGTCATCATTCTACAATCCTCACATCTGGACAGTGAAAAAAGCTACAAAAAAACCCTAAAGTCAGAACTCCAATAATGTTTTCTCTTTTCACATTACAAATGATCATATCTTGGGTTTATCCCTGGATTCCTGTTCATGTTATCAACATTTCCACTCTGAAGGAACAAATAGCAAGTCAAAGTGAAGGAACATTTGCAGTTGGGAGGAAGGACTATGCCACAGGCCAGGAAAACCATCTCTGGGTCAATCTCACCAGGAGATTTAAGGCCGAAAGGAGACTAAACCAAAGATTCCTCAGAGAAATATGGAAAAATCTCAGTTTCACAAAATCTTGTTTCCTAAGGAAGTTTCCCCAACACCTATCAAATTGGACACAAAATTTCCTAAATATGACAGTTTGGTCAGTGCCTCTGAAAGCAGAGGACAAATTAGGGATGAAAGCTTGTAATGCATCTCAAGACTTACAGGCCATTTTATTTTCTTAGAGAAAGATAATTAGTGAGGGAAATCTACACAGAGGTTCTCTAGGAGGAAACAACTAGTCATGCTGAATAAAAGAAATACAAAGCCACTCTCTAAATGGCCATAACTACCCAATTATAAATATAATTCGTACTCATTGTAAACACTTTTGAAATGATGGTTCAGTGGATCTGAAAAGATACCAAGCACCCCTCTGGAGTCTAGTCAATGTTACTGAGAGTCCCAAATATGTGCTCCTAGGACACACACTAGGACGTTAGTACTGGAGAAAGGCTCAGGGATTTATAATGCCCCTTTCAGAACCAAACACTGTAGTAATAAAAATAATGCAGTACAGCAACAAGTTTACTAGAGACCTCCTGGAAGAAGCAAATATTTCAGCTGTTCAACTGCTTTCACCCTATGCCATTTAATGGAATATTAAGTCTCTGCCGAGACACTCTATCAGTTTCTGATTTCACCTAATATTCTGAGGAGCAGATGATCCTGCTTAACCCCCACTGCTCCCTTCCCAAGTAGCAAAGCTCCAAGAGTTAGCCCTCCTGTGAGTGGCATGGACTACATTCACAGTGAGAAGCAGGTTCTCACCCCAAGCTAATAAAGACTGCGTCTGTACTCAGACTAGCAGTCCAGAGCAGGCAGTTGACAAATCGGAAAGGTAATCTTCACCCCCACTCATTCCATACCTTTTCTGATTTTGCCTTCCTGGCATTGTGCACGAACCTGCGACCCAGCTTCTTGGCATACCAGATAGAGGCAAACATAGCGATGCCAATGGAAGGAATTCACAACGAAGCTGCTGCACAATCAACTTCCCACCTCGGCTCAGAGACAAACGGAATCCGGCTGGAGCTGTCACTTGCCGGCTGTTGCTTTCTCAGTTCCTCTCATGCTGGTTAGCCGAGGGAGAGGGTGGGAGGCAGGGGCAGGAGGGGCTTGGGGGGAAGGCAGTCCTGTTTGGCCCGGTCTGCAGGTATATTTACATCCTGCCAGCAGGAGGTCCGGGCGAGGCGGGCGAGGCGGGGGCTGCCTTCACTAGCCAGCTCACACACATCCAGTCGCGAAGTATCTGTCTGCAGTTCTTCGGGCACCGTCCCCAAACTCCATGTGTGTCAGGAGGAAGGGAAGCCGCAGTCAACTCCTCCGGGAGGCGGCTCACCTCCCGCTCTGGTCTCCGGCATTTGCACTCCTCGCTTGGCTTCCCTCTGTCTTGACAGTGCGTGCTGGCAGCAGTAGCCGGGAAAAGACAGAGCCACATACAGGCTCGCAGGTAAAACAGCCAATACAGGAGCTGCCAGGCACGGTGGGGGCGGGGAGGGGAGGGGGGGAGGCAAGGCCACCACGGAGCTGGCCCTGGGGGCCCAAACAGGTGTCCCTGGAGCCTGAATCCTGCTCCGAAGCTCCAAGAATTTCCAGCTATTAGGGTGGCTGGAAACAGAAGTGTCCATCCCTCGCCCCCTCCCCAACTTCCTTTGGTCCAAGGAAAGTCTTATCTCTGATCATCAGCCAGGCTTTTCTACAGCTTGCAAGAGCCACGCTTTATTTCTTTGGAGACTGGCCTGGGACAAAGGGCAAAGTAAGCAGGAAAAAAGTGTACTCCCAAATGCTTGGGTAAAGGTCCTTTGTTTTCAACCTCCTCAGTTCTACCTCTAAAGTAACAGAGGCCTCTTTTGTAAGCACAGGTTTTCAACATGGGGACTGGGGGATGGAGAGGGACTTAAATCTACCTCTAAACTAAAATAGAGCAATCTTTTTTTTTTTTTTAAAGATTTTATTTATTTATTTGACAGAGACACAGCGAGAGAGGGAACACAAGCAGGGGGAGTGGGAGAGGGAGAAGCAGGCTTCCGGCCCAGCAGGGAGCCCGATGCGGGGCTTGATCCCAGGACCCTGGGATCATGACCCGAGCCGAAGGCAGAAGTTTAATGACTGAGCCACCCAGGCGCCCCCTTTTTTTTTTTTTTTAAGTCTAGAGTTTTCTTGCAGTAATATCCAGTGATAAATGAAGGACTGTAATATCACTTTGGGGAAGACAGATTTACAGCAACTCTTAAACCATGGTCCTTTGAAGAATTTTCACATTTGATTCCACCACCACGTGCTTTCAACTCCAAGTGTCTTATTAGGGCTTAGATTATTATGTGAGACATTTCAAAGATAAAGTCAATTTTTTTTTTAAAGATTTTATTTATTTATTTGAGAGAGAGAATAAGAGACAGCACAAGAGGGAAGAGGGTCAGAGGGAGAAGGAGACCCCCAGCTGAGCAGGGAGCCCGATGCGGGACTCGATCCCGGGACTCCAGGATCATGACCTGAGCCGAAGGCAGTCGCTTAACCAACTGAGCCACCCAGGTGCCCGATAAAGTCAATTTTAAGGGACAAGCGTTCCCTCCAACGAGAGATAGCGGTTAAGCTTTTACCCATCTTACTAGAGGACAAAAATTAGACTGCTCATCTTGACAAGGAAAACTTTCCCTCCAGTGATATACAGATGAGACTCAATCCAGCAAATGTTTTCCAGCTGATCGGACAGAACTGCCCTAAGAGCACCAATGGTCCAAAGAACGTCAACACGCTTAGAGACACTGGAAAAGAACTCCCTTCTCTCAAATAAGTCACTTGAGGTTTACTCTCAAAGAAGGTTGGGTCTTCAGTCAGCCAGAAGCTCTTTTATACAATATACAATGGTCCTCCCCCTTATCTGTGGGGGACACATTCCAAGATCCTCAGTGGATGCCTGAAACCCTACATATACTATATTTTTTTCCTATGCATACATACTTATGATAATGTTTAATTTGTAAATTAGTCACAATAAGAGATTAACAGTAACTAATAATAAAATAGAACAGTTATAAAAATATATTGTAATAAAAGCTATGCGAGTATCATCTCTCAAATATAACTGATTGTATTGTCCTCACCCTTCTTCTTGTGGTAATGTGAGATGATACGATGCCTACATGAAGTGAGGGAAGTGACACAGACATTGTGACATAGCGTGAGGCTACAGCTGACCTTCCCACCGTAAGTCAGGAAGAGGATTATTTGCTTTCAGACAGTGGTTGACTACAGGTAATTGACACCTCGGAAGCAAAACCATGGATAAGGCGGGATTCCTATACTAGATGTCTTGGTAGGCAGCTGGAGGCAGAACAAGGCAGTGTGGGTTAGGACAGCAGTCAAGATCCACATCTGTGTTACTCACTAAGGTAACACTGATGCCTAAAACAGTGTTTATTTATTTTTATTTATTTTTTTAAAGATTTTATTTATTTATTTGAGAGAGAGAGTGAGTGAGCACGCAAGAGCACAAGCAGGGAGAGAGGCAGAGGGAGAGAGAAAGGGAGAAGCATACTCTCCACTGATCAGGGAGCCCGATACGGGACTTGGTCCCAGGACCCTGGGATCATGACCCGAGCTGAAGGCGGACGCTTAACTGACTGAGCCACCCTGGCGCCCCTAAAACAGTGTTTAGCACAAGGAAATCAATGTATGTTTGTTGAATAGATAAATGACCTGGGTTTTAACCGGGGCTTTGCTTCTTATTTCCTTGTTCTCTCCGAACTTGATTTGCCTCATCTGTAAAGTAAGACAATTAGGCAGATGATTTTTAAGGCCCCTCCCTGCCCTCTGAGTCTTTGATTCTGACTATGAGTCTTCATGTGAGTACTGAACAGAAATGGGCAGTGCTCACCAGGGGCACTAATGACTCCGTGTTCTGAAAAGCTAACAGCAGCACCCTTGGGGCAACCCAGATCCTTCTAACTTCCGCAACGTGCGCAACTGCCACCTATGATTTGGTTTTGCCATTTTCTGTTTCTTTTGCTCCGTGTTCCCACTTCCTATCAACGTCACTTTTCTTATATTTCCTTTTGTCACTCTTTGACAACCCCTATGCAAAATCCTCCACATCACACCCTGTGCTCTTTGGAGGAAAACTGCCACAGAAATCCAGCAAATAAATAAATGATAACTCCTGCTTAGTTTTCAAAGAGCTACTCAGCAGGACCGCAGCTTACCCTAATATTGCCATCATGCTAAAGGTATTCATTATTCCTTCATACGAGTTTGTCCAAACCACGGTTTAGTTGAAAGACTCTTCAGTGAACAGAATAAAGTAGATCGAAAGTGGAGGGGGGAGCAATTCTTCCTAAATTAATGAGTAGAAGTTTCTGTTTTTAATATTTTAAGATGGAATTAGTCAATAAAGAGGTGAGAAAAAAAAATGTTGAGCTTTCAAACCACTGATATGGAATCAAAGAATGTTAATTTACTCTGATGGGAATGCCAGATCAGAAAATAATGTTTGCACTTTCTTCATAAGATTTCCTAAGTCACTGAAACTGGGGCTTGGAGAGATCTTTGATGTTTGATCATATTGTTGGTTGGTTTTGCTTTTAAATTGAACCTTTAATGCCCTTCTTCACACACCTGACCCCGCAGTTTTATTAACTTTTACAGGATGGAGTTCTTAAAATAAATTGGGGCCTACCAGCTAAGATTTAACTTTAAAAATCACAAGAATAACCTCTGTACTTTAAATAGGCAACCGGAGGTAGAAAGGATAGAAATAGGCGTGGAGTAGGTCATTTGTAGCCAGGACCCAGGCCCGTGTTATGCGAATGCTTAGCACAACGTAGGTATTCAAACTATATTTGTTGACTGTGTCTATGGTGAAATAGGAGAAGCCTCAAACTGGAAAGACTAGAAGACGCGATAGAAGCATATCCGCAAATTTTTAGTTGTAAAAGTTTTTTGAAACCTCAGTGTCTTATCAAGGGAATGAAGTCATTGCCAAAGCTGTATAAGCATCTTCCCTGGACTCCTTCTGGGCAGACGTGCCTGCTACCAAGAGCGTGGCCGCCGCCCACAGTAACTCCTAAGAGTCTCTAACCATTGCTGTGCTGATTGAGATAAATAACTTTTGTGGCTCTGCTGTGGAAGGGACACAAGTTTGTCAGATGCTTTCCATCTGTATATCATCAGTACCTGGACAGAACTTTTCCTTTATAATTTCATTTTTAACACCTCTCATATGACAGAAGCCTACCGGTGCAGCTGAGTATGAGATGCAACATTAATCCTTTTAAGCAGCTTTGGGTTCATGCCTCAACACACACACTGTGAGCCTCCTCTGAATTCTCAAGGTAAATGCAATGTTTAAATCAAGCCATTAAGTATTACACAACTACATTTTCTGCCTAACACATGAATGATTTCTTTTTAATAATCACCTAAATACATCACAGATAATTATAAAAACAGAGTAAACATTAAACCCTGGAAACTAGTATTTGGTAGCTTGAAAAGCTATCGAGGTTAGGTGTTTAATATACACCAGAGAAAATACATGTTTGAGACATAAACAAGTTAATGTACAGAACCAATAAACATTCAAATATTTGTTTGAGTTGCTTGCATACCTGATATTCATATTTATAGCCCTTTGATTAACATCTGATATTAGCCTGTTATTAAAAAGCAGGTGTCAGAAATACACTACATAGAATTTATGACTGAAGGAATATAAACATAATATTTAATTTAATTCACAGGAACACCAAGATGTTGATATCAGTTAACTCTGTAGAGGGCATGGGAAAAAGAAAATAAAAACATTTACATTTCATTTTATATGGTTGTGTAATATTTGAGTCTTCCACAATGAGAACATATCAGTGTTATTACATGTATGATTCAAAAGGTAAGCAATATCTTTTTATAAAAATGTATTGATTATTTACTAGGGACCACAAAATGAACAAGATACAATCCCTCCTTTCAAGGAGTCCTATACAGTTGGGAGCACAGATGTATGAAGAAATTTCAGGGCAGGATGGCTTTCTAAAAGATGTGTGAAAGGTAATGTGGGAACTCAGGAAAAAAATAACTGTTTCTTGGTTTCCATAGGATATAAGCACAGTAATAAATGTTAGCTGGAAAAAGCACAATAATTAGTGCCAATGTATATAAAAAGGCAAAGGAATAGCTAAATCTCTCTGCATGTTTTATTTGTATGAACACTAAGAAAAATGGTCACTATAACTTTGTATGTATATCAAAATGAATGTGTGCAAACTGATCCAGTTGCAGGTAGATATATTTCTGCCCCAAAGAGATAACCAGTCACAGATAAGTGTGGAAAAAATATTGGAATCACTACAAATAATAAACCCATTGACTCTAATTATGATGGGCTAAACCTACCTCTTTTTGTCTTGTTTTGTTTTCAAAATCATCAAAACTAATTCTTCAGTATTTCAATATCTCACACACCCTTTCTTTTAAATGTTTAATCATGATATATTTAAGCATCTAGAGACAGAGACGTAAGAGAGTAAATATGACACTCATCTATGTGCCTATCACCCAGATTTAATAAATGATAACATTATACCATATTTGATTCAGATTCATTTTAAAGAAATAAACCCTTTATCATATAAACAAAACCTTTCCACTTCACTCCACCCTACATGAAATTCATCTCAAAATAATGTTCACTCAACATTCTTGTACCTCTAAGTAAATACAACTTTATCTAGAGTAGGTACTTCAAAATATAACTGACAGGTCGTAGGGTATGTCCATCTTGAACTTTCATTAAAAATTTCTCACTATTTTATATAATTAGTAGTTTATACAAGTCCTAAATTCTAGATGACATGGTATAATCAGACTTACTAATTTTTCCCGAACATAATGCATAATGTTAGCTTCTGAGAGTTTGGATATACATTGTCTTTATTACTAGGGAGACTTAGCATGTTATATGTTTATTGTCAATTTGAACTTTCTTCTATTCATAGCCTTTGCCCATTTTTAAATTAAATTATATTTATCTCATGCATTTGTAAAATTACTTTATGTATTCTGGACACTGATTCCTTGTTTATTATAGGCACTGAAAATATCTCCTCCCAACCTGTGACTGTTTTTAAACTTCATTTATATTTTATCATACACATAGGAGTCCTCATAAAAATTTAAATATACTGAAATTTATCAATATTTTCTTTTATGTGTGTACATTTTTGTATCTCAAGGAATTTTTTTTCCTATTCCAAGTATATAAGTACATTATCTTATATTTTCTTCTAAACAATTTTTTTCTTTTCACAAGCAAGTCTTCATTTTTTTTTTAAATTTATAGCATGAGATAGTAACTTACTTTCCCCATATGTATGGCCAGTTGTATGTATGTATGTATGTATGTATTTTGCTGGTATATAAGAATGTTATTCTTTTTCCTTACTGAGTCATGATGCTCCTAAGTAATAGGTCTAGATCATATGAATGTGCATATAATTGTTTCTGGGCTCTTTTTAGTTTCGTTCTGTTTTTATTTACCTGGACCAATACCACATTATCTTGGTTAATATGCCTTATAATAAATATTGATATCTGAGGGGCTATTCATCCTTTTCACTTGATCTAACTTCAAATTAATTTTTATAAAGTTGTACAATTGATCATTTTAATACCACACCCAATATTCCATGTTATTATTTTATAATATTTTGGTTCTCTCTTGTTAGTAGTGCCATTCCTGAACAAATTGGTCATTATCAGCATCATTATTTATTTTTCTACAATTAAAGGTTACTCAAAATAACTCTCACATTCTATCAGTTTATTTTCTCATCATTACTTTTAGCATCTGAACCCTCCTAAACTTCCTTCCTACTGATGTGTGTAATAGTTATTTCCGTAAAAATATGAGATGGTTAAACATGCTCAGCCTTTTTATGTTTTTCCTGAATGGCCTACATTCAGCTTCAAGTTGAATGATAGCATTGGTAAGTGGAGATGTCTAGATTGACAGTGATTTTTCCCTCAGCATTTTGAAGATATTATTTCATGCTGTCTTCTGGCATCTATTTTTACGGAAGCTGTTGCTGTCAATCAAATTGTTAAATTGTAAGAACAATATCTTTTTATGGTTTGTTTGAAGGTTTTGTGTTCTTTGTCTTTGTCAAACTACAGTTTCAATACGGTGTTTTTGTTTTTTTTAAATTCCACTTGGAACTCATAATGGTTCTTTAATCTCATTATTTTTTTAAAAAAATTCTCAGTTTTTTCAAGTATCCTCCCTCAATCTCTCTATTCTCTCCTTCAAAAATCCTGTAGTATTTTTCCTGGCCCATTTTATTTGACCCAACCTATTGCTTCATATATCTCTTATCCTTCTTCTTCTTCTTCTTTTCTTTGTGCTCTTTTCAGGGTTATAGCCTTAGCTCTAATTACTGTTTTTTCTTAGGTTTTAATCTATTGTTTTACCTATCTACAGAGTGCTTATGTTTAATGAATTTTATATATATGCTATATATATATTTAATTTCTAGAGGTTCTATATATTTCTTCTTTAAATCCACCCAGTCTTTTATAAGGGTATTCTGTTTATGATTTTTATTCCTTCCTTTGTCATGTTTTTAAGTTAAAACATTTAATTTGAGGTCTTTATCTGTTACTCTTATTACCCAATTTTCTTGGAAATCTAACCCTGCTGATTCCACTCATGGTGGATAGTTTCTGTATGTAACTGTACATTTTTATTCTAAAATCTTCTTTGGTAAGATTGTACTTCCAGTGAGAGTCCCAGGGACCTTTAGTAATTTGACTCTTGCTACAGAATAATTTGCATATCCTTCTGCTAGTTGCCCAGAGGTTTCACTATTCCAGAAGCACTTTCATGTTAAATATGTGGCTTTGTGTTATTCTCCCCACACAAAAGGGTTAAGCTTACTTTTCCCCCCTTTTTCTACTCATAATAAAAACACTTCCTTATTGCTTTTCTGAGCTAATGAACAAAGTTTTTTAGAAGCTCTATCATTAAATGACAAACTTCAGTTTTCAGTTTTATGCAAGGGTCTTAGTTTCATTTCTCTTCCTTTGGTGATCGTAAGGACAACTGTCTTGCCCAGCATGGGCATCAAAACCCCCGCACTCTTACCCCAAAGGCTCATACTGAGTCCCACATACCCTTGGGATGCCACGGTCAGCCCAAAGAAATCACTGCTCTGGCCATCATTTTGTACAAACTCAAACAAGTCAAACTGCCATGCCTCTAGATTAACCCCAAAACTGAAGAATTTAACTGGGCTGTCCATGAGCTTTTAGTATTTAATAAGCATGTCTGACAATTGTGTGTATAAGATGTATTGCAAAATGTTTCAGGCAAGAGATTCCAGGAAGTCATTTAATTAAAATGCTATTCAAAAGTCACTATCATATAATAATTAATTACCTAGAGTTAACAGTGAGATAAACCACCACCACTACCACTTTTGTAACCTTGGACAAGTAACGTTGAGTGTATAAAATGGTCTAATAATGGAAACTATACCTTCGTGTTGATAATAAGGGTCAAATGAAATAATACATGTAAATTACTTAGAGCAGCGCCTGGGGCACACAATGTGTACAATAAACATGTTTCTATTTTTATTCATCCTCTAATCTTCAAGAAATACAAAAAACACATTAGAAAGAAGACTTGTGCTTACTATAATGAAAAAGCAGAGAGTGCTTTTTAAAACAATCTTTATCTTTGTATTTAACCATCTTCACTGGTAGGAAGTCTACCTTCTTTCTAAGTCCTTTCCTTTTTTTTTTTTTTTTTTTTTAATTTCATTAATCAGGAAAACAAATCAGTTTCCAAACCCTTGTAAAATCTTTCATAGATTTAAAGACTTTCAGTTTCACAAACATCTCTATTCTGGGCCAAATAAATATTTTCTTAAGCTTTCTAAACAGGTTTTTTTGTTTTGTTTTGTTTTGTTTTGTTTTAGTCTTTTGAGAGTCTCTCTTCATTTTACAGATCTCTCACACACACACACAAAAATAACCTTAAATGAATCCTGAAATTATAGAGTAGTTTTGAATCCACATGTTATGATTTGCCCACACGCTTACAATTAAATTTTACTACAATTGAGGATATTGATTGATATGGCAATAACTATCAAAAGGAATGAATTGCTGAGTGAATATATGTGAGAAGCAGAGTAGAAGAACATCAAACCATCAGCTAAGAAAAAATGGCTATCTAATGGAACACGCAAGAATTATGACCTGTGAGAACAAAAAACAATGCAATACGCAAGACCAAAGAGTTCTCCTGAAACAGCTATACAATGTTAAAGCATGAGTAGTTGAATAATTTGGTAACAGATAATTCAGTTCAATCTCCAAATTTGCATGTGTTGCCAAAGCATGCCACATAAACACCACTCATCTAACCTGAGCCCTTTGGAACGGGAACTTCCCTATCAACTATAATTTATTACACAGTCCAGTATTGTACCTATCTTCACAAGAGAATTATTTCCATCCATGGAAGGAAAGTGCTAATTTGGGAGTCAATACTCTTAGTTTTAATTTTAGTTTTACCAGTCATCTTACCTCTGGGTATTGTACTATATAAACAATCTCTAAATTCCCCTTAAGACCAAATAATCTATTACTCCATGACATTATGACCCAAAAATTGGTCTGTAAGTCAATGGCCTTTCAAGTCCAATGGCCATTTTTGATGAAGTTGTAGTCTTGCCATATCATCTTTTGGGTCGTCACAAAAGTATTTTCCATTTCCCTGACACATTCCACGTACTTGCATCTTTGTATATGCGGTTTCCTCCCCTTGCAGTCCTTCCTTTCCACCTTGCCGCCTGCCATTCTACACGTGACAAATCCTTACATGTATTCTGGGATTTGGCTCAATAATTCTCTATGAAACTTTTCCTGATCCCTCTAGACAGAGCCAGTTTGTACTCCTATGCTAAAACTAATATTCCCTATTGCAATTTGTACATATCCCAAGTTTAGCTTTTGTGACTACTTTAAATTTAAATGGTTTCCCCTAAATGACTAAGAGCAATTTAAAAAAAAATTCCCATGCCTCATTGCTTTTTGCATCCTCAAGGATCTACATAGTCCTTTGCATATGGTAGGCACTCAATAAATGTATTAGATAATTTAATGGTTATTTGCTGAATGAATGAACAAATGAGTGAGCTTATCACTTTAATTAAGCTGCTTCATACCCCCAAGAGAAAACAGAAAGGCACTGTAGAGACATACATTAAGCATTTATTATTACCTTCTATTTGTATTTTAACCTCACATTCATCTTCATACTATAAGAGATAAATCAAAGTCACTGTAAGAAGGGCTCAAAGTGCTTTGAAACACATTTCAAAGGTAAATCAATGAGACTTCTTGACTCATGGCCTACAAGCTATCAATTTTTTTTTCACTTTGTAATTCTTCCCCCTCCTTAGATAGACACGTGATCTTTTACAAAATTTAATAAATGGAATGACATTCATAAATAAATAAATAAATAAAATAAACTCCCTCTTTCATTGCCTTAAAAATGAGACCTATTAATGAAAACATACAAACTATTCCTTTCCCATCCGGCCACCTACATAAAACAGAAACAGCAGCTGCTGAAATCCTCAGTGCAAATGTCAACTGCAGATAGCGTTACTGGAAATAATCCTGATATTAATTGCAGCCTCTCTCCAGCTTAAAGAGTATATATAGGTAAAAAAAAATTTTTTTAAATGTAATAGCATCACTGTGTTGTATCCTTTATAGCTGAATAGAGAAAAGGGAAGGAGACTGACTTGCTAGGTGCCTCTCTATGTCAGCTACTTTTCCTTAAACGTTTTTATATGAAACTAAAATATTTTGTCTTTAAAATACATAAACTCTTTTGCTCACTAAGGTACTTAACATTCCTTATCTCAGTATTTACCTAATCTCATACATTTTTACTATATTCATATACTAAAGTATAAATTTTTTAAAAAATGTTTGCCAGGTACCATCTGAAGTGTACCACACCTTAGGAAATATTCTCATCTCCTTGAATCACCTCAAGATAACTCTGAGTCAAATACTATTACCATCCTTTACATATTTCTCAGAAATTAAGCAACTTATTCAAAGCCATTTTCCTAAAAGAATTAGGCTTTGAATCCCGCTTTGCCCCTCACTTCTTGATTTTCAAAGCTTACCCATCTTCAATGTTCCTAACTTTAAGACATAGTATAACAGTACAAGAAATATCATACACTGGCTTATGATGAAATGAAAATCAATGGAATGGAGAAGGAGCAAGTACCATGCGTTCAGGTAACATTCACTAACCCATGAGCTGGAGTAGGGAAGACAGGCTTTCCATAAGAAAGAAGATTTGAGTTGGGCCTTAGAAAACAGATCAAAAGAAAAAAAAAAGACATTTATTTGCCAGGAGAAACAGTATAAGGAAAAGTAAAAAGGCTGGAAAGCATGAGACATGTTTGAGAAAGAGTAGAAAGTAAGGAAGAAAAGGCAATAGCCAAACAGTAATTAGACAAATGCCAATAAATGTTTAATCATGACAAACATGTTCAGAGTTGGAGATCAGGGAGCACGATGAAGGCAGTAGATATATTCAGAGTCTTAATTAGACAGAGAGTGGTAGGGAAAAAAGGCAAGGAGAAATAGAAGAAACATTTTATCTTGGTATCCTAGCTTAGATTTGGATCCCGACTCACTTCCTTAGCACAATACATTACTTTTCAAAATATTTATCACAATGACAATTGTCTATTTAGGATATGTATTTCCCTTGCTTTCCTTGTGGGACATTCCACAAAAGCAGGGACCGTGACTGTCTTTTCCCCATTGCTGAAACAAAGTGCTCTGCTGAATAAAGTGCCTGGTGCATAATAAAGTCTCTAAAAGGATTTACTAAATGCATGAATGAAAGAAGGACTAACTGAGGAGACAGAATCTGTAAAATGTAACAGATGCTTTATAAGTTAAGAACATGGAGTCAAAAGCAGCTGAAGATTTGAGCCTGGAGGGGATTGGAGCTATCTCTAAGACAAAGGAAGAATTTGCTTTACAGTGTCCTCTTCCTTCATTTTACTTTCTCTTTCCTCCTTGCCTCATTATTAATTTTAAGTATTCTTATTTTACAGTCTTTGTCTGAAATTTCCACTGTTAAATTTCTTAGACATTTAATTCTATCATTTGTTAGATCTGCCAATTCTTCCTCTTGGTCAGTAGTTTCCACGTGAGAGCTCTAAGTTTTTTTTGTAATTCCTCTAAAGCAGAGGATTTTTTAAAAATAGGAAGTGCTGCTGCAAATTATTTTGATGTTTTCTACTTCATTGTGTTCCAGGGGGTTTAACCTGCATCTTGGAGATTTCCATATCCATATAAAAATGAAATGGGTAATGCTGTTAACTTTTAGACAGTTCAAGTTGTGATGGCCCCAGAAAAGACAGGAATATGTATGTCCAGTAAGAAATGTTATGAAAAAAAATCTCTCCTCCATTCATTACTTTATTTCTTACTTGAGTGTTATTATGTGCCTGTCATGTTTCTAAGCAATGGGGATATGACAGTGAACTGAACAGACCAACCTATCTTGTGGAGATCCCTTTTTAGTGTAGGGAAGAGATAATAAGAAATATAAATAGCATCACATATTGTCTATTAGATATTGATACATGCCAAAGAAAAAATTAAATAGGTAAATGGAATAAAAACTTGTCAAAGTGATTAAATTTGGTGATAGGTTGACTAAAGTAAACTTCATTGAAAGATTAACTTTTGAGCAAAGATCCTAATGAAATGAAAGTAAGTCAGAAGGATATCCAGTGAAAGAAGGCCTTAAGAAGGGACTATGCCGGCTTGTTTGATGACAGTAAGGTCAGTGTGGCTGAAGCACAGTGAGGAGAAAGATGGTACAAAATCAAGTCTGAGGGATAGAGAGGGGAGTGAAGGGGGAGTGGGGACGTAGATCCTCTATGTTTTATAAGTTATCATGGGCATTTAGGCTTTTGCGATAATAAGGTGGGAAGCAACCTCAGGGGAGCAATATGATATGACTAACATATTAATAAGATCACTCTTGCGGCTGTCATGGAAAACTTGACTGTAAGGAGTCAAAGCTGGAAGCAGAGGTAACAGTTAAACTATTGCAATTATCAAGTTTAAAAATAATGGTAGCTTGGGTGCCTGGGTGCTCAGTTGGTTGGGCGGCTGCCTTCGGCTCAGGTCATGATCCTGGAGTCCTGGGATCAAGTCCCGCATCAGGCTCCCTGCTCAGCAGGGAGTCTGCTTCTCCCTCTGACCCTCCCCCCTCTCATGTGCTCTCTCTCTCTCATTCTCTCTCTCAAATAAATAAATAAAATATTTTTTAAAAAATTAAAAAAAAATATTGGTAGCTTGGACAAAAGTAATGCACATGGAAACAAAAACATTTTTCAGATTGTGGACATATTTTGAAGATAGTGAATAAGGGGTGTGAGGGAAAGAGAAGAGGCAAGGATGACCCCAAACCTGCCAACACGAGCAACTACAAGGCTGAACTTACCACTGGATGAAATGAAGGTTGTGGATAGAACAGGTTTCTTGGGAAAAATAAGAAGTTGGGCTCTGAATGTGTTAAGTTTGAGTTATCTTTTAGACATCTACGTGGCAACATCAAGACTTGCTGAATATACACTTCTAGTATTTCGAAGAAGATATTGGCATATAAATGGTATGTAAAACCACAGTCACTAGCTGAGATAGTGAAAAAACTCAAAGTCCTTGAACATTTCAACATTTACAGTTATCTCTTTAATATATAGTTTTCTTACCGAACTGTGCATTCTATGAAAGCAGTAAACAGAACGAAAGAAGGACAAGCAAGTTGAGATTGTATGGGATGGAAATGATCATTATGAATGTCCATGGGATTTAAGCTGAGTAGAAAAGGCAGTAAGGTTAGAAGAGAGGTGAGAACCAGAAAAAAGGTGATAGGGTCAATGAATTATAAGACAAGGTAGGGGTCAGAAGATTGCTGGAATCAATCATTACATGTCAATCATTACCATCATGCTGGAGTCAATCATTACGGTCAATACATACAGATATCTGAGGCTTGGATTGGGGATACTATGTTTTATTTGGTTAAAATGCTTATCAAATAAAACATTTATCGTTTTTTTAAAAATATGAGTCAAACACGTAAGCACTTATTTTATTTAACCATCGAAGAATTTTGTGAGATGGCTCCAGCCTATACATAAGAAGACTCAGAGAAATTAAGTAACTTGCTGGAGGTCACTCACCTAATCGTGGCACCACCTGAATCCAGCTGTAGTCTGACTCTAGATCCCCTCTCCTAACCACAAGTCGGGCCAGGGTGGGGTGCCTATTATATGGCACCGGTCCTTTTCCCTTGGGACCAGGGCTATAGCCCCTGTGAGCTTGCCAGCTGTGTTGGGAATCAGAAACCCCTCTTCTTATTCTGTGTTCCTATCCTTTGATGCCTTTGGGAAGTACTTGGTGAAGTCTTTGTGAATGTTCCATTCTGTCTCAGAAGACTTACAGAAAGGTTTTATTCATAATTGGGCTAGATCCTCTCAGGAAGCAGTTCGAACCTGGGCTCTCCCAAGGGAAAGAGGATTCTAAAGGGCTGATACTACTACTTTGGGGTACTTTAGTGCCCCATCTGTAGAGTCTCCTAAGAGTACTAATAAAGTAGATGATTAGCTAATTAATGGTAAGAATTACAGAGCTGAAGCTCCAGAGGAAGATGACTAGAGGCGCACATATGTGAGCTATCCTCATGGTGGGGATGGTTGTCCACCTAGAGGAAACAGACATGTTCTGACTACCAGCTGGTCTCAGAAAAATGTCTTGCCAGTAAGATAAAAACATGTAAATGCGGAACGGAACAATCACTTTGGAAATGTAAAATAGTGCAATCATTTTGGACAAGTTTGGCAGTTTCTTAGAAAGTGAAACCTGTATTAAAACAATGCCCTAGCACTTCCACCCCTAGGTCATTTACCCAATAGACATGAAAGCATATGTCCATTCAAAGATTGTACTCAAATTTCATAACAGTTGTATTTGGAATAGCCAAAAGCTGGGAGAAAATGTCCATCAACACAATAAATAAATTGTGTTCTATTCATACAATGCAATACTACTCAGAAATAAAAAGGAATGAACTGTTGATATGAGCAAAAGCATGGATGAATCTCAAAATAATCAGGCTCAGTGAAATAAGCCAGACCACATACAATACGACTCTATTCATATAAAATTCTAGGAAATGTAAACAAATTTGTAGTGACAGAAAGTGTATCAGTTGTTGACTGGTGATTTTTGGGGTAAGAGGAGGGAAGACTGACAAACATATACAAGGAAACTTTAGGAGATGCTAGATATGTTCATTATCTTGATTGTGGTGATGGATCTACAGGTGTAGATATATGTCAAAATCTATCAAATCAAACACTTTAAATATGTGCAGTTTATTTGATGTCAATTATACCTCAGTAAAGCTGTTAAAACAAACAGAAAGAATGCTTAGCATGTGAAACTTAAATATATTTGGTTTTCCTTAGGCACCTGGGTGGCTCAGTCGTTAAGCATCTGCCTTCAGCTCAGGTCATGATCCCAGGTCCTGGGTTGATCCCAGTCCCACATCGGGCTCCCTGCTCGTCGGGAAGCCTGCTTCTCCCTCTCCCACTCCCCCTGCTTGTGTTCCTGTTCTCACTATCTCTCTCTCTGTCAAATAAATAAATAAAATCTTTAAAAATATATATATTTGGTTTTCCTAAAAATGGGTAATTAAAAAGACAAAATAATAAAAAAAGAAAGAAATATAAAATCATGAAGAAAAGAAGCAGAAACTGGGGCATTTTGGGAAAAAAAAAGTTTCTATTTCCTTTTTTTATTCTATCTCTACCTAACTTCTGTTCTTCTATTTCCTTTCACCTACAGCAATTTTTCTAATGAAATTTCACACCTGTCCATTTCTGACACCATTTACATTTAGTAACAGTCCAAGTATTAACAGTGTATTTTGGGTATATGTTTCTGGCTGAGCTGCAATGCAAGTGAATCAATAAAGAATTTAGGAAAACCTGATTAATTCTATTTTTCTTTTCCATTTTATTTAGTTCAGTTTTGGTATAGAAACACATTTAACCATGGTACTTAATTTTGATTTCAGAAATTGATTTTTACTCTATTTTCTGCTGTTGCTTAGGAAACAAAGTTTTCAAAGTCTATACTTTAAACTATTCATCTCAGCAATCTTTGGCAGCAGACAGACTATTCTAAGAGATCCCGGGAATACTTCATGCTCTCTCTTTGCCAAAATGCAAGAGAATCAGAGGCCCCCACATTGGAAAGAAAAAAAAAATATCACTGAGGATCATGCATGCAACAGCACATATTAGAATCTCATCCCATTTTCCACTGAGCATTTAAAGGGCATAGACACTATTTGAAACTATACTCAAGGGCTTAAAAGCAACTCTAAATTAGGACTCCACATCCAGGAACATTTGAGAATTTAACTGCATCATGTTGGAAAGTCTTCCCTGTTGGGGAAGGGCTGTTTCAGAATCAGGAATGTGGGCCAAAATGATCAATTTGTTTCCTGTCGGCACAGCTCAAATTACATTCTTGACTCAGTAACACTGAGCTCTTTCCAGCACATCCATTAGAGGAACTTGGCTCATATTGATGGTGTCTGTAAGACCCAATGTCTATGAGAACAACCATAACCCTCTCCAAGGGAGTATAGAACACTGGGTTCTGAGCATCAGGGCCTTTGTCTCAGTATTGTAACTTTGCACGAAAAACCTGCTGGTATCTCCAAGCACTTGGATAGGACAAATTCAAACTCCCTCAGCTCATTCTCTGAAGCTCCATGGACCACATTTTAAACAGGCTTATTTAGAAACATGAATAAGTTGCTATCCACCAGAAATAAGAATACATGGCAATTTGTTATGCAAGGAAATAATGCATTAGAATCAGGTGGCTTGACCCAAACAAGTGAGAGAACAATTTCTTAGTTCTCACCCTGAGAAGACATCACCAGTTGGTAGTGCTTTTTTTCTTCTAGCAATGGTCTAAGAGCCTGTCTCATATAATTTACATAATGATGATAAATAGCATTTATCAATTATTTGATATGTGCAAGGCATTGTGCTAAGTACTTTACATGCAGTTCATAACTTACCACAGCTTTGCAAAGTCAGGAACTAACTTTGCCCTTTCTGGTCAGGCCTCCTGAAGGATCATTGCTTTGGTCTTTGTGCTTTAAATGCACCAAGTGTCTACCGGTGGATGAATGGATAAAGGAGGTGTGGAATATATACACAATGGAATGTTACTCAGCCATAAAAAGAAATGAAATCTTGCCATTCCCAACAACATGGATGGACCTACCGGGTATCATGCTAAGTGAAATAAGCAAGATAGAGGAAAAACAAATACCATATGATTTCACATATATGTGGGATCTAAAAAACAAGTGAACAAACAAACAACAACAACAAAGAAACGGACTCATAAATATAGAGAACTGGTGTCAAAAGAGAAGAGGGTAGAGGAATGGATAAAATGGGTGAAGAGGATTAAAAGGTACAAACTTTCAGTCATAAAATAAATAAGTCAAAGGAATGAAAAGTACAGCATAGGGAATATAGTCAATAATATTGTAATACCCTTATTGTGGTGAACAATTCTTAATGTATATAATTGTTGAATCACTATGTTGTATACCTGAAACTAATTCAATATTACATGTGAACTATAAGTCAATTATAAATAAATAAACAAACAATGAATAAATCAACAACTAACAACCAACCAACCAATCAAGTACCTTCCCTCCTCAGGTCTCATGCCTTGCTCTAAGCTCTACCTGGAATCCTCATTCCAAGATATCCATATAATCAATCCCTCACCTCCCTCAAATCTTTTCTAGAGTGACACTTCTTTGGTTGTTCTCCTTTTACTTTTCAACATTGCATTTATCAGCACTTAACATCATTTTCGCTTATTTCTTTTCCCAACACCATTACTGGAATGCAAAGTCTATGAGGGCAGAGATTTTTACCCTTAATATTCATTAGCTAAAATGATGCCTTTAGAAGTGGCTTTACATAACCACCACTTGTTACCATCAATCAGTAGGCTAAAAACAAAAGCAATGCTTTTCAATAAATCCTTGTTCTTAGTTTAAGGTTAACCAGTAGTTGTGCTAATAAGCTATGTTCAGATAATTCCATCTAAACTTGCTCTGCAAAACAACAGGCTAAATAATTTAATTAAGTGGGCAGTACTCTGAGTTTATTAGAAAGTATTAAGTGCAAAAAACAGTATGTGACATCCTAGGCATCGCCCTCCTGAAACTTCCAATCTTGTGGGGAGAGAAAACATATAATCTGAAATGATTAGAAGATATATTAAATAGTTATTCATCATTTACTTATTCATTTATGTAGCAAAATATTACCTTTAGGTGCAAGGCATTCTGGGCTAGGTGCAGGAGGTATAGAGGTGAATAAAGCACAATTCCCAACTTCAGGAAGTTTACAGGCTGGTAGAAGAGGTAGGATATATACTACAAGATAAAACTTCCTCAATGAATAAAAACTCAATAAACGGGAATAAAATGTGCTAAAATAGGGTAAAAAGATAAAATGTTTTGAGAGTTCATAAGAGGGAGAAATTATAAAGACAGTATATTATAAAGTGCTAAACTGAATGTAATCAAATGCCAAACTGTATGGTAGAGACGATAAAATGCTATAGCCTACCACTCCTGCAATTGAAATACACCAGGGATTGTGGTAAGCCTTCATGCAGAAAATAACATATGCCAAGACTCGTATTTCTCTTCATTCCCTGTGAAAGGGCACTGAACATTAAACAGAGTACAACCCTGAATGATGTTTCCAGCTGTTCCTAAGAGCAATTTCATAAGCTCAGTTTTGTTCTTCACTCCCAAATTTAGCAAACAAACTAAAGAGAAAATCTAGTATTAATTTTCCAAAGGTGAAATTTGTAATTAAATTCATGCAAAATTGATTAAATACAACAAATCTCATAAATGAAAGTCGTTACATCACATGTGATGTATTACTATCCAAAAAATAGAGACAAACAGAATGCAATCTATATTTCAACTATTTGTCTTATTTTTTCAAATTGTACATGTGCTGCTAATTATTGTAGAAAACCTGAAAATACATGACATAAAAGTAAAATTTGCCTGTAATTCTGTTATTTGCCTAAATGCTAGAAAATTGGTGTATTCCCTTTTACGTATAGGTATACATACAGATGCAGATGTAGTGATAAATGTACATACTAGTGTGGTTACTGATTATAATTTGCCTAATGTTTTAGCCATTATTGTGAGAAACTGTACCACCATTCAATATGCTTGAAAGACATGATTTTTTTTGGTGGCATGATAGTCTATCTCACGGATGTGCCAACTGTTATAAACAATGCTTGATAAAATTAGTATACAAAAATGTTTATTTGTTTTTCTAATTATTTTGCTAGGATGAATTCCTAGAATAAGACTAAAAGGGTGAAAACATTTTTGAGAATTTTATTAAGTGTTGCCAAATTGTCTTCCAAAACATTACATGATATAAATCCTGTCCAGCAGTATCCTGCAGTGATCGTCTTCCCACATTCTTGTCACCTGGAGTATTGCCATATCCTTCCCTATTTCGATGCTCATTCATATTTTTATTGACATTGTTTTAAATATTGATTTAGAATATTTTAAGAACTTACTTGAATATGTGTGAATTATCTAGGACACTGGTGATTTTTTAATTGATTTTTAAGAGCTCTTTATAGTTTAAACATAGTAACTGTCTTATTTGTGGCTTTTCAATTTTTTATATTTTAAATATAGTATTTTAAAGTTCTTATGTAAAAAAATTTTAAAAATATAGTTCTTATGTAGTCAAACCTATGTTTTTTCTTTGTCAATTCTTATATTGTATTTATGATTATGAAGGCCTTCTCACAACTAAGATGAATTAAATATGGACTTTTTATGGGTTTATTTTTACATTAGCCTATTAATATATCTGTGATTAACTTGGTGTTTGATTATAGAAATAATTGATAATGTTTATTGAATGAAGACTTGACAAACAGTATACTACATTCTTTATATGAATTATTTCCTATTTAATCCTCATAAATACCTTACAACTATTACTTACTTTAACAGGTATTAGGTAATAACTATTACTGTCCCTGTTTTATATGTGAGGAAACTAAACTAAGATTTCCTTGCTCATGGTCACACAAACAGTAAATGATGTAGCTGGTATTTAAACTCTGGCAGTCCCTAGAGCCTGTTCTCTTAACTACTCTTTTTATACTAATGTAGAATGGCTCTAACTTGATTTTTCAATAAATTATCAATTTTCTGAACACCATGGTTTGAATAATAAATCTGTTCCCTCTTCGACTTTTTGAAAAAATTCTAGTACTTTATTTTTCTCTATTAAATTTTTAGAGCCTCTGAATTTATTTTGTACCAACTATGAATGAGATTATCTCAGTCTTATATTCCAAAATGATTTTCCTTCACTATTAATAAAACAAATTTTCTCTACTAATTTTCAATACCACTTCATGATGCATGAAACATTCATATACACATATAATTCTCAATTTTCTATTTTAGTTGATGTATCCATATCTTCTGTGACTTCAAGATCACATTTTCCCCATATTATTCTGAATTATTATCACTAATTACATGAATTTTTCATGCTTCCAGAAAACCTCTCATTTAATTTTTTTAATTTAATTTTATTGTTATGTTAGTCACCATATATTACATCATTAGTTCTTGATGTAATGTTCCATGATTCATTGTTTGCGTATAACACCCAGTGCTCCATTCAGTACGTGCCCTCTTTAATACCCATCACCAGGCTGACCCATCCCCCCACCCCCTCCCCTCTAGAACCCTCAGTTTGTTTCTCAGAGTCCATAGTCTCTCATGGTTCATCTCCCCCTCCGACTTCCCCCCTTCATTTTACCTTTCCTACTATCTTTTTTTTT
>NC_138379.1:56114089-56133955 GCF_054177405.1 Leptonychotes weddellii
AAATGTCTGTTCATGTCTTCTGCCCATTTCTTGATTGGATCATTTGTTCTTTGGGTATTGAGTTTTTAAGTTCTTTATAGATTTTGGATACTAGCCCTTTATCTGATATGTCATGCTTTTCTTTTTCAACATTCCTTTGGCTATTCGGGGTCTTTTCTGGTTCCATACAAATAGCACTTTTTAAAAAAATGTTGATATTTACACAATATTGTTATTAATACTTTTATGTTCCTTAGTAAAGTTTTATAGTTTTTTTCCACAAGACCCAGTACAGAGCAAGTTTAACATCTATTGCTATTTTATATATAGGTTCCCTATAATGTTTTTAATAACTATACTCAAATTAAAAAAATAAATAAAAATAGCCAAATATTTGCTAAATAAATATATAACTGTTCCCTCTTTCATTTTTATTTCTTCCTTCATGTTATGTGACATTATTGTATATAATAAGCTCTATCTCACAGTTAACTCTTCTGTTGAATTGGTCTGGTAGCCAGTTTGTATACCAGCACTTAACATTTTTTACTTGTTATAGTTTTAGTGATTATTAATTTATAGTAAGACAAATAGCTCATTCACTGTTTTACCTTTTGGCAACAGCATTACTCTTACTACCCATTTATTATTCTAAGCAAACATAATTCTTTTGTTGGTTTCAAATACTTTATTTTGACCTATGATAAGTTATATTAAATATTGGAAAATTTTTAGTTTTTTTCAACTTCACATTTCATATGCAGAAATATGGGTTATCCTGCCATTTATTCAAATATCCTTTGACATTACTATTAAAATGTTATGCTTTTATCTATATCCTACATAGATAGAATGAGAGGTATTCCCAGATATGTTGTACTTTCTGCTGCTATTGTAAATGGAATGTTTGAAACTATATTTTCTCTCTATTCAAGTAATTAGGAAAGGAACTCATTTGTTTTATACTTGTCTTATTATCAGACCTATGTCTCAAGTTTAGGGAAAGAAAAGAAAAGAAAAGAAAAGAAAAGAAAAGAAAAGAAAAGAAAGAAAGAAAGAAAGAAAGAAAGAAAGAAAGAAAGAAAGAAAGAAGAAAGAAAGAAAGAAAGAAAAGAAAAGAAAGAGAAAGAAAGAAAAAGGAAGGAAGGAAGGAAGGAAGGAAGGAAGGAAGAAAGAAAGAAAGAAGAAAGAAAGAAAGAAAAAAAGAAAAAGAAAGAAAGGAAGGAAGGAAGGAGGGAAAGAGAGCAATTAATCTTCCTGATTTATCTTGTTTCATGTTATTTTTTGGTGTTCAGAAATTTCAAATAATGTTAAAGCATAAAAGTTATGACAGATATTCTTTTTATTCTCCAATTTTAATTGGGATTCTTTTGGTTTTCAACATTAAGTATGACAGAGATTATTAGTATGAGATAGTTATTATTTACAATGTTAAATATGTAGCCTTTTATTTTAAGTTTTCTTTTTTTTTTTTAAGATTTTATTCATTCATCTTGACAGAGAGAGACACAGCGAGAGAGGGAACACAAGCAGGGGGAGTGGGAGAGGGAGAAGCAGGCCTCCCGCCGAGCAGGGAGCCCGATGCGGGGCTCGATCCCAGGGCCCTGGGACCATGACCCGAGCCGAAGGCAGACGCCCAATGACCGAGCCACCCAGGCGCCCCTATTTTAAGTTTTCTAAGAGCTTTTGTCAAGAATGAGTGTTGAATTTTATCAAATGCCTTTAATGTATTTTTGAATACTACTTTTTTATTTCTTTGCTTTTTAGATGTTATGTTTTATAATAACAGATTTCTAATTAAACCATCTTTGCCTTCCAGGAATTAAATCCTACTTATTCCTCATAGATAATTATTCAACTGATAATTTTTTTTTTTTGCTGGATGCACATTATTTAGGATTTATGCATTTTTACTTATTAATAAGTAAAATTCTTAGTAATAAGAATAAGTCATAGTATTTTTCAATGTGTGTGCTTGTCAGTTTTGACATCTGGATAATATTAATTTCATAAAGTGAACAAATAAATAAATGACCAATCACACTTGGAAGATGCACTAGAGAAAGTAGTTCAAGAATGAAGACTTAAAATTGATACTATACAAAGAGTTAGCTCAGATATGATATAGCTCTATCATACTTATATTTGCTCCCTTGGGGATGTCCTGTACTTTGGTTTTTCTATTAGGAAAAAATACCATTATATTCACTTGATAAATACTACATCCATGAATTATACTCTTTTTGGTATTACTTATATTGGATATTAACAAGTGACTTTGGGCCACTAGTTTATTTTATATATTTTTTTTTCAGTGAAGTTTTACAATAGCCCAATTCATTTATCCATTTGTTCATTCAAGAAGCTTTACTGAGTATGCATCATGTGCTAGCCAGTTCTCTAGTGCTGATGTTGCAGTAGGGAATAAGACAGGTGCAGTTCTTGCTCTTGTGAAGCTACTATCCCATATACATGAAGAATGTGAAGCTGACCAAGGAAAGCATTTTGCCCCAAATCACAGATATTGTAAGTGAAAAATTATTTTATTGTACTATGAAAGACTCAATGGGAGATTTTTCAGGAAGTAGCTCCACATATATTTAGTATTTTATAATCAGCTTGACCTAAAGGTAGAAAAGTAGATAAGATGACCCCTGGAAAATTCTTTAAGCTCTAATACTTCAAGGTTGCAAACTCCTTCAGTTCATTAAAACTCATTGTCAAGAATGTGAAAAATAGGAAAACTATAATAATATTGACTTTTATTCCCCAAAGGTTAGAAGTTATGGCTTTTCCTTGTTGAGCCCATTCTCTTCCAGGCCTTATGCAATGCACTATATATGCATTCATTTTAGCAACCTAAAAACATTTTAAGGCAGGCATTATTACCACCATATTATGCTTGAAGAAATGAAGAGTCAGAACTTAAAATAAATTGGCCAATGTTACACAAGTAGCAAATAAAGGATCTAGAATTCATATCCAGGTCACTGTGTCTCCATGGAACTTATTTTTGCCTCTCTACTATGCCTTTCCTAGAACTATGTCTCATAACTGTATTACCTTCAAGAGCATTAAGTGAAGAATAAGTGCCTCCAAAAATCTTTAAGTTATGCTTTCATATAATTGTAAATAAATGGCCAGAAATGCAGAGAAGCTAAAAAATAAAAGAAATGGGGAGCAGTCAACCTGTCAATCAATCATATATAGAAAATAGCCCGAATTAGATAAAGAAAATCATCAAACATGATGAGTTCAATATTGTTAAGACTTCGCTGAAACCTTGATAAAAGTTCAGAATAAGCTTTGGGTAAGAATTTAGAAGTTATTGAGGGAGTGAAGAACCTAAGGTTAAAAGCTAACTATTTAAAAAAAAAGTTAACTATAGAGCTTTAATACAACTCTACTGAATCAATCTGTTGTGAGATTTTCCTTTTGGAGTGGAGAAGGGTACCAATTTATATCCCCTCTGATAGATGGAATAGTGAATTCTGGGAGAAAAGCATCATATTTTATTTATCGTTGGGTTGTGAGCACTTGGCACACTTGCCACATAATTGCTATTCAGTAAATGCATACTTAAATGAATGAATGAATGAATTTCTCTAACCCTAGAGAAATCAGTACAGATAATACAAAAGACACCATAAATACAGTCAGAAGATCAAGTTTCTTGGCCTGATTCTACTCTAATTGTCATCAATGTTGAGTAGATATTTAACTTCTCTATGGTTCAGTTTTCACATCATTGAAATGAAGAGGCTAAACTAAATGATCCCACAGGTCTTTATTAACTCTAAAGTTCTATGATCTACAATTCATAATTTCAACATTTTCTTACAAAGCCTTCTTATCCATGAAAGAGCAGAAGCTCAAATTTATCAAAATGGCACCCAGACAGTCAGGGACTCTAACTACAAATTAAACCATTTACAAGCTTCCTGGTAGTGCATGCAAGATATCCTTATCTCACTTTTATCCTTAGACATTCTATTTTCTAACTATAAGTGATAACTTTTTAAAAAACCTTTTTTTTCCCCACAACTATTTAACAGTCCAAATAAACATATAAAAGAGCTGGAATTAATTGATGAATGCAGTGACCACTGTGCTATTAAACATGTATAAAAATCTAATTTTCCAGAACATAGAAATATTATCTAGCTTCCCCAATGTACTATTTTTTCAACAACTGAGAAATGACCCTATGTTAACAAACTAATACTGTCATTCTTCTTATATAAATCACCGTTAATCACTTTTCTACAATGTGGGCAAAATATTTATTAGCATTTAGAGAGATGCCAGTTTGGTTCCATAGAAATAAGAAGATAATTTATGAATGGTTAACTATGTAGTATATTTTACTTTTACTTTTCTTTGATACTGAACTGGAAGCAACTACATCATCACCCACTAGGGACTGGAAATTTAAAAATTCACTGAGGTGTTCAACTTTAGACTTCAGTTAAGCAGAACTGTTAATGGCCTGGTTAAGAACTGGCCCCTGCCTTTTCAGGCAAGGTCACAGAACCTGCAAAGAGTTCAGCAGACCACTCATAAAAATCACATACCTGATCTTATTGCTATGAAGAAAGAATATTGAGTTGAATCAAATTTCAACATATAAGGGCTAACTCTTAAAACTGTCAGATGCATAGACGGGGGTAGGAGTTATATAAAGCCCCAATTTACTTCTATTGGTTACAAAGCAACATTCAAAGAGATGGAATGTCAGAAGAGGAAAAGACCAGAGAGATCTCTGAGGCATCTCCCTTTACTTACAAGTAAATTGTCTAGATCACAGAGAGATTCAGCCCTTGTCTAAGGTCACACTCAGGAGCAGAGTCAGATTACAGATTTTGCTCCCTTACTTTCCAGGGCAACATTCTTTTCTGTAGAACCACACAATCTCTCTTCCTTACACAGAGGTGTATTTATTACAGTATTCCTGATTGGATGCATCCTCTGTGAATGCAGCTTTTCTAAATAAAGATAGCTTAGGAACAAGGGGTCAGGATATGATTCATTCTATGCAGAAATATCAGGGAAGTTTGAAGAGGAAGAGGAAGGAGAAAGAGGTGATAACTCAAGAAGAGGCCTCTTGTAGACTGCATGTTTGAGTTCTCTGTGCTGAGGGTTCCACTCCTGATACTCTTGTTGCCTGGAAGCCACTAATTAGACAGTACCTGGGCTCAGCATCACTTGAGATAAGGATGGGGGAAAGAGAAAGTGGTATTGGATTATTTCTATCTAGATTGGACTGACCTTCTACCAGCTCTCACTGCACCTGAATTATCTGATTACGATACTCAATTATGAGTTCAGTGAGGGGAGGGATGAGGCCCAATTTATCTCTATATCTTCAGGGTCTATCATATGTTTGGTGTTCAAAGAATGTTGAATGAAAGACAGAAAAAAAGGAAGGAAAGAAGAAAGGAAGGGAGGGAGAAGAAGGGAGGATGGACAAATGAAAGAAAGAGGAAGAAAGGAAGGAATGTAGGTGCATGCTGTGCCTGTAAGACAATGGCCAGTTTAGAACATACTCTTGCCTTTGTTTTGTTGTTGTTGTTGTTTTGTTTTGCTTTTGTTTTTTGTTTTTGTTTTGTTTTTTGGTTTTTTAAAGATTTTATTTATTTGACAGAGAGAGAGAGCATAAGCAAGGGAGAGCTGCAGAGTGAGAGGGAGAAGCAGACTCCCTGCTAAGCAGGGAGCCCAATGTGTGGCTTGATCCCAGGACCCTGAGATCATGACCCGCGCTGAAGGCAGACACTTAACAACTGAGCCACTCAGGCATCCCTTGGCTTGTTTTTTAATATTACCTCTGTTTTTTGATAATATAGTTTCTAGTTATACTGGATGTTATTATTTTTTAAATATTCTTCATTAACTGTAATAAAAGTTGACTAGGCGTACAATGCCAGATTTGATTGACCTGTTATACTGTCCTCTTTAGTAGATACAGAAGGAGAAAAGGAGAGCAGTGCATGTAATCTATATCCTCTTGCCCTCTATTTCAGGCATAAACTGAAATGCACCTTTGGTGAATGGATTAGCAGTTGCGAATACAACATAAATTACATATGTCAAGTTTCAATGTGATTTTATTCTAGGGTATTCAGAAACTGATACCCTTGCAATGAATTATCCTAGTGTGAGGTAGAGAACCAATCTTCATTAGGAATTGTATTCAAGAAACATTCATTGAGAGTCTCCAATATATTACAGGTTATGCTGGGTGCTCCAAAGACTTAAAGAGTAACACAGGATCCTGGACTCAAATTTTGCACATTGTTGTCATCTAGACAAACATGTCAACAGAGAATAATATACAAAATGACAACTGCCACAACAGAGGTATGAGAAAGCAACTATAGGAGTAGAGAGGAGGCAACAAATAATTCTGGGTACATTAAGCCTAAAGTTCAGGCTTCTCACATAGTTACCAGTAGTTTCCTCTCAGTGTAGTGGTTTGGGAGATAATAGATGTGAGTTCTAAACCTGACTTTGTGTGAATCTTGCTATATGATATAGAACAGAGAATTAATGTCCCTGCATTTCAATCTCTTCCTCTGTAATGGTTAACAGTGTGGACTCTGGCATCACACAGAACTTGACTCAAATGGTTCTGTCATTTACTGTTTGATCTTAACCAATTTTTTTTTCACTAGTATAGAGCTTTAGCTCTTTTATCTGTAGAGCAAAAGGTATAAATGTGCCTAAATTATACAGCTCCATGAAGACTAAATGAAGATGTGAAACTTATTTATCACAGCACTAAACATAAATTAATTGCTCAAAAAATGTTAACTATTATTAGTTAAAATATTAATTTAAGATGAGAGAACTAGCTTATAGTGGACTTGAGCTAAACTGACCTTGAATAAATTCAACATAAATAGATATGGACAACAGGGGAAAATATATGCCAATCAGTGTTTCTACCAACCAGTAAGCAAAATCTCAAGATATATAGAAAAGAGACCTCAGCATCACAAGAATGACTCCAACGATAAACAGATCTCACTTACAGACCATATTAGATCTATGGTTCAGTGCCAAAGCTTCAGACCATTCCAGGTGGAATGTTCTTGGCTGTTGGAATGCCCTTATATGTGGAATATTGGCATGAAGTTAATCCAAATAGGAAACCATCGCACATTTGATCCATTTTCATTATCATGGCTCCACAGGAGGACATGCTGCCCGCTTTGGTAACTCAGAGTTCTTTTGTACAACAAACTGTGATTACTTCATAAAGGCCAATTCTCCCAAATCCCTGGAAACCATGGCACGCCAACCCACCAAGATCACAGAAGCAATTAAAAGTGTTTAACCGGGAAAGTTGCCAGGACCAGATGGCTTCTGCCAGTGGGCTGTTTTTGTTTTAAACTGCTCAACACTAGGGAAACAATATTTATTTGCCTCAGATCTATTTACTAGTGGGTCTTCATACTTATAAAAGAATGCAGTCATTATAGGGATCCTTGCCCTGAATGGACATTAGAACGTGGGCCATACGAGACAATGATAGAGGTTCTCCCCACCATCTCCATTATGGCTCAAATCAGCTAAAAGTTTGCCATATGTACTGTAATATTATGTTTGCATGTAAAATCCCACTTCTGTGACATAAAAGGTTCTTGACGAGCTTTTCAAATCAGATTATAGGATAATTCATATATAACAAAGGGATCAGAAGACTTTTAATGAAATAATTATCTTGTGCTATAAAAACTACTCTGCACCCTTAATTCTTGTAGTTTACAACCACCAAACAGAACCGTTTATTCACAGTGCTCCTTTGACATAAATATCTATGCCAGGTAGACTTATTTAACTGAGACAAAGATTCTGCTTAGTTTATTTAAATTGTGCCAACAAAGGGTGGCCATGGGTTAAATCTTGGCTCTAACATTTTTTTCAGTAAATTGACCTTGGCAAAACCATTTATCTCTCCTGAGCTTTAGAGGCTATTATTATCTATAATTAAAACAGTATGATATTTACACATTAGTTAGATTAGAGTACAAAAAAATGTTGAGGAAAAGACCCAATTGTATATATTGAATTTAGTATCTGATATAGTGACATCTCAGATCAGTGAAAGAAAAAAAAAGATGAATTTTTGAATAATGTTGAGACAACGAAATGGTCACTTTGAAAAAGAGAAAATCCGCTCAGCATCTCACACCATATACTAGAATAAACTCCAAATAGGTCAGAGAACTGGATGTAAAGACAAACAAACAAACAAAACAGAAAAGAACATACAAGTACTAGAAGAAAAGAAAAAGAAAAAACATGATTAAATCCTTTATAACCTGAGGATAAAGCTTTTATAACTGTGACTCAAACTCCATGAGCAATAAAATACATGTAATACATGAGCAATAAAAACATATATATGTTTTTCAAACTATAAATAACCAACTGTAAAAATATATTTGCAACTTACATCATAAGCACAAAGATCTAATCACTTTAATGTAGAATAAGCCTCTAGAAATTTGGGAGAACAATGCAAAAGGCCCAAGAGAACAGTAGATAGAATATATGAATAGACCATCCCCCCCCAAAATGACAAATAGCCTTCAAACATGTGAGCAGATGCTCAATATCACTTATTAAGAGAAAGAAAATTCCACCGATATACTCTTTCATACAACTGGACTGGCAAAAATTCCAAAATTTGATAACACACTCAGTTGGCAAGAAAAACCATACCTTCTTATATATTGCTGTAGGTGTACAAAGTATTACAACCCCCATGACAGTGCATTTGACAACAAAATTACATATGTGTTTTCCCACTAAACCAGATATCTCATTTCTAGGAATCTATTCTACAACCACACCTCTACAAATACCAAACAGCATATTCACAAGATTATTTGTGATAGCATTGTACATGATATCAAAAGATTGAAGGGTCTCAAAAATCCAATCAACAGGGAATTTGTTAAATAAGTGATTATCATCCACCCAATGGAGGGCTATATGGTTATAAAAAAGAATGAAGAATATTTGAAACTTGCTAAGAGAGTAGATCTCAAGTTTTCACTTCAAGAATAGAAATTTGTAACTATGTGAGGTGATGGATGTTAATTGAACTTACTGTGGAAATCATTTTATGATACATACATATGTCAAATTATGTTATACATCTTAAACTAATGCAATATTACATGTCAACTGTTTCTCAATATAACTGGCAAAAAAGAAAAGTAAAGAAAATCCTAAACTGGAAAAAAAAAAAAAAGAATGAAGAAGACCTCTATACATTGTTATAGACTGATCTCCATCATATTTTAATAAGTGAAATACCAATGTGCTTACATTTTGTATAAGAAAGGAAGGGAAATAAGAACATACACACACACACACTTCATTTCTGTGGAAATAAATACCAAGTAAATATCAAATGGTAAGCATAAAATGATAAGATGGGTAACTTTGCAAGCCTACCATGAAAATTTGTCCACGATAGACTCTTTCATTGATAAATTCTCTTTATTACATGTGTATTTATGTTATTTTTAATATGTAAGACTTTTATATATTCTTAAAAACTTTTTAAGAATTCCTTTAGTGTGTAACTATTTTACTTGTTCTCTGATACGAAATTAGGTTTCAGTCAATACATAAATATTATAAAAATTATGAATTGTAATTTTAATTATTTTAAGCAATTCTCCTCCTCTTCAAAAATATCTTACTTAGACAATGAATTATATATGAATGTATCTACTATAGGTGATTGAGAGTGATGGAAAAAAATTCTGTTTTATCTTTTAATATAGTTTTTACTTTTGAATCACAAATATTCAAAATAAATTATATATTTTATAATTCTGTATTTTTATTATGATATTTGAAATGTCACACTCCATAAGAAATTTTAGTGTTTTTTATGTTTTTTTCTCAACTATTTCTTTTTTTATTTTTTTATTATGTTCAGTTAGCCAACATGTAGTACATCACTAGTTCAACAATTCATTAGTTATGTACAACACCCAGTGCTCATCACAACATGTGCCCTCAAAATAAATAATATTTAAAAGAAACAGAACAATAAATTCTAACAATGCAAACAAACTGAAACAACCTAGACTAAGTATCAAATAATGCCAGGAAGAAAATAATTATTTCAACTGACTTTTGAATACAGTTCATCCTATTTGGAGTACATTCTAGGTAAAAAGTGAACTGCAAAAAACAAACAAACAAAAATCTACATTTTATTCAATAGTTTTATTGTTTATTTATATTATTAATGTTGTAATTTTGAAGTTATTTGGTATAAAATGTAGAACAAGCAAAAAGGTAAAAATATTATTAAGAAAACAAACATTGTAGTATAAGAAAGGAATTACAAATATAAAGTCAAGGAATTTTAAGGAAACATTATTATGTCATGCTGGATTTGAATTGGAAATATCAATATCTACTCATGACATTTGAATATATATATATAGGTATTCCCTATCTATTTACTAAAAGGGTCTAAGAAATAATGATACCATAGCATAGCAATTAACATAACTAGCACTAAGACATTGGTTTCTCACTATCATTTTCTACTAAAAGGAGCCAGGGATCCTTGGAGAAATGGCTCATTTTATGTTTGGGGCAGGGAAAGTCCCAGGAGAGCCAGTTCTTTTTGACCAAATTTGGTAAAAATGTGAGCATCAAAAGAAATGATGATACTTTCTTAAAAATTGAACTAGAACATTTCCCATCATTGGAGTTGATTTTTACACTAACTCTTTACTTAAATGGGTAATTAAAGGAAAAGTATGAAGCCATCCTGCATTCACAGAAGTAGCATCATAAGATAATGAAGGAAAACTTTATCAAAAAGTATCACGTATAAGAAATATTAGAATTAGAGCAAGTTACCTAGAGAGGGCAAAGGTGGCAAAATGATAAAATTGGTGAATAAGGTGAAGGGACAAAGGTGTTTGTTTATTATTCATTCAAATTTTCTCCAGGTTTTTAATGATTCAAAATAAAAGTTGGGGGAAAAGGTCAGTGACATGGAAAAAGAGTTGGGATAGTTCTATTAAACAAAACCAAAGATAAAAGACCCAAATACAATGCATGAATCATGATTGAATCCTGGTTTGGAAAACAAATTATTATAAACAATTTAGGAAGATAGTTGGAGAACTTGAATATAAAGTGGATATTAAATAATATTAGAGAGCAATTTTTCATTGTTTTTTGTGTGGTAATGCTGTTGTGGTTATGTAGATGAATACTGAAGTCACCATGTCTGTGAGTTAACTTCCAAATGGTTCTGTGAAAACAAATGTAGCTATTTACATAGATCAAGGAAGATAGACTAGTAAATTGATAATTTGATAGAGAGATAATACATATTTGACATAGAGCTAATTATTGTTTCTCCAGAAAGTATGACTGTATATAATTAAACAGTATTTTTCAACATTCTACTCAATCTGATAAAATGAAAATTGGTCTGATAAAATGCTAGAAAAATTAAAATTAAAGACTATTTTGAAGGTTTATTATAACATTAAATACAAATAAAGTGTACAATCTATGGTGTACAATCTATGGTGACAACATCTTAAGATTCAGCTTCTGCATAAATGTTGTTTTACTCTCTTCCTGTACTATCCTACATTTTATAACACAGAATGCCATTAGCATTGGAGGAAATTGGGGATGCCTTATGGGTTGTGTGGACAACTATGGATTTAGTGAACATGTGATTAAGTAAGCTGAATTACTAGAAAATAGTCCCTTGATTTCCATGTGTGTTAATTAGATCTTGTTGGCTAGTTCTAATTTCCCAAAGGAAGAGAGGAATGTTTATTTTCCCACTTTCTGTTCTAGCTCTTCCATTTAAACTCAGCCAAGTGAAAAACAAAAATAATCCTCCCTGTGCATGTCCCCTTCACACCAAACCTCCCACATACATACCCATGCTACACTAATTTAACACACCAATTTAAGACTCCAATTACCACAGTCTTATATCTTTGCCTTTAATTCCCTTACTCCCACTGCAGCCAGAACTGCTCTGTTTAAGATGAGTACCTTTCCAACATTTTCAGTTTTACTCATCACTGGTCCTTGTTCTGGGATTAAATCAAGACATGTTTTAGCAGTTTAGCTCTTTCTTTAAAGTACTGTGTTTCCTAAATTTACTTAGGTTAAAAAATCAAATTTACCAATGGGTGTTAAAATATTTAAAATATATAGGACTTCAAAGTTTTATATATTAGATTAAGTTCCAGGTTCTTCTTTGTTCCATTTTACTTTAAAATTTTAATCCTTGCCATTCTGCCTTCCAGGAGTATTCTATTTTACTCTAGAGAAGGGTGGGGGTAGAGAGGGAGAGATTCATGTATAGATGTAAGAAATTATTAAGACATTTGAATGAAGTAGTGAATTCCTAATTTACCTTCAAGTGCCAGCTGATAAGACATTTCTTTTGTGACTATTCCCAAACACAGAGGCAGAGATCAAACCAATCTACACCCCAGGAATTTGCACATCACAAGGACAGGTAAGGACTCATTAATATTTCTTGAATGAATAATGTATCCATCCTCATAATATTTACCATACCATGGTATAACTGTTTCTATATATCAGTCTCCCTTCAATGGATATAACATTGAATGTTTTTATCCTACTAGAGTGAGATGATGAAGAATAGGCTTAGGAAGATTAATCTGACAAGAATTTCCAGTGGGGGGCAGGTAATGAATTTGAGGAAGAACACACTGAAGGAATAGGGAAGGCTGGCCATCTATCATTTGTATGTAATGCCACAGAAATTTCTTTAGACCCAGGGATTGAACCTAAGATCAGGGAAAATCCACTTCTCTCCTTAAAATATTAGGCTAATGGCACAGCAAAGCCCAGTGATTTACTTGTATGGTCTTGGAATTAAAGTAAAAATTCATAAAATCATTTAAACCTTTAAAGCTTCAGCAAAAAAAAGGAAGATATCATATGGGAGCTACTTCAGTGGCAACAAACTTTGCAGTCAGATTTACACTGCATGATGGTGGCAATTGCTTTATTTTCATTCTGTATATTGTAATGAATCAACATTAACATCATTAAATATTTATCTAGTACTTCTAAGTTGCAGTAGCAAAATGATTTTTTAACATCTCTTCCTATCTAATTATAGACAAAATAGATAACATGAATATAAAAAGGCAGGAATATACAACAAATAACATTCATATTAAAATATTTACAGCTTTATTGAATAGTCACATGGACAAAGAGCTATATGAAAAGACATAAAGTATACAGAAAATGTGGTCTAATGAAAATAAATGAAATGAAATATATAAAGCACAAGTGTTGGAAAACATAGTTGAACCCAAATACATAAAGATAAGAGTGGAATGAAAATACTGGGTAGTGAGGTAATTGAGGACCCATAAAGGTAAACCAAGGAAGATTTCAAGGAAGAAGAGGATAAAGTGCATTTCATTTAGGACACTTCATTTCTCATTTATTCACCAAAATGTCCATAAGAATCTTCTCTGTGTCAGCCATGTTAGGTGCAAAAGATCCAGAAATATATAAGCCATTGTTGTCCAGGAGTTTGCAGTCTAATATAAAATAACGACATATAAAAGACTAATTGCCATTCAGTGAGGTAAATGCTTGGAGAGGAATTTGAAGTTAGGAAAGACTTCAATAAATTGAGATTTCAGGCTGAGGAAAAGTTTGCTGGACAAAGACAGAAAAGAACACCATTCCAGCCAAAGGGACTGCATGAGCCATGCTTATAGATAAGGGATTCATTTGTGGAAATTGTAGGAACCATACTCCCTGGCAGAAGTAAATTCGTGCACAGTACCTGCAGACTGAATAGTAAAGGGAGCTCAGGATGGCTGGAGTGTGCAGAGAGGGGTGATGGAAAAGGCAGACGAACAACTTGGCAGAAGGCAGACTGGAAAGGGCTTTTTAGGGTGTATTCATGATTGTGGACTTCATTCTACAGGTAATGGTTAAGTACTGAATGTTCTAAGAAGGGACAATCAGATAAACAATTCAGAAGCCTTTAATATATGCAGTGCTAGGACAAGGAAGGAACATTCTTAGCACCTTCCATTTTTGTACTTTTGGGTAGGTTTAAGTGTCAGATAATCAGCTCAAAAGCACTCAGAAAAATAGGTTTGACAAGATATTTGGGGAATATTCAATTAAGGTCAGGTTGTGGGTATTATTTCCTGATAATTTCTCATTAATATCTATCTTCAAACTCCCATCTAGCTTCAGAGATCATCACTGGATTTTGTCACAAATTAAAATCTTTATCATTAGGGGGGTGCCTGGGTGGCTTAGTCGGTTAAGTGTCTGACTTTGGCTCAGGTCATGATCCCAGATTCCTGGGAATGAGCCCCGAGTTAAGCTCAGCAGGGAGCCTCCTTCCCTCTCTCTGCCCCTCCACCCCACTCATGCTTGCTCTCTTTCTCTCTCACTCATTAAAAAAAAAAAAAAAACTTTCAAAAAATAAATAAATTAAAAAAATAAAATCTGTACCATTAGGAATATCCAATCAAGTATCACAAAACCTCATTCCTGCATTTCAAGACTTAATTTGCAACATCTAAACTGCCTCAGGTAAGTTAGAAGATGTCCCAGACTGACAATGATGGTAGTCTCAAAGCTGGAAGGACCTTAGAGTTACATAGTTTAATCTCCTTAATTTATGAATAGGGAGACAGATATGTAGAGTTGTCATTTGATTTGTCTAAAGTTCATACAACTAGATGTTTTACAGAACTAAAGCATTAAATTTTATCTTTTGACTCCCAGTCTAATGTTTGTTCTGCAACTAGACTGGCTCTCTTCAATAAAGTGGTTTGTTCTTTAAGGACAGGGCTCTGGTGAGTTTTTGTCCATTAGGATTACATTACAGTGCCCTCATTTAGAGGCCACTAAAGCCTGACTCACAAATAGCCTAAGTGAGGGGCGCCTGGGTGGCTCAGTTGGTTAAGCGACTGCCTTCGGCTCAGGTCATGATCCTGGAGTCCCGGGATCGAGTCCCGCATCGGGCTCCCTGCTCGGCAGGGAGTCTGTTTCTCCCTCTGACCCTCCCCCTTCTCATGTACTCGCTCTCTCTCATTCTCTCTCTCTCAAATAAAAATAAATAAATAAATCTTTAAAAAAAAAAAACAAAAAACAAATAGCCTAAGTGAATCTAACAACATGCCCCCCTCTCTCTTTTCAATGAATATAACTGACATATAACTTTATATTAGTTTCAGGTGTACACTTATTAAGTGAAATCATGGTATATGTCTTTCTCTGTCTGATTTAAATCACTTAACTTAATATCCACAAGAACTATACATGTTATCCCAAATGGCAAGATTTCATTTATTTTATGGCTAAGTAATATTCCATTGTGTATAGATACACCACATCTTCTTTATCCATTCATCCATTGATAAACATTTGGGTTGTTTCCATTTCTAGGCTACTGTAAATGATGTTCCAATGAACAAGGGGTGTATATATCTCTTCAAGCTAGTGTTTTCATTTTTTTACAGATAAATGTCCAGAAGTGGAATTGCTGGCTCATAAAGTATTCCTATTTTTAATTTTTTGAAGAAACGCCACACTGTTTTTCATCATGGCTGCAACTATTTATATTCCCACCAATAGTGCACAGGTGTTCCCTACTCTCGACATCCTTGCTAACACTTGTTATTTCTTGTCTTTTTTTATAATAACCATTATAACAGGTGTGAGGTTATCTCATTGTGCTTTTGATTTGTGTTTCCCTGATGATTAGTGATGTTGAGCATCTTTTCATGTGCCTATTAGTCATCCACATGCCTTCTTTAGAAAAATGTCTTTTCAGATCCCCTGCCCATTTTTAATCAGATTGTTTTACTGTTAGTGAGTTGCATGAAATATATGATTTGCAAATATCATATGTATGATACATATATCAGATATATGCTTCAAATATCTTCTCCTATTCAGTAACTTGTCTTTTCATTTTGTTGATGGTTTCCTTTGCTACAGAAGATTTTTAGTTTCATGTAGTGCCATTTATTTATTTTTGCTTTTGTTGCCCTTGCCTTTTGAGCCAGATTCAAAAATATCACTGTCAATACTAATGTCAAAGAGCTTACCACCTATGTTTTCTTCTAGAAGTTTTACTTTTTCAAATCCTACATTTACATGTTTAATCTTTTTTTTTAGAATTTTTATTTATTTATTTGACAGAGAGAGCACAAGCAGGGGGAGCATCAGAGGGAGAGGGAGAAGCAAGCTCCCCACTGAGCAAGGAGCCAGATGTGAGGCTCGATTCCAGGACCCTGGGATCATGACCTGAGCCAAAGGCTTAACCAACTGGGCCACCCAGGCACCCCTGTGTTTAATCAATTTTCAGTTAATTTGTGTACATGGCGTAAGATAGTTTAATTTCATTCTTTTGCATGAGACAGTCTAGTTTTCCCAACAACACTGAAGAGACTGTCCTTTCTCCATTGTATATGCTTGTCTTTTTTTTTTTTTAACAAATTAATTGACTATATATGCATGAGTTTATTCCTGGGCTCTCTATTCTGTTCCATTGATCTATGTCTGTTTTATGCCAATACCATATGGTTTTGATTACTATAAATTTGTAATGTAGCTTAAAATCAGGGACCATGATGTTTCCAGGTTTGTTGTTCTTTCTCAATACCATGTTAGCAATTTGGAGTCTTTTGTGGTTCCCCACAAATTTTAAGATTGTTTGTTCTATTTTGGAGGAAAAATGCCATTGGAATTTTGATAGAGATTGCACTGAATCTGTAATAATTACTTTAAGCCTTATGAACATTTTAACAATATTAATTTCTCCAATCCATGAGCACAAATTAGTTTTCCATTTATTTGTGTCTTCTTCGGTTTCTTTCATCAATATGATGTCTTATACTTTTTAGTGCAGAGGCCTTTCACCTCTTGGTTAAATTTATTCCTAGTTATTTTATTATTTTTGATGTATTTATAAATGGAACTGTATTCTTAATTTCTCTTTCTAATGGCTTATTGCTAATGTATAAAAGTGCAAAAGATTTTTATATATTTATTTTGTAGCATGCAACTTTACTGAACTCATGTATCAGTTCTAACAGTTCTTGGGTGGTATCTTCGGGGTGTTCCCCACCCAGGGTTTTCTATATATGAAAATCACATTGTTCATAAATACTGATAATTTTACTTCCTTTCCATATGGATGCCTTTTATTTATTTTTCTTGCTTAATTGTTTTGGCTGTACTTCCAATACATGTTGAATAAAAGTGGCAGGAATGGGTGTCCTTGTCTTGTTTCTGATCTTAGAGGAAAAGCTTTCAGCTTTTCACCATTGAGTATGATGTTAGCTGTGGGTTTGTCATATATGGCCTTTATTATGTTGAGGTACATTCCCTCTATACCCAGTTTGTTCAGAGTTTTTATTGTAAATGGATGCTGAATTTTATCAAATGTTCTTTCCACATCTATCAATATGAACAAATAATTTTTATCCTTCACTTTGTTAATGTAGTGTGTCACATTAATTGATTTATGGATGTCAAACCATCCTTGCATCCCTACATTAAATCCCACTTGATCATGGTGTAAGATCCTTTTAATGTATTGCTGAATTTTGTTTCCTAATACTTTGTTAAGAAATTTTGCATCTATGTTTATCAGGCATATTGGCCTGTAATTTCCTTTTTCTTTTCTTTCTTTTTTTTCTGCTCTTTTTTCTTTCCCTCCCTCCCTCATTTCCTCCTCTCTTTCTTCTTTCCTTCCTTCCCCCCTCCATCACTTCCTCCCCCCCCTTCCTTCCTCCATCCCCCTACGTTCCTCCCTCCTTCTTCCTTTCCCCCCTCCCTCCCCTCTCTCTCTCTCTCTCCCTTCCTCCCTTCCTCTCTCTCTCTCTTTCGTGTGTCCTTGCCTGGTTTCAGCATCAGGGTAATTCTAGCCTCATATAATGAGTTTGGAAGTGTCCCTTCTTCTTCAATTTTTTGGAAAAGTTGGAGAAGAATAGATAGTAAATTTTCTTTGAAAGTTTGGTAAAATTCACCAGTGAAGCCATGTAATCCTGGACATTTGTTTGTTAGGAGGCTCTGATTCAATTTCCTTACTAGTGATAAATCTTTTCAGTTTTTCTATTTCTTCATGATTCAGTCTTGGAATATTATATGTTTCCAGGAATTTATCTATTTCTTCTGGGTTGTCCAATTTGTTGGTTATAATTGTTTATAGCAGTCTCTTATGAGTCACTGAATTTCTTTGGTATTTGTTGCAATTTCTCTTTCATTTCTGATCTTATTTGAGACATTCCTGTTTTTTTCTTAGTGAGTCTAACTAAATATGTGCCATTTTTTGTTTGTCTTTTCAAAGTTTCAGCTCTTATTTTCATTGATTTTTTTCTATTTCTTTTTAGTCTCTATTTCCTTGATTTCTGCTTTGATCTTTATTATTCCCTTCCTTCTACCAACTCTGAGATTTGGTCTTTTTCTAGTTCTTTTAGGTATAAAGTTAAACTGTTTGAGATTTTTCTTGTTTCTTGAGGTAGGTCTGTATCACTATGAACTTCACTCTTAGAGCTGCCTTTGCTGTATCCCATAGATTTTTTGTATGCTGTATTTTCATTTGTGTCAAGGTTATTTTCTGATTTCTGCTTTTATTTCTTCATTGCTTCATTGGTTGTTCAGTAAGATGATTTTAATCTCCAAATATTTGGGAATTGTCTTGTTTTCTTGTAATTGATTGCTAATTTTGTATCATTGTGGTCAGAAGATGTTTGGTATGATTTTAATATTCTTAAAATTATTGAGACTTGTTTTGTGGTCTAAAATATGATCCATCCTGAAGAACGTTCCATGTGCACTTGAGAAGAATGTGTGTGCTGCTGCTTGTGGATGAAATGTTCTACATTCATCTACATTCAAATGAAACATCTGGCCTGATGTATCATTTAAGGCTGGTGTTTCCTCATTGATTTTGTGTCTGAATAATTTATCCACTGACGTAAGTGGGATATTAAAGTCTCCCACAAAATATTATTGTATTGCTTTTGATTTCTCCTTTATGTCTGTTAATATTTCTTTATATATTTAGGTACTCCTCTGTTGATTGACTAAATATTTACAAATGTTATATATTCTTTTTAGATTGGCTCCTTTATCATAAAACAGTCAATATATATGTCTATTTTATTTTAAGTTGATAGTAAATTAAGCTTAAATGCATCCTAAATCTACACTCTTACCCCCCCACATTTTATATTTTTGATGTCACATTTTATATCCCTATATTTTGTGTATCTCTTAATAAATTATTGTATTTATAGTTATTTTTACTCTTTTTGTCATTTAACCTTCATACTAGATTTATAAGTGATTAATCCTTTACTATATATTTACTTTTACCATTGAAATTTTTACTTTCATATGTTTTCTTGCCACTAATTAGTAGCCTTCATTTTCAGCTTAAAGAATTCTCCTTAACATTTCTTGTAAAGCCAATTTAATGATGGTGAACTCCTTTAGTTTTTATTTCTCTGGGAAACCCTTTATTTCCTGTTAAATTCTAAATGATAACTTTCTGGGTAGAGTATTCTTGGCTGAAAATTTTTCCTTTCAGTAATTTGAATATAACATGCCACTCCCTTCTGGCTGTTCATTTTCTGCCAAGAAATCTGCTGATAGGCAGGGGCGGAGCAAGATGGCGGAGGAGTAGGAGACCTGGATTTCGTCTCCTCTCAGGAATTCAGCTGGATAGGGATCAAACCATTCTGAACACCTACAAACTCAACAGGAGATCGAAGAAAAGAAGAGCAAAACTCTCTCATCAGAAAAGCGACCACTTTCTGGAAGGTAGGACATGCG
>NC_138379.1:56134455-56160069 GCF_054177405.1 Leptonychotes weddellii
TGAGCCTGGTGGTGGGTATTGAGGAGGACACATTCTGCATGGAGCACTGGGTGTTATGCACAAACAATGAATCATGGAACACTTCATCTAAAACTAATGATGTAATGTATGGGGATTAACATAAGAATAAAAAAAATAAAGAAATAAAAGAAATCTGCTGATAGTCTTATGGGCATTCCTTTGTACATAACAAATTATCTCTTCCTGCTTTTAAGATTCTTCCTTTATTTTTAACTTTTGACATTTTAATTATAATGTATCTGGGTGTGAACCTCTTTGGGTTCGTCTTATTTGGAACTGTCTGTGCTTCCTGGAACTGGATGCCTATTTCCTTCCCCAGGTTAGGGAAGTTTTCAGCCATTATTTCTTCAAACAAGTTTTCTACCCCCTTTTCTTTTTCTTTTTCTTTTGGGACCCCTACAATATGATCATTGCTCTGCTTGATGTCTCGCATATTCCTTATGTTATCTTCAATTTTTTAATTCTTTTTTTAAAGATTTATTTACTTGAGAGAGAGAGAAAGAGAGTGGGGAAGGTGCAGAAGGAGATAAACTTCAAGCAGACTCCCCGATGCAGGGCTCCATCTCACAACCCATGAGATCATGACCTGAGCCGAAACCGAGAGTTGGATGCTTAACCAACTGAGCCACCCAGGTGCCCCTTTTTAATTTTTTTTTTCTTTTTTTGCTCCATCTGGGGAAGTTCCACTGCTCTGTCTTTTGGTTCACTGATCCTTTCTTCTGCTTCATTTAGTCTGTTATTTAGCCTTTCTAATGTATTTTTCAGTTCCATTATTATATTATATATTATTCTTCAGCTCTGTGACTTCTGTTTGGCACTTTCTTTTATTTTTTATCCCTTCATTGAAGTTCTCACTGTGTTTACCCATTCTTCTTTAAGTTTAGTGAGCATCTTTATGACCATTACTTGGAACTCTATCAGATAAATTGCTTATCTCCATTTTAGTAGGGACCCCCCCCACCCCTGGCCCATCGGGTTTTACCTTGTTCTTTCATTTGGACTATGATCCTCTGTTTCCTCATTTTCTTGACTCTCTGGGTTTGTTTCTATGTATTATGTGAGATAGCTACATCTGCTAGGCTTGAAAAAGTAGCCTTGGGTAGGAGATGAACCCTATTGTTCAAGCTTTCCCTAGCTCTTGATTGTCTCTTGAACCTCTGTGATTGTCTAAGCAGCCTGGTTTATTCTTGATAGGTCCCAGTTGTTGAGGTTGTGTCAAGATCTTCCTTTGTTCCAAAGAGAGGTGCCAAATCAGTTCTAGTTCTGGATTGATTAGAAGACAGGCCCTCAGGCAGCAGCTTTCGAAGTATGCAAATATATGCAGTCCTGTGGGACTGCAATCATAAACTGTACATTGATCTGGAGGTGTCTCCTTGAGGACAGTTACAAAAATTGGGGTTCCAGAGAAATGTATAAGCTCCTTTCTGGGAGGTACCAGTGAGTTTTTGTGAAGCCAAGAGAGAGTGCAAAGATGGTATCCCCAGCATAAATTCCTTGAGATCACCTCCATAGCTTCTAGATGTGTAGTAAACCTGAGCCTGCCCCTCACAATGTAGCTCTAGGACAAGTAAAATGATCTTTTTCACAGGAAGATTGAGTGTGTTTCAGTCTGTTGTGCCCTGGGGGTGGTAATCTGCCAAAAGCTTTCTGATTATTTCACTCCTTGGAGTACAAAAATACAAGTCCCCCTGGCCATAAGAGCCAGGTGCTCAAGAAGCATCCCCTGTGTGGACTCTGCATACCCACTGGCTTGAGCAGGACCATGGAGAACACAAGACCAGGGTTTACCAACCAAATGTAGCAAGGCTGTGGGAAACTACGGCATGCCCCTCAGTGTTAGCAAGGTAAAATAAAAGTGTAAAAATGACACCTATTAGCACCTCCATCACCAGAAAGAGTCCCAAAAGGCCCCTAATCCTCTAGCAGATGCTTTAAGATTAGCAAATAAATCCTCACGTATGGGTGTAGGTGCTTCCCCAACTGTTTGTTGTTTTTATTCTGGGTCTTGGGGTGAGTGAGTCTGCATGTGAGCCTTAAGAGTAGAATTTCAGTTCCCCACAGTCCTGTGGGTCTCAACATAAGCCCCACTGGTTTTCAAAGCCAGACATTTTGGGGGCTCACCTCTCCAGTGCAGGTCCCAAGGGTTGGTATGCCTCATGTGGGGCATGAAGCCTTTGTTCCTCAGAGATAAGCTCTGTATTCACGAGATTTCTCCCAATTGTGGGTCACTGCACAATGTGTAGCATTTTTGGTAAGATAGTAACTCTGCCTCTCCTACTCATCTCAAAGTGGCCCTTTTATCCATTGTTGTGGAAGAGCTGTTCAGCTAGTTTTCAGGTCTTTTTTGGATGGAATTGTTCCATTTGCATCCATAGATTTAATGTGTCCACAGGAGAAGATGATTTCAGGATCTTCCCATGCTACCATCTTGAACTGCCTCCCTGTATCTCTTAATATAAAAAGATGGTTCCATGAATGAGCACAAAGCTCCTTGGAGGAAAATGTACAGTTGTCCCTTCTTTTATAAGACACTGTGCCTGGGGAAAGCAGATCACCCTAACAGAGACTACATGGATGTTCTGAATAGCCCACTTGATGCTGCTGATAGCCCGCTGACAGAAACTGCATCATAAATAGGCAAGACATAGTGGAGTTGCATATCAGCCTTACCAGGTGGTGTCAGATGAGAAGAGAAAAGTGAGCATTAGTTCTATTAGAAGTAGTCTAAAGCCATTTTCTCAAGAGGTAAATTGAAAAAAAAAATCTACTATATCCAACCAGACATGCTTTTGAAGAGACTATAATTCTGACTCTCTGAGAAGCAAGTGGTTTCCCTGTCTCCTTTACATTTTAAAGAAATGGTACTAAGTACTTTAAATTAGGGTAAAAGAAAGAATTTGTTGATAGCTGGAAACATGGAATTATATAGTTTTCTAAATTGGCTGCTCCTGCAAACATTCCCTTATTTATACCTTAAAAGCAACAGTATTTCTAAAGTGTGATTAAAATGTTGCTATTTATGTCTAGATAAAATTCATTTATCTGATTCCCTGTTGGGAAGCTATAGACTTTCAGCTGTATTTCTAAGAGAAGTGGTAGAAGCAGTTCTTTCTCTTATTTATGATATCCAGTGGTAATGAACATGCTTTTTGCAATTAGTAGCTTCCACTTGGGGTAAAACTCAGTATCTCCTCCTCCATTCTTCAGTGCTCTTCTCAATATCACCTTTCTTAAAACCCCATTTCTGATCCTCAACATCAAGTAAGATCTCCTCTTGCTCTGACTCTATGTAGAATTTGTCATTGTTTTATTATAGCCCTTCCCTGCTCCTTATAAGAATTGCCAGTGTGGGAGAGAAAGGAATCAACATGCATGTGTCTCTTTATTGTTGCAGTCAATATGTGGCCCAGTTTACAGATGCACCCAACCCACAATTAACGTTCATCAAATAATTCTTGAATGCTCTTAAAGGTATACTATCTAATTTAACCCTCACAACAATGCTTTGATGATGAAACTATTACTAAATGTAGATGCCTATTATTTATTCCTAATCTGTCAGATAGGTTACTGATAACTTGACAAATATTCCTTTCATCCTGTGAGGTAGAATTCTAATGCCATAAGGAGGCAACTGATTCAGAGGAATCAAGTAACTTGTCCAAGTTCAGATAGTCAATGGGTAGCAGATTCTTAGTACAAACCTGAGTCTTCTACTAGCTGCTGCTGTTAGTACCATTACCACTACTACTACTGCTATCAGCAGCAGCACCAGCAGCACTTCTTTGCTATATTAAGTTGTCTGAGTCCAACTACAAAACCATAACCTTCTTGAGGGGTGAGACCATGTCCTATTTATATTTGTTGAAATCAAGTGAATATAACTGAGCCAGATGGAGGTCACACTAGCTGCTAACTAAGAACTTTCCCCTATTGAAAAATGCCTTTGCCTAAACCCTTCTACTTAACTCCTCTTGTGGTAGGATACAAAATCAAAAATAGAAATAAAGTTTTAAAAAATCTAAGACTCAAGTCTTTGATTATAATTTAAACTTCATTTCTGATGACAAGTGAAAAAAAATGACATTTGTTATAACCATAAAGTCTGCTACATGTGACCAAAAAATAGAAGTATGAGCTGATAGGGCATGTAGAGCTCCAACAGGCTGTAACCAATAGGTTATTTTTCTCTTGGCTGGCATAGGCTGGCTTATCTCCAATACAAAACATGTGACCATCATCTCCTAACTCCTTTTGTCCCAAATCATCTTATAAAAGTGTATCTCATTTAAAAAATATATATATTACCCCACTTTTTCTCCTGAAATATAATGTTCTAAAATGTTTCGACTAGTCTTCCATAAGATATCAATAAGAGTTTGGAAAGAAATATAATATTTTTCCCATGCATATAGAGAGAATCTGGGAAATCCTATGAAGCTACCCATGGCTCTGGAAGCCTTTCTGTTTTACCATGGGAACTGCTCATAGGATGCTTTGTGTCTAAGGGAAGTTATGCAGTCTCTGGGATGTTTCCTAGCACTTGCTTGAATTTTATTCTTTGCTAATGGGTGTGCTGGAGTTAGCTCCTACAGGTGAGTAAAAAGCAACTGTTTTGTGAGCTATTGTTAAAATGTTGGTACCCTGAAATCAGTCATGGTGGGAGTTTTTATACCATGGATATCAGCAAATGCTATAAATCAAAACCTTTTTTTCCCTCTAAGACATTGTTTATAGTGTATCATGGCATTTAATTCTGGTGATAAAGACCTTTACCACAAATAATTAGCATGCAATTATCACAAAATAGGAAGGCACTGGGCCATAGTATATGATTGTGCAAGTAGATAGTATATATCTGTGCCCAAAGGAACCCACCTGGAAATAAGTGAGGACTGAAATCCAGCCCACCCTCTGGTCTCCAAACCCTGTGCCTTGGCATGGTTCTGTGATCAACCGGAGGAAGTCATATTTATTTTTCCATTTTGGAAAAAGCTGCCTTATAAGCTAGCAATCGCTCAAACTCAGATTGCATATGCTCCACACTAATATTCCACAGTCACCTTCAGTGTCATAACTGCAAATGACACCAGTTATGTCATTCTTTGTGGGCTCTTCAAATTACAAGAACTAAAATTTTTGACTGGTTAATATTACCTAAGTTCTGGGAATACATATTTCTTATTTTATAGATGAATAGCTCAGAGAGGTTAGGAAACTTGTCTAAGAGGACACAGCTAGCAAAAGAGCAGGAGTTCAAACCTGTATCTGTAGGACTCTACGATCTCCCCAAATGAGTTTGTATGCTATCGTATGGCATAGATGGAAATTTTTTCTCTAAAATACAGTTTCCTGGAAAGGTTTTCAAAGCCCATATTAGAAAATAAACACCTAAAATACCTTGCATTTTTAAAACAAGGGTTTCATGATTTTTTCTCTTTTAATCATCATTTTAATGTAATTATTACCCATGCTATAGTTATCACCATGGTCCCCATTTTTATGGAGAAGAAAATCTAAACTCAGAGAAGTTAGAGTTGAGAATTATCCATAAACACTGAAAAGTATTGGCATTCAACCAGTAACAACATATGTAAAGAATTTTAGGGTTTACACACTTGTTCCCTTATTAAAGCAAGTAAAAGTGATGCTATATGATTTCTGAGGTTAGGTCATAAAAATAATACAGCTTCTGCTTGGCTCTCTCCCTTGGGATGCTTGCCTTTGGAAGTCATTCTTTATTTTGTGAGGAAGTCCAGGCTACCTGGAAAGGCCATGCATAGATGCTCCAACCGACAGCCCCAGTTAAGGAGTCAGCAGATAGCCAACATCTCCTACCAAACATTGAGCTGAACAAGCCTTCAGGTGGTTCCAGCCCCTTTAAGTCTCCCAGCTGAGGCCCCACACATATGGAGCACAGACATGTCATCCTTACTGTGTCTCATCTGAATTACTGGCCACAGAAACCATGAGAAAGAAGACCATGAGTGCCACTGTTCCGAGCCACCAAAATTTCAGGTAATATTTTCACAGAGTAGATAACTAATAGTGTCATCCATGGGGAGAGAACAGGAAATACTAGCAGACAGACTCTAGAGCCATAGTGGGCACCAAATAAATATTTGTTGAATGAAGAAAAGAATCCCAACATAAAAAGAATGTAGGCTTCTAATGATAGTCTGAGGAGGATCGTAACTTTTAGTGACCAGTATATTTTTTTGTCCTTTTCTTCTAAATGAGAGAAACTCCTCCACAAAACCATTGAGAATATTCCTAGGATGAGAAAGCTCTGCAAATAACTCAGAGTAAAGTGCTGTAAAATCTCTAGGGATTGGAGTGCAAATACACAAAGCTGTTTTGTTTTGTTTGTTTTATTCCACATGAGAGCCTATTCAAACAATATTTTCTAGCCCTTCAGTGGGGAGAACTTAAAGGTGAATTAACTCCTTTGTAATCTCAGGGGGAACATGAGTGTTGTGGTGGTAGATAGGAATACTGGTCTAGAAGAATCAGAGTAGAGATGAAAGAATACTACTGGAGTGACACTAAGTTTCAAATCTGACTCCATCCCTTCTTAGCTCCATGGCAGATTTAGCAACAGTTACCATTTTAAAACTATTGTCATTTCCCAAGAACCATTTTAAGTATTTTACATGTATTGACTTGTTTAATCCTCATCAAAACTATAAACAATTATTCATCTTGCTTTACAGATTAGGAAACTGAGGCCCAGAGAGGCTAAAGAACTTCAAAGTCACACAGCTAGTAAGTGGCAGGGACAAGATTCAGAGCCATCTCTAAGTCTCCATATACTCCATGAAAGAGGTTAACAGATGGCTACTATAATATTGTATTTTTCATTATTATAGATTTTTTTAGAGGCAGTGGTAAAGAATATCACAATCATAAAGAATATAGGTTCAGGTTCAAGTACTGCAACCAATGACTATGTGTTTTGGGCAAGTTATTTAACATCCCAGTGCTTCAGTTTTTTTTTATATGTATATATAAAAAATGATATTAATAGCAATGCCTTTTCGAATGATTATACAAATGAAATAAGTGACACATGTGAAATAGTTATAATAGTGTCTGGAACATAGCATACAATAAGCAATTTCCTTTTTGTACATATTGCTCAGATATATTTAGTTTTAAAAAAATAAAAGCATGCTATACATCTTTCTTTGTAACCTGCTTTTTCTCCATGTAACAGTGTATATTAATTAAAATATATCTATTGACATTTTTTTGGCAGCATATAATTCTAATGTGTGATCATATTATAATTCAACCAATTTACTATTATTAGACATCTAGATCTTTTAAATTTTAAATAACACTGCATAGGAACACCCTTATGCATAAATCCCGGCATAATTTACCTTAGGTTAAATCCTTAAGAGTGGAACTTCTGACTTAAAGGATAGTAATCTAATTTTAATAGAAGGAAACCAGGTAGATAGACCTATTCAAAATCGTACAGAACCAGGGTTAGTGCCCTAATTAAAAAGAGTAGCCTCTAAAACCACAATTATATCATTATATTCTTATTCTCCATGCAAAGATCCAAAAGGATTAAGTCCTGTCAGCTAGCAAAAGGCCAGGCTAAACTTGAATCCAGATCTGTTCAATTCTAAAACTTACTCTTTAACTTATAAAAGGTGATTTGTATATAGGGTTTTTTTTCTTAATAATAAAATCTGAATAAATAGCCAAGGCACATGTGAAGGAAGAACTTTAATAGATAAAAGTGCTGAACTCTGCATCCTGATGAATCACTACTCTTTTTATCTATGATACTTCTAAGAAATAAGAACCATAATACATAAAAAATGACAATCTTGCTGAAAACTGTTATTTAAGTTCACTTCTAAGAGAAGAAAAAGCATCTCCTTCAATAATGATGAGAATGTTTCTAAGTGCCAAACATCACTCAGTCATATATCCATCCTTACTGTGCTCTTGCTCATCATCATTATCTTAGGATGCCATGTGCTCTTGCTCATCATCATTATCTTAGGATGAAAACAAAACTTGAGAATATTCTTGGAAATAATTCTTCCATTTTTGCAGTAAGTTGTTTCACCACTAGCAAAACTAGATGAATACCCTTAATATGTGTAAACTACTTCTCTCAATTTTGAGTCAAAATGAGTCTTCAGATAGTAACATTAAAGGCTCTCTGACCTACCATTATTTTTTTAAGAAGATTTTATTTACTTATTTAAGAGTGAGAGAGAGGCACACAAGCGGGGGCAGAGGGAGAGGGAGAAGCAGGCTTCCTGCTGAGCAGGGAGCCTGAGGTGGGGCTCGATCCCAGGACCCTGGGATCATGACCTGAGCCGAAGGCAGATGCTTAATGACTGAGCCACCCAGATGCCCCTGACCTAATTCTTAGTGTGAATTTTTTTTTCTTCTCTTTCTTCTCTTTCATTCTTGTTAACACACAATTCAGTTCAATAAATCACTTATTTCCAATCACTTAATTCCCTTATTCCTTAAATATCTGTTTTGAGGGAACTAAAACTATGTCCTGGAAATAAAACCTGAAGAAAATATAGTTCCTCCCTATGAGAAACTCCTAGTCTAGGAGATGAATAATTCGTCTTTATTTATTTATTTTTTGAAATATAATGCCTTACAACTCTACACTAGGCTTAAATAGATCCTATATATATTATGGTAAGAGAGTAGAACAAACACAAAGGAAAACCATAGGGAACATATGTTAACTAAAGAGTGGTGGTAGAAAAAACATTAATTGATGCTAGTGGCAAATTTAAAATTTACAAATTACCACGGGATTTCAACATAATGGAAGGAAAGGCATAGTTTAAATGTATCCATATTATGACTGCTCAATCTACTAAAAAGTACAATCAAAGGAAATTTCTGTGCCATAATTGCCATAAAAGAGAAACAATTACTTATCTTGAGGGAAAAGTAACTCTAATTGTTACTTTGGGAACAAAAATAGCACTTTGCTGTCATAATGTACCCTCCTTTTCCCACTTCTTTACTAGGATCTCAGAACTTCATTTCCCTTGTTTCCTAAATATGTATATTTCATGAAGACCTAAGACTCTTAGGAGATGTTTTGCTTGCATTATTCCCAACTTATATATTATTTCATGGACACACTACACAGAATGAAAATGACTTTAAATGAGCCTTCATTACACTTAGCAACTTCATAGCATTATGGAAATTAATGATTTTAATTTATTTTTTTAAAAATCATTAAAACCCTCAAGTCTTAAGTTGTTTCTTTTATTTATGTCTCTTTAGCTATCAGTATGCTGTTTGTCTTATCTACAAGAGCAAAGGAGTAAGTGACTTTTGCTCTACAGCTGGTGAAAGTTGTCAGTATGTATGGAGCTAGGATAAACCCTCCTGTTTTGGGGATAAGGCAGTTTACTTCCTGAGAGTTACACTAGTGAAAAAGACAGTGGATGAGATTAGCATCTTTTCTTAGGGGAAAATATGTCCCCCAAATCAGAAAAGACAAGCAGGGCCTGGCTATAATTCCTTTACAGAAAATAGGGTCTAGTATCAAGAAGATATAACTCAAATATAATATTATAAAAGAAAGCTACAGACTGTGCTAATCCCATCATTGGTATCCAAGAGGGTCAGAGGAATGATGATTAAGTGCCTGGACTTGAAATCAGTATATCTGGGTTCAAAACCCAGGTCTACTTCTTCTTGTGTGATTGAAATATAGATCTTTCTCAATTTATGATAGGGTTACATTGTGATAAACCCATTGTAAATTGAAAATATTGTAAGTCAAAATGCTTTTAATACACCAAGCTTACCAAACATCAAAGCTTAGCTTAGCCTACCTTAAACATGCTCAGAACACTTACATTAGCCTACAGTTGGGCAAAATCATGTAATACAAAGCCTATTTTATAATAAAGTGTTAAACACCTCGTGCAATTTATTGAATACTATACTGAAATTGCAAAACAGAATAGCTGGATGGGGACAGAATGTCTGTAAAGTGTATCAGTTGTTTATCCTTGTGATCACGTAGCTGACGGGGAACTGCAGCTCACGCCGCTGCTCAGCATCACAAGAGTATTTTGTACTACATTTCACCAGCCTGGGGAAAGACCAAAATTCAAAATTTGAAGTACGGTTCCTATTGAATGCGTATTGCTCTAAACACCATTATAAAGTTCAAAAACTGAAAGTCAAACCATCACAGGTCAGGGACTGTCTGTACTCACCTAATGTCTTTGGCTCATCAGTATTCTTATAAATAAACAAGGCTAATAAGAATTCCCTATAGAAGTGTTCTGGGGATTAAAAGAAAGATACTATATGAAAGCATGTAAAACAAGGCCAGGAATATGGCTAACACTCAATACAGGGCACCTATTATTAATATTTTGTTATTTTACTATTTCTGAGGTTTCTAATCGCCTTTTATCTTTCCTATTTCTTAACTCCAATTATTTTCAAACACTGTATCACTTTTTTTGCCTTATTTTTTTAAGATTTATTTATTCATTTGACAGAGAAGGCAGGGCAGGAGGGAGGAGAGGAAGGAGAGACTCCTCAAGCAGACTCCCTGCTGACCGCAGAGCCTAGGGACAGGGGCTCAATGTCAGGAACCATAAGATCATGACCTGAGCCGAAACCAAGAGTCAGATGCTCAACCAACTGAGCCACCCAGGTGCCCTTATTCTTAATTATTTTTAAACTCTGCATCATTATATCTATTCTGTTAGGTCTTCTTTCACCTAGAGGCTTCTTACTTGGAGTTCTCTGACCATTTGAGACAAATTGGACAAGCTCCTCTCTTGTTTTGCTTTTGCAAAAAGTATCTATCTCACAGAGTAGTAGAGAGAATTATACACAGTAATTATGTTAAAGACTATCAATAGTACCCTGCATAGAATTACCCAGTTGATAATAGTGAACATTATTTTCACCCACAATGTCCTTTGCTCTTTTAGCTGGCTAATTCCTAATTGGTCTTGAAGTGTTAGTTCAGAAGTGGCTTCCTATAAGAGCCTTCTCTCATTGTCCCCTAACCTATTCCTAAACTTTGGTCCACCCTCCCAACACCCCATCTCCTGCCTTGTGCTTTCTATCTACAAGACACTATAGCTCAAGTATTTTCTCTATTGTATGAAATTGCCTAGGTTTGTTTTTTTTTTTTTCTGTTTCCCTCTAATGAAACCCAAGGTGTCTGAGAGCCAGAATCTTGTCTTATTTGTAGCTCCATGTCTAACTCAGTGTGGTGTAACGTAAGTACTCAAAACAAGTTTATTGAATTGTTTCCATCAAACTCAGGATAAGGCAGAGACTTGAACAAAGTTCTGTCCTTGAAGTTTTATGTGAATATCCAACAGCCTTCTTCTCTGATAACCTTACTTCAGTCTCTTTAACTGAAGCATTGTTTTCTATTACATTATATTTTTATTTTTCTTCACCTTTACTTATAAAAGAAATCCATTTCCAGCATTCTTCCAGTTTTTCTCTATAAGCTGAGCAATGAAATGTGGAGAAATGCATTTACATAAATAATAGAAGCAGCCTATTCTTCTGGAAAGATAATTGCAAACAAAACAAAACAAAACTACATTTTTAAAAGATAAACAGAAGAATAAACATGTATGTAACCCAGATGACAATTGTTTAAAGCCACTACTTTGAAACACGTATTGGCTCCTATTGTATACTTCATTTTCTAAAATATAGCTTCATAAAGGTGAGCTTTCACCAAATCAGAACATGGTGGTATTCCTGTAACTTGTAGTGCCAAAGGATTCAGGCAAGAGGACTAGTTGGAAATCCAAATGGTTTAGGTACAGGCCTTAAAACTATAGTATGAGAACATTTTAGAAAATGTGGATTATGTCAGTTACTAATAACAAAATTTTGAGCAAGTTGTTTAAATTCCATAACTTGTATTGCCTCATCCCCGTAACAGGGAATAACACTACCTCCCACAAAACTGTTGAGAAGATTATATGAGGTCATCTATGAGAATGTGCTTTGTAAACTTAGAAGGATAAGTCTAATAGAATGCTTAAGTCTTGTGAAGTCCTAAAGTCAGCTAGTTCCTCCCCTTCTTGCTTTTGTTTACTACTTCTAGTCATATGGGCCTATGTCTTTCTTTCTCTCCCCAGAAATGAAGCCTTTTGGGGGCAATATTAGCTTATTTCTCATCTTGATTCCCAAAGCTTATGGCTTTGAACAGAGTAGATTTTCTAAAATCCACCAAATGCATAAAATAAAGAAGAATGGAATGAATAGATAACAGGTAATTAAAAATTAAATGAATAGGGCGCCTGGGTGGCTCAGTTGGTTAAGTGACTGCCTTCGGCTCGGGTCATGATCCTGGAGTCCCAGGATCGAGTCCCACATGGGGCTCCCTGCTCAGCGGGGGGTCTGCTTCTCCCTCTGACCCTCTTCCCTCTCGTGCTCTCTGTCTCTCATTCTTTCTCTCAAATAAATAAAATCTTAAAAAATAATAATAATAAATAAAAATTAAATGAATAAATTGTTCTTCTGACTTGAGGAAACTACTAAACTATTTTAGCAGAAGAGAAAAAAATGTTGATTATCATTAGTTGTCAAATGCAGAACTGTTTGAAGGTTGGGACAGAGACTATATAGTGAATTCATGCAGACAGAAAAGTGTTCCATCTAGAAGTCAACAAATTCTTTGGACTCATAGGATTTGGGCACAAATATAGGAGTTTTTGCTAAGCTACAGGTCATTATTCATTAAGGGATACTTAAAGTGTGAAATTGGCATGTAGTGGTTAAACCATAATTAAACCCCTTATATTTAGTCTTTATGAGCAGAATGCAACTTACTTTCTACAACCAAGGAGGCTGGAACTCCTTTCTGCACAGGCATTTCCCACACAATTTAAAGGATGGGAAAGCACACATTAAGTAAGAAGGCGAACTGATGTCCTCCAAATATTCTTAACTAGCCTCCAATAATCTGAAACAAATGTATCATTATGAAGTTATCTGAAAACCTTTTTGAATCTGTAGGTAAGTACATTGTGGGAGAGAGAGAGAGGGGAGAATTTGGTACCCCCGAACTGTGAAATAAGGAAAATAAGATTATTATTATTATTATTATATTATTATCCTTAACTCAAGTCTTAACCTAATCAAGACTTAATGGACCTAGTAAGTCATCTGAGGAAGACTGGAAGGGTCCCAGGTCAGCAAGACCTGAATGTCATCTGAGTGAATTAACGGGTATAATTCAAGACTATGTCTATGAGAAGAAGAGTCAGTCAGCCAACAAGGTGGACACAAAGAATCATTGAGTCAAAGTTCCACGGTGCACATCCTAGTTCTACTCCAAGGGAAGATGTTCTGTCAATGGAACTTTATGAGGGCACAGACGTCTGGCAGTTACACCTTTATGTGGTTAGAGGAACAGCAGGCTTCAGAGCATGAGGATGTTAAATGTTCAAAAGTTACAATGAAGACACTTTTGATATACCTACAACCTTTATCAAGTGTACTTACCAATATCCATTTCCCTTCTACTTTAGGGGACATGGGATGATTGCACTTTGCCTCCTCAAACTTAGGTATAGCAATTTTTGACTTATTTTGGTTAATGAAATACCTCATTTCATCATCAGGGATATGAGCCTTATATTGGTGGAAGATTTGTAAAGCCAAGTTCAAGATCCTTTATCATTCCCTCTTGCTGAATCAGCTTCCATGAAGAGGACTCTGTCATCCCTGGGTTCCTTAGTAAGAGTGCTTAGAGTCAATCCCACCACCCACCACTATGGGGCATGAAGTTTGAGAGATAATTGAGCCTTGGTATTTAAAAACCCTGAGATTTTGTGGCTGTCTGTCCCAGTATCACCTACCCTACTCAGACACAGATAAGCTTAGGGTTACCATTTGGCTCCCCCTTATAATTTATGTACCAAGGTATCATGAACTAGTTAAAGAATGTGGATATTTAGTCAGCTTAGAATTTTTTTTCATTAAAATTAGTAAACTCTAACAAGTGTCTATTCATCTCCACCAGTGTTTTAGGAACTTTATTAATATGAATCCACGTCCCTGAGTTTGACTGACTCTGGGACTCAGCCAAGTTAGTTTTTGAGCTTTCAAAACAGAAGCGCAACACTGAAGCTCCATAAGTTCACTAAGGTAACTCACTCCGTTTGAAGATTCTTTGAAGCCAGGTGGCTCTTTCTGACACATCTAAGCTATGCCCACACCTTAAAAGAGTCAACAATAGTCATTGATGTTTCAAACTTGAATAATCTACTATGGTAATGCTTTCCATGTATTTAAAAAGGCAAACTGAGTCTCTAATACTGTTGTGCATCTATAATGTCCCAGACCACATGTGCTTTTAGACATATTCTACTCTATAATTCTCATGATGATTCTGTAAGGTAAATTTAATCTATACTCACTTTATAGATAAGAAATATGTGGCTTAGTTAAGTAATTTGATTTTACAGCTTATATGGAGCCAGTATTTCAGCCCAGGTATTGTGCCTCCAAGTCCAAAAGTTGTAATACACAGTAAAGAATTTGATTGGATGTTTATTATTCAGTTAAAATAGCCTCCTATTCAGTTAAAATAGCCTCCTATATGCCATGATCTCGTAAACATGTCCCTATTTACCCTCTCTCTATGGTACTTAATTTGATATACTTTGAATGCATAATATTTCCATTTTTCAATTTATTCATTAGCAAGAATGAACAATAGCCAATAATGAGACTAAATAACATAATTCCTATGGCGCCAAAGTGAGTCATACACAGTAATTTTCAAGAAACACCCAAATAACTCTAAAGGATGACAACTGAATATGCATTTTGACACAAATATGCTTAATTCATTCTAAAATGGCTTACACTGACTCTGTAGTCATCAACCTAATCAATATTAATTTTTCTTGAGTAAGTAACCAGTATGTACAGCTGTCAGATGGCAGGTCTATAATACTTCTGCTTTAAGACAGAAGCAGCAGAAGGGGCAGAGTAGAAGTGAATTGTGAATGCAGGTGCCCATATCACCTTGCCTCTGTGTGTTTTAATGCCCTCTGCTACCCCAACCTTGGTTTCATTTTGGTTCAGGGCCGGATTCCAACGTTGATTACTGGGCTGGATTCTTTTGACAGTAGTGTCTGCACACAAAGGACCTTAGTCTGGACCACAGAATTATCACTTGCTCATGCCTTCAGGGTATTTAGCCCCCATTTTAGGTGACACTCTGTACTCATAGCCCCTCCTTAGGAATAGAGAGATTTTGTAGGCTGTGGCACCAGAGCACCACAAAACTTGGCCTTAAAGGTAAGCAAGGACATGCTAATGGAAGTCAACAGAGTGTCACTGAAACAGTATGGGGTTGCGACCCAAATAGAAATTTACTGACAGAACATTTTTATCTTTTCCTATCCATGAGGTTATCACATCTCAGTGACTGAATTTATTCATCAGAAAAATGGGGATTATAATCATTAATTGACGGAGGTTTTATGAGAAACAAACAAAACAACAATGGAAACAGCAGACCATATGAAGATCCTAGTATGTTACAGGCACATAGTGGGTGCTCAGTAAATGTTAATTCTCATCCTCCCTCTCTTTGTGTTAGTCAGGATAAGTTAGGTTTGTTGTGAGAACACAGTGACCCTGACATCTCAGTAGCTTAATAAAACTTAGGTTACATCTCATTCATGCTACCTCATTGCAGATCAGCAGGGCACTCTGCTCTGCACAGTCATTCAGGGATCCAGGCTAACAGACTCCACACTTTGTAACTACAGAATCTGGAACTTGAAGCCTCTTTGAGCTCTGTGTCAGGAAAAGATCAGACTGGAGGGAAGGCCTACTGATATGCTCTGGCCTGGGTCTGATGCATATCAATTTCCCAAATCTATTGGCCCAGAACTAGTCTTATGATCCACTCCAACGATAAGGGGCAATGCAGAGTGGCAGACAAGGGTGGCACTATTCATTGCTATAACTTCCCTGTTCCTAAATACAAAATAGACCTCAATAAGAGATTAAGCAACACAAATATAACCTGTGAGTAGGCCTTCAGGAAACCTTCAACAAGGCTCAAACAGCTCAGATTTCAGACTCTGTTTTGTTAGATCATTCCTCCAACTCAGGTTTAACACAAAGTCAGTGGGTTTCAGTTAAGATAGGCTAAAATCAACCTATGATGTTTCATTTTTCTCCTCTGAACAAACTGTCCAAAACTGGACGCCTCTTGGAGCTGGCTGCCAAATGACCTTGCTGCATCTGCTTTTTGATAGGTCCTTCTTAAGCATACATCAGGATTAAGTCCCCAAATTGTAAGGTGGTGTGAGTTGCTGTGTTATTTATATGTTCATGTGAATAACAAGATGAAATCTATCTATTGAAAACAGGTGTAAAAATCTGCCTGAAATAACAACTTCCATTCCTACAGACAGAAAGGAAGGTAAAAAGTCATTTGAGCTTAAGACAGGACAGTGTCCTATGAATGTCCTTGGAGTAATGGAGTAATCTCTGAGACTAAGGAAGTTATTATTGGCTTAAAAAAACTGGGTACCCCAAGATAAAGTGCAGAAACATCTTTCTATCCATTCAGTAGTTCATTATATTGTTATTAGTACATGCTATTTGGCAACATTAAGTTAAGCACAAAATACACAAAGATATGCAAGACTTCACTCTCAGTAGGCTCACAGCAATGCAATGTGCCTTCTGCTAAGTTGATGATGTAGTGTCATTAATAAGACCCCATATAAGGAGCATATACATTCTTCTTAATCTGACCTAAGAAGATCAAGGAAAATAATCATAAGAAATATATTCCATCAAATCGATAATGAGAATAAGGAAAAAATTTTGTTTGTTTGTTTTGTTTTGTTTTCAGAAGAAATATCTAGCTGTCATACTTGACTTCATCTACCTAGTTGCTTAGGCAACCAAAAGACATAAGAGAAACGGAAAATGCACTGAATGATTAATCAATAGCAATTCTGTCTTCCTTTTTAGACTTTGGATTTGTCTGAAAGTCATCATTATTTTACTTGGTTCTAAAATATATAGATTCCAAAGGCAATACGACTCATCTGGTAATTCAAGATAAACCATAAATTCAGTGTCTTTAAATTATTGTTTATTTAAAAATACTTAATATTTGGCCTGCCATAAAAAAATACTTGATAAAATTTAGCCACTGTGATTATATGTGCACAAGAATTAGCATTATTGGCATCACAAACCCAGTAACAAGAGAGTGACAGAGAATGTCTGTGGGTATACAGCTGACAGTCACCAGGTGGAGAAGGTTACACATATTTTTGTTACCACAGTTTTAAAATAATATAAAGCTTACTCACTTCAGCATGGCCTAATGATTTAGGCATTTTCTAAAAGCTTTTCAATTCAACCTTTCCTAAATAGAGGTGTTGTAAAAGATAAAATAAGATATGTAAGATACTATAAAATAGTGCCCCAGCTCTTAGGGAGGTTACAAACCAGTAAGAATGTTAAGAGAAATACACAGATGGGCCAGAAGAAGAGAGTTAAGAACAGTCATGATTCAGTGTAGGACACAGCTTGGAAACTGAGGATAGGCTTCATTAAGGAGGTATCATTAAAATGGCATTGAAAAATAGATGGGAGGATTTCAACAGGCTGAGATAAAGGAAATCTAACCACTCAAGAAGGGAGAATATATTGCAAATGAACAAGCATGGAGGCAAAAAGCATCTAATATATTCCAGAAAGAGAATTCATTTCACTGGAGAAAAGGGATTGGTGACAGATGTGGCTGGAGGGGCAGAGTTAGACCAAATCAGCAATGAGCTTGAATTACAGAGTAAAGAGTTATTTATAAATCTGTAGATATCAAGAAATACTATCTTTAATATTTATGGTCTCTTTTCCTCACTGTTATGAAAGGAACCTCCAACATAGCTGCTGCATTCAAGAAACCAAAAGGAAAAACAAACAAGGCAGACTGAGCGGAGTTTCGTCTTTTAAATTCCCAATAAGTGGTTGAAAGTAAAAATTGAGGAACAAAGGAAAGTTCTGCAAAGTTTTATTATGACAATGGAACTGGAAAGAAAACAGGGATAGAAGGAGGCTCCACTAGCAGTTAAGCACCCAGTGGCCTTACTAGAGGAGTCCTGGGATTTGAGGTGATTGCTGGTGGGGTGGGAATGGTGAGCTGACCTGCAGAGCTGGCTAGTGTTGGTGAAACCCTTGGTTGATAGCTGTGGTCAAAGGCAAGATACTGCATGGGAGTTGTGCCAACTGAGCCATTAGCCTTTAGTGTCTTTGCTATGGGGTGCATGTTTTCCAGGCTGTGACTTGTCTAGCAGAAGGATCCCTTTCGTTAGCCCACAGATGAGGATGGATTCCCATTTTAACTGCTCTTCTGTGTGTGACCAGCATCATTTTCCATAATCAGGGACACTTGCAAGACAGCTTATGCCACTTCCCCATCACCATCTCACTGCCTCTTAGCCAGAAACTGGGCTGGAATCCAAAGGATTGGTGACTATGTGAAAGAGGTCATTCACTTCAGGTGGCTTAAAGGGAAGGGACAATGGTGAAACTATCCTACAGAAGGCAAAGAAGGATGATTAAGATTTCCTGACAAGGTTGATGGAAGTAACAAATATTGTAGTTTATCTGAGGTGCTGAAAAGTCTATAATTTTACATCTAAATGCATGTTTAATATTTATAAAATTGACCCAATAAACTAAATATCATCAAGGGGATAAAGATATGCCTACTCTTCTTCAAGAGTATCCATGTAAGGTGTATTAACTGGAATGTGTGAAGATGAGACCTAATCCACCACAGTTGCTCAAATGTCAATAATAATAATAACAGCTCACAAAGCTCAGATATATTTAATGACTTCATCCAAAATTATATGTCTAATAAATTGCAGAGAGGGCTCAAATCAGTTGTTCTGCCTCTTACCACTATATCACAGATCTATTCTGTACTGCTTTTTCTCTGAGGATAAAGACATTGTAAAATTTGTGACACTATCAAACAAACTTCACTGTAGTCATTTTCTCTTTTGTTAGCTATTATCTGGCTTTGGTCTAAGCAGACATTATTTATGTTCCCAAGGATAATGGTTATTCTTTATTCTACATTTTAGATAATAGGCAACTAACTTTCTTTCTTTCTTTCTTTCTTTCTTTCTTTCTTTCTTTCTTTCTTTCTTTCTTCTTTCTTTCTTTCTTCTTTCTTTCCCTTCCTTCCTTCCTTCCTTCCCTTCCTCCCTCCCTCTTTCCTTTTCTTTCTCTTTCTTTTTTTCTTTTTCTTTCTTTCTTTCTTTCTTTCTTTCTTTCTTTCTTTCTTTCTTTCTTTTGAGATAGCAAGCAGGAGTGGAAGGTGGAAAGGGGCGGAAGGAGAGGAAGAGAAATAATCTCAAGCAGACTCCCTTCTGAGCATGGAGCCAGACATGGGGCTCAATCTCATCACCCTGAGATCATGACCTGAGCCAAAATCGAGTTGGATACTCAAGAAAATGAGCCACTGAGGCACCCCTAGGCAACTTTATTTGTATATGCTATGCCCTTTGAGTATTATCACTTCCTTCTTTTCTGAACCCATCCGATATTCTTACTTAAAATGTGCTTCCTAAATATATCCCACTAAACACTTCATTCCCTTTCTAGTGAAGGAAACACAAGGTGCTTTATGGTGACTAAATGCAAGCTTATGTAAATTGTCAGTGTATACTCACCACATTTACTCTATTTAATAAGTATAGTAGATTCAGTATATATCTGATTAACAATTTTTTTTTATCAAAACTGGACATGTGGTGATGAGCACTGGGTGTTATACGCAACTAATGAATACACCAAAAACTAATGATGTAGTATATGTTGGTTAATTGAACATAATGAAAGAAAACTAGACTTAACAGTTTCCCTCCTAAACCTCCCACTTTTGATTACCTAACGTCTTATTGGCACTGGGATAACCAGTTTGAGTCCCTGAAGGCTTTTCTGAGGCTTCTTTTCTGGCCCCGAGGGTAATAAGCTACCAGCTGCTTTCAGGGCTGTTTCTATGATTTCTCTCACATTCATCTTCTTTTCTTTTATTCTCACCATCATGACCATAATGAATACCAGAAGCTTTTAACCACAGTGTTTTGACAAGAGGCTTTGGTATTCTTGTGTGATGCAAAGAGTAATGAGATGGATTTCAAGAAATTGGTTAATATTAATAAAAGCAAAGTTTAGACATAATTTAGTTAAAAATAAATGAGAGAATGTTTTTCCATTTCTTTGTGTCATCTTCAGTTTCTTTCATCAGTGCTTTATGGTTTTCAGAGTACAGGTCTTTCGCATCTTTTGTTAGGTTTATTCCTAGGTATCTTCTTGTTTTTGGTGCAGTTGTAAATGGGACTGATTCCTTAATTTCTGTTTCTGCTGCTTCATTATTGATGTATAGAAATGCAACAGATTTCAGTATGTTGATTTCATATCCTGTAACTTTACTCAATTCATTTATCAGTTCTAACAGTTTTTTGGTGGATTCTTTTGGGTTTTCTATACAGAGCATCATGTCATCTGAAAATAGTGAAAGTTGTACTTCTTCCTTGCTGATTTGGTTGTCTTTTATTTCTTTTTGTTGTCTGATTGCTGCAGCTACAACTTCTAGTACTATGTGAAATAACAGTGTGAGAGATGAGATTCCTGTCTTGTTCCTGACTGTAGAGGAAAAGCTCTTATTTTTTCCTCATTGAGGATGCTATTAGCTGTGGGCTTTTCATATATGGCCTTTATGATGTTGAGATATGTTCCCTCTATCCCTGCTCTGTTGAGGGCTTTTATCATGAATCAATGTTGTACTTTGTCAAATGCTTTTTCTGCATCTATTGAAAGGATCAGATGGTTCTTATCTTTATTTTATTAATGTGGTGTATCACGTTGATATCACCTTACACCTGTCAGACTGGCTAAAATCAACAACACAAGAAACAACAGGCATTGGTGAGGATGTAGAAAAAGGGGAACCCTCCTGCCCTGTTGGTGGGAATGCAAACTGGTGCAGCCACTCTGGAAAACAGTATGGAGGTTCCTCAAAAAGTTAAAAATAGAACTACTATAATCCAGCAATTGCACTACTAGGTATTTACTCAAAATACAAAAACACTAATTCAAAGGGATACATGCACCTCAATGTTTATGACAGCATTATCTACAATAGCCAAATTATGGAAGCAGACCAAGGGCCCATAAGCTGATAAATGGTTAAGGAAGATATGATACACACACACACACACACACACACACACAAACACACACAAGAATATTACTCAGCCATAAAAAGGAATGGAATTTTACCCTTTGCAACAACATGGATGGACCTAAAGAGTATATGCTAAGCAAAATAAATCAAAGACAAATACTGTGTGATTTCACTCATATGTGGAATTGAATAAACAAAATAAATGAAAAAAAAAAAAGAGGGAGGCCAACCAAGAAATAGACTTTTAAGTATAGAAAACAAACTGATGGTTGCCAGAGGGGAGGTGGGTAGGGGGATGGGTGAAATAGGTGATGGGCATTAAGGAGTGCACTTGTGATGAGCACCAGGTGTTATATAGAAGTGTTGAATCACTATATTGTACACTTGAGACTAATATTACACTGTATGATAACTAACTGGAATTTAAATAAAATCTTAAAAACAATAAATGAGAGGAAATCTAAGTCCATCATCATAACAATAGGATTCTAACTCACTTGCATCCCAATCCACACACTTTATTGAAAGGAGAAAAGTGGGTAGAGTTTCAGCTATTGCAATGGAGACTGTACATTTCCCAGGATTATACCCTTGGTCTGTACAGATACGAATGTCATCTTTCAGTTGGGTTTTGGCAGAAATCAAGTTTGACAATAGCCAAGCTACCACTTTGTCTCTAATTTCCTTTTCCTCTAATTCATCTTATATGCTGCCAGGAGATTATTTTTCTTGAAGGACAATTCTCTGATAGTGTAGTGTCTATGCTTAAAAATATCCCATGGCTACCCATAACCTACAGTGGAGTCCAAACTCCTCACACTGATATACCAAGCTCTCCTCAAACTGGCCCGCTTTATTACCCAAAGTCTGACTCCTAATCATTTCCCTCAGTCGCTCTTCCTTTCAACCAAACTAAAATGCTGGCTCCAACCTTCTACCTTAATGCCAATATGATGCTTTTATTCACACTGGTCTTTCCCCAATGATTTGCATGGGCTGTAACATGCATTGCAAATGCCACCTGGCCTTTAACCCCAGCTCAAATCTACTTCCTCCATGAAACTCTTCCTAATCACCCATATTCGAAATATCTGTTCTTTATAATGGTTAACATTTTCTGTCATGTATCAGGCACCCCTGAAAAAGCCTTTCTTTAACAAATCTTGGAAAAGAAGAATGTCCAATAATTAATAAGAACATGAGAGAACATTAAGTCAGAGAGAATGGGTTCAAGTCCCAGCTCTATAATTTGATAGATTTGTGGTGTTGGACAAATTTTTTAGTTCACCATTTTCTCATCTGTAAAATGGAAATAATAATAGTAGCTATCTCACAGGATTGTTGCAAGGATTAAATAAAATTATATTAGTAAAATGCCTAAGTGAATCTGGCACATGATTTTGAGTGCTTTAATTAGTGGAAACTGCTCTTATACAGTGGAGATATGATTTTACAATTTCCCTTAAAAGAGGAAGATGGTAAGAAAACAAGTGATGGTGAGGATGGGGAGAAAAAGGAACCTTCACACACTGTCGGTAGGAATGCGAACTGGTGCAGCCACTGTGGAAAACAGTATGGTGGTTCCAGAATTACCCTACAATCCAGTAATTGCACTACTGAGTATTTACCCAAAGAATACAAAACACTAATTCTAAAGGATATATGCACCTCTATATTTATTGCAGCATTGTTTACAAAGCCAAATTATGGAAGCAGCCCAAATGTCCCTTAATAGATGAATGGATAAAGAAGTGGTGGTGGTGGTGGTGTGTGTGTGTGTGTGTGTGTGTGTATACACACACACACACAATGGAATATCATTCATCCATAAAAAATGAGATCTTAACATTTGCAACAACATGGATGGGGCTACAGAGTATAATGTTAAGTGAAGTAAGTCAGTCAGAGAAAGACAAATACCAAATGACTTCACTCATATGTGGAATTTAAGGAACAAAACAAATGAACAAAGGGAAAAAAAAAAAAGAGAGAGAGAGAGGGAGACAAACCAAGAAACAGACTCTTAAATACAGAGAACAAGCTGATGGTTACCAGAGGGGAGGTGGGTGGGAGGACGGATGAGAGATAAAGGGGATCAAGAGTACCTTTATCATGATGAGCACCGAGCAATGTATAGTAGTGGTGAATCACTATATTATACATCTGAAACTAATATAACACTGTATGTTAACTATACTGGAATTAAAATTAAGAACTTAATAAAAATGAAAAAAAAAAAACCACAGGACGGTGGTAGCTAGGAATCAGGAGAAGAGGTGAAATATACATATTGTAACTTTCATTAATGTAAAGTGAATAAGGACTGGGCAGAACTCAGGGCAGATGGAGTGGTATTCTGAAGTGAAAAGCTCAGGAGAACTGAGTCCTGGTTTAATAACCTCCTGGCATCTGTTTAATCACAGCTCTTGATGACTTTTAGTGAAGATTAATTTTCATCCCTAAAAATAGTCTATTGATATCTTGACAGAAAATGAGCAGACTAGTAACTTGTGATTGGCCAACAGGAGTAGGCAAAAGAAATAGAGGCCTGTGCAACAGAAGCACAGGCTAAAGGTACTTTGGGGAAAGTCACGAGAAATACAAGAAAAGGACAAGAATCATGTATCTGTGAGTAGTTCAAATATAACCAAATGGTGCCTACTTCTCTTCTTTTGACATCCTCCATCTTCCATCCTCTGGAGTTTCGGAGAGTTGGAAGAGCAACAGCTACATAGCTTATTCTACTGGATCCTTCTAAGTGGTGTGTGTGTGTGTATAAGTGGATGTGTGTGCACAAGCATCTGTAGTGGTTTCCGTTACAGTCTTGGTTTTGCATATTGTGAAACTAAGGCTCAAAGATATTAAAACATTTGCTGAAGTGGTCTGAAAGTTACTGGTAAAATGATGGTGTGAAGCTAAGCGGGCTTGCTTCAGTCTTTGTAAACAATTAAGAAGTACCTTCTGTACCCCTGAATCACCTCAGAGAGTTACAGGATTTCTTTTCTACTCTTCCTTTTTCTGATTTTCAGTCAAGGACATACACACACATTTTGCCCATCACTTATCCCTGCCATCTCTAGGTAAGAAGTTCCTGCTGAGGATATCCCCTGAGTTATACTCAGACCAGAGCTTGCTTTCCATTCTAGGTTCATTCAGCAAATACATACCTGGCACCTGTGCTTGTCTGTGACTCTAGATTTAAAAGTGGGGTTGGCTAATGATAAGCCCTGATAGGATGAGTAATTTAAAAACTTGGAGCCTAGGGGCACCTGGGAGGCTCAGTTGTTAAGGGTCTGCCTTCGGCTCAGGTTATGATCCCACGGTCCTGGGATCGAGCCCCGCATTGGGCTCCCTACCAGCGGGAAGCCTGCTTCTCCCTCTCTCACTCCCCTTGCTTGTGTTCCTTCTCTCGCTGTGTCTCTCTCTGTCAAATAAATAAATAAAATCTTTTTTTAAAATTAACAAAAAAATAAAACCTTGAAGCCTTCCTTTTCTCATCTGTACATTAGGGATGCTGGTAATCCCTTCCTCATCTCCATTATAAATCTATTTGGCTTCCTCTTTTACTACTTGGCATAAAGACACATCATTTTAAGTGATTTATGTCATCACCCCATTACAGTGCCTGAAATATAATAGATAGTCAGAAATATTTGTTGACTGATTGGCTAGATGAATAAGTGAAAGAATATTGATCAAAGCACTTTGAATGACATATAAAGGTAATTATTTTCCAATTGGCAAAAGAGTAATCAGAGAGAGAAATCAGCAAGACTAAGATGCCAGAGCTACTTCTGGACATAAAACCAAAAGGGTGGGAGAAGATGGAATATCAGGACCACTGCCAGCATCAGGGGAAATCAGAAGCTAATGGCAGGTACTAATAAGGTGGACGCCTCCACAAGGATGGGACAGAGAAGGAGAGTAATTGTATGACCACACCTTGCTTGTTATAGTCAAGTCTCTATTACAGTTCTAACACAGCTGCCAGAAAGCAGCCATCTTTGAGAAGTTTCCTCTGGACCATTTCTGATGCCAACACAACTGGCAGTTTTGCTCATGTGCTACGGTATCCACCTTAAAGTTCTAGACATATTTCCGACTCCCACTTGAAGTCAAGTTCCATGGTTCTTAAAAATTGCAGAAATGACTGAGGGTTGCTGGAGTGGGGGGTGGGGTGGGAGGGATGGGGTGACTGGGTGATAGACACTGGGGAGGGTATGTGCTCTGGTAAGCGCTGTGAATTGTGCAAGACTGTTGAATCTCAGATCTGTACCTCTGAAACAAATAATGCAATATATGTTAAGAAAAAAAAAAAGAAGAAGAAGAAG